>NC_134366.1:122438133-122741164 GCF_035582795.1 Mycteria americana | reverse complement strand
ACCAAGGATGTTGTGCCACATTTCAGATTTTAAAAAGTGGTCATTTCCTCTTTACTAGGAAGATTGTGGAAGACCAGGCACACAGCAATTTCCAAACACTCTACTAATTACACTCAACTGATAACACAAGAAGGATGGGACCACACAGCTCAGGGTATAATAGTCTCACTGAGCACTGGCATTTAAATTGCATATGAACTATCTCTCTCTTTTAAAAGACAGCTGGAGTTAACAGGGGAAAAAAAAATCCCACCAAATTAAAAGCATAATTTAACTATCAAAATCCCAGAAAAGGTCTCCTTAGGTTTCCTTATGTCTAGAGACCCAAGAGTCTACAAGAAAGCAAGTTTGAAGTCGCAAAAGAAAGCAGAGGGGAAGCCTAATATCTCTCAAGTATGTAGATTTGCAGCACAATTCAGTGCAAAAAGACAGAGGTACTAGCAAAATGTTCAATTGCATTTGCCACCCTGAATGCATCAGTTAAAAACAGTCAACCATCTAACTAACCTTAACAACTTCACACTGTACGTTCCAGGGAAATCCTATTACTTTCGGTGAGATGCACAGATCAGTCTTCATTTAAAAAAGAAAAAAAAGAACAGTATTAGAGTGCATTTCAGACCACAGTTAACTAACTTCTTCACTTGCCTCAAAGTGCTCTGCTCAGATCACGCCAACGGTCTTGAAAAGAGCTAACTGCAGACTATAATGGAGATAGGAGAGAGAGACCAGGAGGATCTTTGTGCAGCATTTTATAAAACTAGTCACTCCAGGCTTGTTCATGGAACCACTACGACAGATGTCTGGTAATCTCTTAAGTAACAGTATCTTAAGTCTGCCCACACTGTTTTGCTGTTCATAGCTCCATCAGTTTGAAAAACTACCTCAAAATAACCTCTCCAAAACCTTACATAGGGAATATTAATTGACCGTTTCTATCAGATCTTGTCATACTGACTCAGGCTGCTCCCTACCATCTTACTCTTCTGGTCATTTTATGTCACAACATACAATTCTTCCACCCTTTTATATTTTATTAACATTTTATTAGTTACTGTAGTAGAACTGCAGTTAAAACAAATTAAACATCAATTAAATGCAAATTAACCAAAGCATTTGACAATACGTGCTGTAAGATCTTCAGATCAGGTGTATGGGTTTTTTTTTAATTAAACCTCTGAAGTGCCATGGAACTTAAAATACTAACTCAATGAGAATTACATTAAATACACTTCAACGAAAGTAGCAATTTACACAATTCTTTGCGGCCTCTCATGTCACAAAAGAATTTCACAGAAGCTGTGCCATTACCATGTGACATAGTAAGACAACAGAAATCAGCTGACATGGCTTCAGGAGTCACCCAAACCAAAAATAATTACATTTTAGCACCATATCTGTAAGGAACTCCATCATTCTATTTGATACTTCCAAGTCAACCACAGCAGTGTACAAAATTTGGCTGTTCCCATTGTGAATAAACACTGTTCCAAATTTCTGTCATCTACAACTTCCTCCAACAGATATTCTGTGGTTTTTCTTTTCGGTTATAAAAACCTTAATTATTCTATTAAAATATTATGACCCTATTGCTACTGCATTGTTCACCACTATGAGGACCTTCACAACATAGCTCCTTATTTTTGGGTCATCTTCACTACCTACCTGCAAGTTCAAATCCATTAACAGGGCCTATACTAGCCATGCTCAGAGTTACAAATGATCCTCTGTAATGATTCACTGAAAATTCATTTACTAGTTCTCTCCTTATTATATGAGGATATTTTCAGAGTTCTTAGAAACAAGATGTGTTCAGGATATACAAGGCATAAAATTGGTCCATTAATGTATCTCTAACATAGAATACAGCATGAAACAAAATGATCAGGTTTGGAATTTTTAAAAAAAAAAGAAACTGAAACTGTATTAGGCAAAAGTGGTTTGAATACATGTTCTTACAAGCAACACTTTTCACAACACTTTAAGGAATGTCATGACAAGACAGGATTTGAGGAAAGTCAATGATTCTTAGAGAAAATAACAACACATTAATTGTAAAAATGTAGTGTTGTTTTATGACTGCCACTGTAATCTGTTTCAGAATATTAGAGATATCTTAATCACTTACTATATCTAATGAACTCTACTTCGTGGGACTAATTCTCTAAAAGACATCATTGTCAAAATGTCAAGGCTTATTACTCCTTCATTTGTCAGTCTTCCCAACAGTCCTTTTTCACAATTCCATTGTAGAAGCAAAGGAAAATGCGTCTTCCGCATTATGTGCAAGAAATGATTATGCAAGAACAGGCAAAACACGTACGCTCAAAGAGGCTATCCATCTGAGGTATAAAACCAAAAATCTGAAATGTTTTTTACATTAATGCTTGTGAAATCCTTTTTACAAGAGTAAAGATGTGATGCCTTAATATCATGTCCAAGCTCCAGGTTTTGTTAATTACATCCTACCTACCTAAATGCCCCCTGTAGTTTCAATTAGACATGGTATTCTTCTTCACTTCCCGTCTTGATTATTGTGCACTGTTGCTAAGCGCTAGTTAACAGTTGCCACATTCACCCGAAGTTGGCTGCACTTCAGTGGTCATTCAAAGAATTAAATACAAAACATATGGTACAGAACCATACAAAGCATAAAAGCACTTTTAAAGACCACTCTAAAATGCTTAATATGAAAGATACTACAAAAGGTTACACCACTGGAAGTAAAATCCTTACAGTTCTATGCCCACTTAAAATTTCCTAGAAACACTGAAAATTAGGGAAATGCATTCATCTTTTTTTAGCTATCATTAATAAGATTTTCTAGAGTATATTTTTGACATTATACTGAGTCTAGTTTTACACTGAATGAACAGCCCAGCATTCATAATACGATAGGCTTTACAGTACAGAGATTTTTCCAGATTCCCCTTAAAAAATAATTTCATTCCCTATATTCCATAGCAACTAATTAGAGTCTCCTAAATTACACTACCAAGTTTTCTTCTTCCTTGTATCTGCAAAATACTTTGGACATGACTTGTTGAAATGCCAAATATCAATGCCAATAGTTATGTGTTTAAGAAGACCTTGAACCAAACGTGCTTTTTTGAATTCTAAACAAACTTTTCACACAGTCATATCACCCCTCCTTTCATCTGCAATGTCCTCATGAGGTCTTAAGAAACTTCACATATTTTAATTATCCCAGTAAAAGCTCAGTAATTAGGTTGCCTATTACTGCTTATTTCCTTTAGTATTACAGCCTGGGCTTAAAAAACTGCTTTACCAAAAAATCGTCACTATTTCTGATTGTTACATTATCTACAGCCAAACCCAACTAATAAAAATTCCTGGTACGTACATATTGGTTTTTATAACTAAGTTCTTTTTCTGTTAAACATCTTAGCCAAAAGTTTGTTTTGCACAAACACTAACAATAATAAACAAAAACATACACTGTATTTGTTATCTGTATTAACAGATGTAGAATTAAACCTTCAGGGTTTGGAGCCCAACCCTTTAAATGGGTAGGCATGTATTGAACATTATACATTGACTTTCTGGAGCATTTTATTGGAAATACTTGAGAATACATGAGAAAAAGTATGCATATGTTCAAAACCCACAAGTGTTAAAACAAGGAATAAATAAACATTTCTCAATAGCTCTGAGAATCTTCACACAATAATCCTTATTCCTTTGAAAGGGGTATTTAAAAAGTTAATCCACCGGCTCCGTAAGTGCTTTTGTCCTACTCACAAGCAAATTCTTCAGGATAAGGTTTAATATTTTTGAAGAAATTTGTTTTTTAATCCCACTAGTGCATATGTAATAAGCTTTTCAACCAACAGCAGACCCACCCTTGTTTTTCTTTAGAGGGCATATCCCTTAACAAAAACCAAACTTAAGTGTGCATTACAGTATTTAAAAGCACAGAAAGCTTTAGCTGTCCTCTCAGAGGTCACATATATAAACTATATCTGCAACTGAAATATGCACCTACTCACTTCACTCTCAGCTCTAAACAACAGTAATAATTGTTAAAAAAAAATTATGCTTCAGTTATTCCTAGTCAGGAAATAAAAGACAGCATTTTCTTCTTCAGCAGCTTTTTATTTCAATCTCTTAAAAAGCTCTTTGTGACAAGGTATCAATGAAGAGTACGAAGTATTATTTCAATAATACTTAAAATATCATTCCGTGGAAAAGTCATACGAGTCACCAATTCAAAGAAAGCCAAATGAAATGATGTAATGAATATCATATCTTCAGGGTATTTAAAGCAAACATACTGACAAGCAGTAGACATGGGAAATATTCTTCCACCAGGTAACTGAAAAAGTCTCTTGCACTTTAAACACATCTGACCATCGATAATTCTTAAATTTCAGAATATGGATAAATATTTGCAGGCTTGGGGCCTAAACAAACAGCAACCCTTGGCCCACCTCTGGGTTGGCCGAAATCCTATGGCTTAAACAAAGTTTTCATCTTTCGGAGATTTCAGGAAAGCCACGGGAAGCGCTGGGGAGGGAAGGGCCGAATCCCGGCGGGACCTAACCGCTGCCGCGGGCCTCGGGGCGCCCCTTCATAAACCTGTCAGCTGCCTTGGAGAGCCGGCGCTAGGTCCATCGGAGCCGGTTTTTCCCCTCTACCTTTACTTCCCAACAGCACACAAGTCCTGTCGATCGGTCGTCACCACGGTGAAGGGAATCACCGAAGGGCCGCCGGTGACAGGGCCCGCGACGGCAGCCTGCCCTCGGTGCCAGCCAGCGCGACCGTTACTGCCCATTGGGCTGCCGCGTCTCCAGGGGACACCGCCGCCCCATCGCGACAGCGAGAGGCCCCCGGCGAAGGAGACCCGGCGCCCTGTCCTCCCCTCCTCAAAACGAGCCTGCACGTATCCAGAAACGCCCCCCAAACAACCCCCCACCCCGCCAGGCCGCCCACCGCCGGCGGTCACCCCCTCAGGCGAAGCCTCCTCCGGGCGCGGAGAGCGAAGCAGCCGAGCCCCCTGCCGGCGGCCGCCCGCATGGCAGCGCGGGGCGGGGGAGCTCGCCGCCCGCCCGCCCGCTCTCCAACAGAACCACCTGCACCCCCCACGCCCACCCCGCCCGCCTGCCCCCGCTCCCCGGGGCTTTGCTGCCTCCCGCACGCAGGGGCGGCTTTGCTCCCGCAGCCGCCCCGCCAGGGCTCCCCCGCCCCCGCCTTGCCCCGTCGGAGCGGTGTCATTTCCCCCCCGGTCCAAAACGATGGTAACAAAGGGCTGGAGCCCACCCGGGGGAGGGCACCGGCAGCCCGCCAGTGACACTGGCCGCAGCCAGCCGCGCCACTAGCAGCCCGCAGTTTGCCGCCGCCGCCCCCGGTGCTGCGCTCTGCGGGGTGACTGACACCGAGCGCGACCCAGCGACCGGGACGCCGCTGCCTCCCTGCCGCCGCCCCGACCCGCTACCTTTGTGCCCTCCCCAGAAACCGGCGAGAAGGCGAAGTAAAGCCCCGCGCCGCCCGCCGCTCCCTTACCTTGCTGGGCAGAGAGAGAAGAAGTTGAAGCGCCCTCCTTCCACCCCTCCCTCACTTTTTTTTTAATTTAATTTTTATTTATTTATTTATTTCCCTCCCCCCCCTCCCTCCACTCACACCGAGCAACTGCGCTCAGCAGTCCTGGCCGGCGCCCTCGGTGCCGCCGTCTCCCTCCGGATCTCGCTCTCTCTCTCTCTCCGGCGGGAGGAGGGGAGGGGAGGCGAGGGGAGGAGAATGGGGCGGACCCGCAGGTGCCGCCCCTCCTGCTCTGACAGCGGGGAGGGAGAGGGGTCGGGGGGGGGCGGCGGGCGAGGGGACCGGGCGGTGTCCGCGGGGGAGCCGCGCTCAGGTGTCCAGCGGGCGGCAGGGCTGAGGAACGGCCTCCCTGTCCCGGGCTAGGCCCGAGGACGGCGGGGCTGGAAACGGGGGCGGCCGAGTCGTGCCAGGGACTGAGGTGATGGGCCGGGAACGGGCGCTGGGGTGGACGCGGGTTAGTGGAGGAGGCAGGCGGAGGGCAGAGGCCTGGGACATGGCGGCCGAGGCTCGGTGAGGAGAGAGCGAGCTGGGGTGCTTCCAGTCTGGGAGGGAAGGGACGAGGCCGTGCACAGAGGGGAGCCAAGAAGGTTGCTGGGAAGCGTCAAAACCCTGTCAGAAATCCAGTGTGGCTCGGTGGCAGGGGGAGGCAGAAGATGGCACTACCCTGTGAGAGGCAGCCCTGCGGTGCGGGCCAGTCAGGGCTGTGGGCAGAGTTTGAAGTTGGGTGACCTTATGTTTTGTTTTGGGTTTAGTTAGCAATGGAGCTAGTCCAAGAATGGTAAAGTAGAAGCTGAAGGGGCTTAGCATGCTAGGAGGACACTGGAGATGGACTAGAGAAGGGCGCTGTGAGCATGCTTGTGTTGGAGATTAAATTGAACAGGGCTCAAGGCAAAGTAGGTAAAGATGAGGGGATCTGAGTGCACTGGAGGGGATGGAAACAGAAGGATCTGGAACATTTAACGCTGTAAATGGAGCCCGAGTCTGCGTGGGAAAGGAGCGGGTTTGGATTCTTAGTGTGTGTAAAGATGAAGGTCACCGACTTAGCAGGAGCGTGGGAAGGAGACTAATACAGCAGGGTGCTTAGAGGGTAAATATCCATTGAACTGGGGAAAAATGATTTTGCATTTTCTTCCTTTTACCTTTGATTAAGCTACCATATGAACCATCTCCTCTCTTTTTCACTTTTTGCTTTTCCAAGGGCATATTTCTTGAAAGCCTTTCAAAAAGCCTTTTTCTTCTCTCAGGACCATAGGGCTCAGTCTTATGCAGTGTCCTATCTTTCTGCCTCAACAGCTGAGAAAAAAAGTGATAGTGACAAAAAAAGTGGTAGTGTTGTTTGGTTTTTTTGACAAGAACCTGCTGCTATGTGACATTGAGAAAAAGATGTCCAGTACTTTTCTCACATCCTTTTCTTTTGTATTTGCTGGTTAAAATATTAAGTTCCAGCATCCTAGTGAGTGTTCTCATTACCAGAGATAATGAGACTTTCCATCAAAAAGTGGGAGGGAAAAAACTGTCCCTACCTCCTGGAGCAAGTAGAGATGGCACAGCAATGGTGTGGCACTGCAGTAATGCTGCTTGGTCTAGAAATGAGAAACGGAGGTCTGTCTAATAGATAACATAGATGGTTTTGAACATTCAACAAAAGTTAGCCTTTTTCTGCATTAATCACACTTTCTGATAGGCACTAAGGAGGTTTTCACTATTGGTTCTGGTCTGGTTTGTTCAATTTGAGCAATGCTTTTTTATGACATGCTGATTTGCACTTCATTTCATTGAATGGGACGCGAAAGTGTGGTAATGGGTGCGTGTATCTGCGTAGATAAGTTAGAGACCAAAGGTTGGGGCATATTGTTATGCAGTCTTCATAGCAAACTTGCCAGGAAAGAATTTTCAAGCCATCTCAGATTATGTAACACATATATATGAAACATATACATTGCTGCCTTTTATGCATCCATATGAATTCATATTTCTGGATACATGCTTTTTTCCTAACAACCTCTTTGGTAGGAAATACCAAAGGAAGTTGGTTTTCTACCAACTTCTTTAGCACTTCTTTGTAGTACTTTGGTACTTCTTAGCTCATGGCTCCAGAACTTTCTTACATATATTCTCATGTCACAGTTGTTCTCGAAAACAAGGTACCTCCCAAATAAAGCTTTGCAACTGGTTTGTTCATTGGCTACTTTGATTCTGAGATTATGTAATTTTAATGTGAATAGCTAAATCAGTGGGCTTTGACAGGACTATTCACATATTTGAATTGCTTAGAGCTGGGCTTCAGCTGTAGATTACCTAAGACATGCTACCTCTATTAGCCTAACTATCTTGGTATCTGTGTATTTATGAAGTTGCTAATAATATGACCCTTAACAATAGATAGCTAAAAATTTAGCTGAAGCAGAATTTAAGAGACTTTGCCAAGTCAGATCAGGCTTTAGGATCAAGTCCTAAAGCTTTGCCACTTTGCTTGTTCTAAGTTGTACACTTAATTTTTCTGGAAACTTGGAAGTAGATAGCTGCAAAAGAGTTTAGGCTGCCATTCTAATATGTCCACTTGTATGCTGTGTATGTCAACTGTGCTGTTGATACTCTGCAAAATATAATGGAATTAAGCAATATCAGTGTCAGTCCCTTGAGATAATGTTGCCATGTGACCCTGGACAGATTTAGACAGTGACTTTATTATTACTGTTAAAAGTTCATGGGAGATTTGAAAGCACATCAGGGTGCCTGTAGAATACCTGTTACAGCTTATGATCATTCTAACTTAGACACTTAATTATATCTAAATTGATCCCAGTAATTGCAGTCTAGATGTCCCTTGACATTTCAAACTGTTTAATTTTACTTAGAGGTATCTACTGAATAAGTGAGAATTATTCTGGTAGCTTTAATGCAGTAACTCTTTTCTTATTTGGACTTATTTTTGTTTTGCTTTTTTGAAAAGGAAGAAACATTCATTATATGTTTTCTTCTGACTTTCTATTTTGACTATCAACATTTACAGCTTGTAGGGTGGTTTCATCTGTACCATCTGTGGGCCATATTGCACATCAGATGGCAGGATAAAATCTGTTACAAGAACGTTTTGGGACATAAAAGTCTTTCAGGGTTTGAAGCCATGATATTCACAACACAAATGTGCAAAGCCACTCATGTATCTGAAACAGAAGACAGAGAATGCCAAAGCAGCTGCTGGAGTGAAATAAAGGAGAGACCACACAGTTTGGGGAACATACAGGCATCAAGAACAAAAGAATGTTTGAGGGAACAAGAAAGTGCAACTTCAAGCAATGAGAAATTGGAGTCAATCATTAGGAATTATTGACAGCAGACATGCAGTCACACAGCAATTAGAGGCTCGCTTTGGGAAGCAAGGTCAATTAATACTGAGGTAAAGAGGCATCATCAAAAAAGCACCTGGTTTAGCAAGCAGCATTTTCTGATCCCTGAGTAGGCAACATAGAAGAAAATTGTCATTCATGGGTTGGGTTTTGGCCATTTTCATATTCACAAGGCAAGATACCATCACCAATATTATCTTCTGTTATAAAGGACTGTGTAAGAACATAATATGAAACTACAGTTTGCACAAAGATTGATGGGCCCCCAGTGGAACTACAGAGGTTGATAGGTATCCTTCAGTCCTGAGCCTTCATAATGGATTGCATTTCCCCCTGCCTTTAGGTATCTCTTCACTTTCTTCATATTTTCTGATTTTGAGAGCAATAGGAATAAGATCCTTTTGAATATATTGTTCTAAATACTGTGGATAGTAGGAATTGACAGTTCCCCCCTTCCTAGCCATGAGGGCAAACTTCGCAACAGATTTCAACCTTTTTTTTTTCCTGAAAGTGAAGGTCATCAGTCCATCTTAGATAATTCTCTGAACTAGAGCTTGTATTTATATTTGTCACATCTGTTACATTTAAATATTCACTGATAACTTGAAGTATCCAACCTCAGAAATTAGGTTTCAAAAAACATAAACAAATAAATAAATAGCCGCACAAGGGAACTCTCTGCTTTAATTTCTTGTTATTCGTGAACTCTCAATTTCATACATACTAAAACCAGTAATTTCTGGGGTTTTTTTTCCTAGAAACATTAGTATGAATGTTTTATTTGATCCAGCCTACCAAACCTTTGGTATTAAACTTTGCCTGAATGAAGTGTCTGAATTCCACAGACCTGATCTTGCTGCTGTTAAAAGCTGATTACAAACTTTGCTTTGATTTCCTGTGTTGGGGCTAAAGCGAATCCCGCCATCCTGATGGGTAATTCTGCTGTAAGCCTTCTAAATAACTTTCATCCTTCCGCATGAATCACCAATGGTCTTTTATGATTCATTATACCTTTATCCCTTTATTATTGTGATGTGAATTATTCTTTCCCTAGTTGTAATACTGTAAAGTGGTATTGGGTCTATTTAACATTGAGGCATCTATGAAATTAGTACTATCCAAATACTTAAGAGCTATTGCCTAAAAAAGTTTATTCTAAATGGATGAAACGGGTGGATAGGATGAAACAGACAGCAGTGCTGGAGACGGGGAGCTAAAGTACATAAAATTAAATGTTTTTAATGCAAACACTCTGAGGGCAGAGCTAGGAACTGAATTCAGATCTCCTGATGCTCAAACACTACTGTAATTCCAGTGTTGTCATATCTAAGCTTTCTTATCTCTATTCTTTTACTGAAAAGTTCCTAAAATACATATTTTGGCATCAGTGGTTTTAGCATTAATATTTAGCACACCTCCTACAAAAAAAATGGATAGTGTAGAGTAAGATGAAGGAGACAGTGTTTCTTACAACTAATAAGAACATACTGGCTTTATCTTTCCATTACTCACTCCATAGAAATTGAGCAACGAATCATCAGGCTTTCCTGGAAGTTCAGCAGTAGCACGTAGTCAGTGGCACCCATATACTTTCTATTCCTTCTTGATTTTGACTGGATTTTTCAGAATGACCACTGTTATGAAGTAATCATTTCACAAAAAGAAACAGACGGTTGTATAAAAGTCCTGGAGCTAATCGCTAGAATCTCAGTCACCCTGACTGTAGAAACTATAGCCAGATTCTCAATTTTTTTTGAATTTTCTATAAAATACTTGGTATTGCAATGTCAGCTCTTGTTTACAGGTTGGCGACTGTACCCCATCTATCATGCAAGACATAGTAGGATGCCATTTCCTTTGCTAAGAAGCATGCCCTTAACAGCAGACTATGGGCCAGCAGAAGGGAAAATGCATTACCCTGCCTAAATCACAGGTATTCTTTGAACACTAAGAACTTTTGGCACCTGTATAACTGTGCTGCATGAGAGAGTCTGTAACGGTGTTTCTCTTTATAATTTTCTACATAATTTGTGAAATTCAATTTTGTTCCAGATAAGGCAGTGCAAAAGGACTACCCCTTTTTAGTACTATCAGAGCTACTGTGAAAAAGTAAGTCTAATCTCTAATCTATCGTGATTTATATACAGCAAAAATAACTTGGCAGCCCCGGCAGGCAGTTTCATCCCATTCTTAAATGAACACCTTCAAAAGGCAACCCCTCTCCCCTCGTTCTCCTCATTGACCTTCGAAGGAGCTTAGAGACCTAGATTAGACTGCACGCCTATACACCACCAATGCTGGGTGAATGCAGTCCCTTGTGGTCACCCGATCACTTACCACAGGGATATAAAAAATTTCCCCCCGCCGTTCTCCATTTGACATGCGCAAGAGAAACACTCACAGGCATTGTAAGTCCCCTAGCTTGTTAGTCATAATCAGGAAAAGGACAAGTGCAGTTCCATATAAGCAATTAAATTTGGAGCTTACAAAGGTGGGTTTTTTCATGGCACTGACATGGTTTGATGAGTGAAGATCAATGGTAAAGGTTTTTTAAATTCCAAATTTGCAATGTTTCCTGTAGCTGTTATCAGTAAGAGCAGTGAATCTCGTCAAAGTCAATATGTCAGTGCTGGCTGACGTTGGGATATTTATTCTGAACTCAGCTGGGGAATGGCAGTGAGTTCACTTGCTACTTTATTTTTGCTGCCCTTTATTAAATAGTTACTTGGTCTTCATAAGAGGTGCTGCTCATGAACTAAGAAGAATGTTAACAATAGCAGAGAAAATGGCCATGAATCCATACTGGAGTTAAGCCATGGAAATTTGGCATTTTAGAGGTGAAAAGCAGACATCTCACAATTACAGTACCCATGGCCTTAGTATAATGTTTGTAGTGCAAGGCATTTTTAGTGTTTTAAAAATTGCTTTACATTTTTCACTACCTAGAATCTATGGACGTTTATCTATCTAGGGTATCAAACTTTCATCTTGGTTGTTGACTTTGTTTTGTTTTTGCCAGAAAGTCATAGATGTGTTTGAGCTTTTGGGGTTTCTACAGATGGAAAATATTTTTGAGGTGAGGTGGATAAGACTGCACAAGCCCTAACCATTCTTGGTTTTGTCACTGTTCCCTTTACACGGACAAAATTCCTACTTAAAGCAGCTTACGGTAAATTCCCCAGGCTTGTGTAGCTGCCAGAACTAACACTCACTCCCCTCCCAGTTTTCCTACCAGGTCCACATGCATCATGGTAGGCCAGGCTTTATCCTAATGAAAAGCTTAGCTGCTAAGTGAAGTTAGTCCAGCATTCACTGTATCTTAACAGGTTCAGGTGCTGTCCACAGCAGATCTCTCTCAGTCTTCCAGAGGCAAATCTCTGAGTCTACAGAGCTGTCTACTCCCGTATTTATAAATTCTCCATCTTCTCCAAAAGAATTTACAGATGTATGTGAACACAGAGACAGCTTGGCTCAGTTCTCTCGAAGCATAGAAAGAAAGGTAGGTGTGTGCTGTGGGGTGTGACCTGCCAGCTGGCTTTTCCACAGCAAAGGTTTCCCACAGAGCTTCAGAAACATGTCTAAGAGCCGCCACGCCTCTCTTGGGCAGCTTCTAGGGTCTTGGTGTTGAGCTGTCTTAACCTGCACTCTGCAGGTGTGCAGACACAGAATATTTTAGCTACTCATCTCCCAGCTGTTTCTCTTGTTTCTCAAAGAAAAGAAAAAAAACCCCAGGAAGTTAAATGCTGCAGTATCTATATGCCTACGAACCTCCTTGCAAAAATAAATTTGTACATGAGTTACAATGTATTAATTACAAATACTTTTGTCTAACTACCCCTCTTCTTTTCTTTCTGTGTGTGTAACTTTCCTGGGAGATTAATTTAGGTTAAAGTCTGGTAAAGCTACTGGTTTTCATACTGAGTTACATTCTTCTGGGTGTCAGGGAAGTCCTTTGTTTTGTCAAGACTAGTATCATTTGCTGTCTTTCACTATATTACCGTCTCTCAAGCACGTGGTACTACCAAATGCACAGTGAGTTATGTTTGCTAACAACTTGCTGTACAGCTTTTGCATTTCTGCGGGTCTTCTGGTGGCATCAATGAAAGGGAATCAGTGGAGGGTCCCTACTTGCATTCTGAAAGCAGTCTGGGCTGGGATTTGGGCTTGGGTTGGTCAGCAGGGAAGGCTGCGGCTGCACTAACCCCCTGCATTGCTTCGCCTTGGAACCCGCAACAGCCAATAACATAGCCCCCAGTCCCAGCTCGGACAGGGTTGGATCCTCGTGACTGCAACGTGAGGTTTCAGGTCATGTTTTATTTACATATTGGGTTTTTTGTACAGGTTTCTCGGTACCTCCTGCCAGTTAAACAGACCAGATGGTGATTGCTGTCAGGAGAGAAGGAAACCTGCCTGCTTGCACTGCTGGTTAGAAACAGTTCCAAAACCAGCTGCTGTCCAGTCAGCCAAAAAGAGGAAGAAAAACCCGAGGGCTACAAAAACTGGACTCATTAATGCTGTGGGTTATTTTTAACATAAAAATAGTTAATCTCTATTCATTCCCATTATTATGTGTTTATTGTATAAAATGGTCCATGTCCCAGCAGCTCCAGAGAAAGGGTAGGTCCAAGTTATGCAAAACAAATCCCTCAGGGTTTTCTAGTTTGTTTACAAGAGGTTTTGTTCATCTGAAGAAACAAAAAGCCAGCTAAGTCTCTTACTATGTTCGCTCATGGCACTTAGAAATCTATGAACTTGAAATAAAATATTAGACCACAGAAACTGGACTTCTGCTTCCAGAGCAATAGTGTTTTCAGATCAGTAATCCTACATGTATGGTATCTCTGCCCTCCTTTGCTTTCTTTTTTTTTTGTTTTGTTTTGTTTTCCCTTAGCTCTTGAGGAAGGATTTTCCTTATAGGTAAATTCAGTTTTATGTAACATTTTGTAGTTGAAAGTCAGAAGGTTCCTCTTGGGTTTTGGCACCCCAAAATTAAAATAAGGCATACTCCTGTCTGGCTCAGCAGGAACCTCTTCAAGGGACTGCGTGAGAGTAACACTTTTTGTAAAGTACCAAATGTGCTGTGTGGTGTCTTACAGATGGTGGCTCCAGCAGTGGTGAGAACTTTTAGTGCTGCGAGACATCTATACTCCTGGTGCTTGGGTCCTCTCTACATCTGCCGTGATCATCAGCATAAGAAACTTGAACATTATGCAAAAGGAAACCTGAAAATCACAAGACACTAAGCTTTTCGCTTCCAAATTAAGTTGAGGGTAGGAGGAAAAGCGTATCACTTGTGAATGGAAGACTTGAGGAAGGACTCCAGTGCTATCAGCAAGTTGGAGTTGAAAGCAGACAGATACTAGGAGTGGTTTATAAAATCCTTCAAGAGATGCTACTAGAGAGGGAACCAGAAATTACTAAAATTGGCATGAGAAGATGGACATGAAATGGAGACAGGTAAACACAATGATCATTAAAGTACTGGTTGAAACAGTCTGCTGTGACTTCATCAAACACTTTGGTCAACTACCTGGTCATTTAACTGCCCGCTGACTGGGAGAACAATGTTGCTGCTCAAATCTTATCTAGTTTCACTGCAGACGAGTTGCTGAGCAACCAGTTAGACCAAGAGGACGCTGAAGAATGTAAATGCTACCTCCCTGCAAAGAAGTTTGTCTTTCATCGCATTGCCATCAAGTATACTGCCTTCTCCTGTAAACATCAGTTGACACTTGCCTATCAGGGAACAAGAAGGGAAATTCCACCACGACGTTAGGAAAAAAAAGCCTTTCAAGCACTGGTTGCCCAGAGGGACTGAGGACTCTCTATCCTTGGGCATATTTAAAACTTCACTGGAAAAGACCCTGAGCAGCATGTGCTAACTCAGCCCCGTTCTGAGCACGGGGCTGGAGCAGGTGCCCTCCACAGGTCCCTTTTTTCTATCATCAGTAAGCAACTGCGTACTGGCTCAGTAAAAAAGAATGGACATTTTTAGGTACTTTTAAATTCCCAGTAATGTAGGCTGTGCTGCTGTATCTAACATGAAAAAAATAATACAGTGTTGAGGTATTAAGACGCAGGTAGCTTGCATACACATAAACCTGCATGCAGGAACACATGCAAGCATTGACATTAGCTGCTCTGTAGGAAAGCAGTCCAACAGCAAAATATGAGGGTGGAGGGAGGGGTGCTTGAGGTTGAAGAAACCCTTGCAAAAAGCATGAATTCTTGTTCTTGCCAGATTTTGTTTCCAAGATGCTTGAATTGAGCCCCTGTAGCAAACTGAGCAAGAGTTCTGAATTAATGGAAGGTTCTGAATTAATGAATTAACCAGCATTGACAGCTGGTTGCACAACTCATGTACGTGCTAAACCCTTTCTTTCTGCACCTCCTTTCCAAGAAGTGCCAGAGGAATGAAATAAATTCTCTCTCCTGAATGGGGGAAACTCCATCAAGTCATTTAGTCTAGTATTTTCAGAAGTCCAGTAAAAGAAATGGTCTCACATTTATCCTCAGAAATGTATAAGGTTTCCCATGTTTAAGATAACTATGCTAGGGGACATAATTTTGTCCCCAGTCACAGGGGAGAAGCATGCAAACCTTGACCTCAAAGGTACTTACTTCCATCTATGAAAAAAATTCAGTTATATTGAACGGTTTCAGTTCCAGGACAGTAATCCCTGATAACTCTCAGAAATCAATCTTGCAGATATAAAAAGCTCTGCTTTCACAAATTTTATCATGTTGGTTGCTGTGTTACACCATTTCCTTGTCTATAAGTGAAGTCCATGGAGTATTAGGAGCTCCTTCTCATGTGCTCTGGTGCTTGCATGTGCTTGCATGCAAGCTCATGTGCTTGCATGTCTAACACAGCAAAATTACACCGACCTCTCCCCCCACTAATGTGGCAACATCCTCCCTGACCCTAGCCTAGGAGAACTAGATCCAGCATTTCAGCATAATGGCAAGATTAGTACCAAATTCCAAAGTACCGTTAACCTCATTAGCCCGGCTCAGGACTCCTCTGCCTGTACGTCTAAAGATTCCATTACTCCTTTCTGTTCAGCTGCTGTGCCCCTCTCTTCTGAGTCTTTTCCAGAGCCACTGCTTCCAAGTACAGTTTCCCATCTTACTACTGTGGCCTTCATTCTCTGTTCTGAGGTATACAGCTTCATGTTTACCTGTAGTAAAGTAATATATTATATGCTTGCTTTCTGTTTACCACCTGATTACATCAGTGACCTATTTTTGCTTCTGTTCCTCTGGTCTGTTGCAATAGGATGAGTTTGTTTTCTTCTGTATCGCAGATCAAAATGGAAACTAGCCAGGAGACAATCCAGGTGGAGCTCCACTAGTTAACACCCCTGAACAATGAATGATCCTGAACGATGATTGTTAGCATTGAGACTAACAGTTGAGTTAACCACTGGATTTTGAACTATCTGGTATATTAATTTGTTATAACCTCTTGATCACAGAACTGCACAAAACTAAAGCCTTGTGCTTTATCGTAGTTTTACAGGAAAATAACTGTCTTTATGAATTAAGATCTTACTCTTCTGAAAAAGGTACCAGATTATCTCAGCAAAATCTGCTTTCTGTAAATCCATGTCAGTAGGCATAAATAATGTACTTCCTTTTATTTTGGTGTTTATTAACACAGTAATTCTGGGCAGCACGCATTTCAGGCTATAGACTTCCATCAGGCCTGAAGCCAGAAGAATCCAGGCAATGTCTGGCTACAGGCCGGATGGAAGTTCACAGCCTGAATTGCCCAGGTCATTCTGTGTACCTTTCAAAATACTGTTCCAACGTGAACTTCTTTCCCACCCGCTGGAGATCCCCTGGACTGCCAGTTCTTCTGAAAGGGAGTTTCAGTGACTCAGAGCACTCCTCTGTCAGCTCTCAGAAAGCTCTGGGATGCTAACAATACACATTTTCTGCTGGTAGGATGTCTGGTGTCAGTGGCTGTTGTTTAGAGCCCTTTGAGGCACCTACTGTTTCTTCTGCAGCAGTAACACCACTTGCTTTTTTTCCCCCAAATGTAGAACTGGGGTATTTATTGAAATTCCTAAAATAAGTCTGCTGCCAACCTTTGTTCATCTTACGGTGCAAGCATTGCACCTGCCTATGCAGGTTTATACTGTACATAGGCAAAAATCTCAGGCAACCCTGAGTCAAAACTGGGGGTCTTAGCAAATCCCCTTGAAAGTGGTTCTTAACTAGAGCACAGTTATGTTGGTTGAAGCTTCTCACCTGCCTACACGACTGATGGCGTTTCTACCCTGCCTGTATAGCAACCAATGCATTATTAAAATCACTTTGTTCCTGTAATTTTAGAGCTGCATTCTTCTAAAACTGTTCTTATCCGTATTCCTGCTGCTCTTCATCTCTGCAGCGTCCTTGCGCTTCTGTGGTTCTGCGTGACAGCAGCCTTCTCCTGGCCGCCCGGGAGCCAGCCCTTCTCCCGTGTGCCGCTCCTCCTTCTCGCCTCTCCGTGGAAATCTTTCTTTGCCCTCCGGAGGGTCTCTCGTCCCCTCAGCGCAGCCTTAGTGCGTGAGCCCTGTTAAAACGTTCTTGCGGCGCTCCAAGGGGAGGCCCTTGGGCGCCCGGGGGACCCCTCGGCGGTGCCTGCCGGGGGTCCCGGGGAAAGGGACGGGGTCAGGGGGGATTCACTTCCACACGCAAGCAGCGCCAAGGACGCCATCCTCCCACGAAACCTTTCCTCTGCGCCTAAAACATGATTTAATATGGAATGGTTTCTTTAATAGGTTTTCACACCTCCCCGCAGGCGTCAACGCAAACCCCCCAAAGGCGTGACACCGCCGACCCACCCTGCCTCGGGCCGCGCTGCCCGGCCGGGCCCGTCGCCGGCGGGACCCGCGCAGCCGCAGTGCCGCCTAGTGGCGCCGCCGCGCCCGCGCTGGGCCTCCGCGCCCGCCTCGGCCCGGCCCGGCCCGGCCCAGCCGGGGCGGGGGGCGCGTAGTGGCGGCCCGGCCCGCAGCGCTCCTGCGGGGGGAGCGGGGGGTGCCGAGCTGTCCCGCTGCCCGCCTCTTCTAGGTGCCCGGAGCCCGGCCTGCCTGTGCCGCCGTGGGGAAGAGGCCGGGTGCCCGAGTCACCGGGCTGCCAGGCGGCTGTGACGGCTCTGCGGGGCTGCCGTCTCGCCGGGAGCCTCGGAGAGCCAGCTGCCGCCTGGCAAAGATGGTACCGCTTCTGCTGGCGGTGAGGAGACCCGTGCCGTTAACGGGAGTGAGTTTCATTCCCCCGAACAAGCTGGTTGCGCTCAGCCCCCTTGGGGTGTAGGCAAGCACGGGTGAGCGCAGCAGGGGCTGCAGGAGCAACCTGGCCGCTGTTCAGGGCTGCCCTGGAACACAGCTCTGCTCTGGGGAAGTGCGTGTTTGCCCAGCCGAGTCCTCCCTTCTTGCCCCAGCTGCCTTCTCCTGCTCCCTGGCTTTCACCACTGCAAACTTACCATCTTTCCCTTGAATTATACATCCCTCTCCTGGGGCACTGGTGTAAAATTTAAGCAGTTCTTATTGTCACCTCTACTACAGAGATAAGTAACCATTTTCCTTTCTGTTTAGACCCTTGCTTGCATCGCTAGTTTTTTCCTTCCCTGGCCGGGCCAGCCCTGGTGATAGTAAATGTCTGTGGGCGATGGTCTGCAGGTGAAATCTCTGCCCTGTTGGAGAATGTGACAGTGATCCACATAATTTCTAATCAGTTGAAGTCCCTTGTCATTCACGTCAAAGTATGCCATAATATAGCAACAGCAAATTGCTGCCTGAGGAGACACTGTGAACCTGACCGTGGAAAGAGCCTGTGCGTGTCTGGGGGAGCATCTCTTCTCCCGGGATCCCTCCAAAGGATACACAACTGCTATGTAAAGCTACAGCTCGCTTTTATAGCTGCTGGTACACTAAGGTCAGTTCATGGGAGAAATGCAGGTTTAGCCTAACTTCTCTTCACCAAACTTCTGTCTGAAATAAAGCATGCTTGATGGTACATGCGGGTGTGTGAGCACACCCCGTTCAGGATAGGGTGGAACCAGGATGTTGCCTGCTGGAGAATGCGAGGCTGCCACTTGGCAAAGCACACAACCCCTGGCAATGTGCCCAGAAAACCGGGGCACCCCACAAAAGAAGTAAAACAAACAAACAAACAAATAAAATGCAAGCCGAAAAGAGCTCTCAAACAGGCTTCCTTATTTGGGCCAGAGGCAGATTATTTCATTTTTTTTTACCTTGAATTCCTCCTTGCAAGCAACACACAAGGACAGAGAAGGCACTGCCTACCTACCTTTCTCCCCTGTAGCTGCATCTAGGACAGCCCACTCACCACCCCTGAATCCCCCTTTTTTTCTGATGAGAGATCGTTAGGCTCAAAGGGAAGTCTGCCCTCAAGTCGCCAGTGTACCCGCTTTGGATAAGCCGGTCTCCTCAGGAACCAGCAGCACGCTCTTGCATCAGGCCATCCGTTCCTGTCACTAGACTTCTTGTTGTCACACTTCAAAGCTTTGCCCCTGCACTGCTCCAGTCTCTTTGGTGTCCACCCTGTGATATCCACGTGGAAATGGCATTGTAAACTCCATCATGATGTAACGCTGCCCACATGTGTCCAGCTCCTCAGCTGGGTCCAGGGTGGATTTTGGCAGACAGGGCTAGGGAAATAGAAAGGATGCACGTGACTTGCAGTGTGCCTCTTTACTGGTAGAAACACGGCTCTGGCTCTGTGATCGTCTCATGTTGCTTCACCATCTTCAGCATATGAGGATGGAGGCAAAGGGTGGATGCAAAAGAAGAGGTCGAAAGCAGAGCATGCAAGACGTCTGAGGCAAAGTGAGGCAGGTAGCTGGGAGCGGCTGCAATATAGAGATTAAAGAGGCTCTGACTTCAGTCTCCAGTTAAAGGACACCAGTGACTGGCAACAGTGACCTGAAGATGAAAAAATGACAAGAAGTCAAGAACTGGCTGATGAAACTTGTTCTGACGGTATCAGAACAAGCCCAAGATCCACCTGCACAAAGTTAACATTGTTTCAAACAGAATTCAGCTAAAATAATGATTTTTTACCAAAATGTTTTACAGTATGTGATTGCAAACTTCTGATCTGATACTAGGAGTCCTAAAGCCAAATTTATCATGTCCCTTAAGTACAGCTCCTTAAAATATCTTCAGTTTTCTTCATTGCATATTTCTCATCTGACTGGTGGTCTGACGCTATTTAGGTTATGCAATTCAAAATAGCCATTGCCTGAGGTGACTAGATTTTCAGGGAAGAGTTTCACGTAGGGTCTAGCTGCAGTCTTTGAAGATGACAAACAGTCTGCATTGAGCTACTTGATCGCACCAATTAGGGTCATTCACAAATGTAATTATGGCGCAATATTTAAGATGCTGTTTTAGAAACAAAGCCCAAAAATGAAAATTTAGAAATACTTGAAAAGTTAAAGGAAGAAAAAAGGATGAAGGCACTACTTTTTTTTCCCTTTAGCAGGAGAGCTTTTCCAGTAACAGACACGAAATGAACAATTAACCTTTACATTGCACTTTACAACCACAGACTTAAAAGTATTTTACAAAAGTGCTCAAGTATCACTGGCAGAAAAACTGAATCAAACCCAGTGGAATTACTTGCTGCAGCTCTGCCAAAGAGGCAAAAGCAGAATTAAATGCTATTAACTGTCTTAATTGTCTCTTAATTCTCTGCACTGACTCTCACTGCTGTAAACTATATTATCTATACTGAGATGGAAAGGTGAAAACATGCTCTCTATGCACTTTAGACCTTAGTGAGGATCAAAATGTATTACTGCATTAATCAAACAGCACTGCATAAATCAAACGCACCATTCTTTTTTAAAAGCTATCTTTAGGATTTTTAAACCATGTAATAAATTTGTATTTGACTGAGCCTTTAAACATTATTCTTTATAATAGTTTATATACTGCAGAGATTTGTTTATAAAGTAAAAGAGATTTTTGCCCAAAGGGTTCTGCATGTTCTGATCAACTCATGGAAATCTTAGGAACATGGGAGAAGGCTCCCTTTGGTTTTGTCAACGCCAACATGAGGAGCTACTGTAAGTTGTAGCTAGAGGGTATTCCTGCCTGGTATACACTTCCAGACCACCAAGGTTCTTTTACATCAAATCCTTACACCTGGGGTTTTTTTCCTAGAAACAATGCATGGTCAGTGCTGTGTAAGTTAAAATATCATTAAACATTTATGTGATTTAGTAAAGCAACACATTTCCTGACAACTAAGGGACCATGGACTATTCGGATGCCCTGAGACTAAAGATTTATTAGTGTCTGGTCTGTCCACTGGTCACACTCTGCAATTCCAGCATGAAGAAACTCATTTCTCAAGAAGGACTTTGCAACATCATTGCAGTGCACCAAAGTAACTTCTATTCTGTAATCAATGGGACAAAAATGCTCTAACTAGAAAATGTTTGTAATATTTCAGAGTGTCTAATCCAAATAGCCGATCTCTGAAGTGTCAAGTTGGCTTAGTTGGAAGACATTTAAGCCTCAGGACTTGGTCTCAGGTCCACTGTTGATACTAGCAAATGCTTTGAAGGTGGGGAAAGGAGTGCCTTATTGTTATAATTGCTGTCCTTTGGCTGAAATACTTAAACGAATTGCATTTTCTTCTGCTGAGAGCTGTTTATCCCAACGTAAATGTAGATACAAACAAACAGAAGATAGCTGGTGTTTTCAAAGCCTGAATGTCTATCCCAGCTTCCCCAGTTTGGCTCTCAAACTACAGAGGCCAAGCCTTTCCAGTTCCAAACTATCATTGCTTCACCCAGTTGGAAGCCACCTGGGATTTGTTTGGGTTTTTTTAATGCCATTCCCATACTCGAAAAGTATTGAAAAAAATGAATCTACCCTATGACTTGCCAGGAGGATGGCCAATAACTTTTAGATAAATGTGAGTTGAGTCCCCACTGAAATCAGCAGACCTGAGCTACAGCTGACAGGTCAAGCAAGGGCAGAGTTTTATTCCAAGGGACTTTATCTGTGGGATGGCCAATGCTCAAAGTTGTGAATCCAGGCCAGGAGTCCATCTTTCAGCTAAACACATCCTAATGGCAAGGACAGCCTACCTACCTATGCTTGGGTTTTTCAGTGTTTTGGGGTTATTTGGACATTGGTATAAAATGTATGATCCAAAAATCACCTAACACACTAACTCATAAAACATTTGTTGTATGTCTAGCTGTCCGATACAAGACAATCATGAAACAAGGATCTCTTCTGCTCGTGTTAAGTATTCAAGGGTGTCATGCTGCTAGAATGTGCCTTTTTTTCCCCCTAAATCTGAAGACTTTCGGCTGTATGTTATTAGGGAGAGGCTTTGGAATTCTCAGCACCGATGGTAATGTCAGGAAAAGCTCGTACGCTGCATGGCTCAGCCTCCTTCTGCTGAAAGGTGTTTGTAGCTCCTGGCAGTCTCCTGTTGACACCAGCTATCTAGTGACGGTCGTCATTTAGCAAAAGCTAGTTCTGCACTAGTGATAGGTACTGAGCAAACACATAGCTGAATTTCTGATGTGTTTCTCTTGCCTCATTAATATTCTCGTACAGCTCTGAGACCGCTACTGCTACACATTTTTTTTCAGTTTGTTCTTTCTTGCAAGGAAAAGCTTACCTTTTCATTTATAAGCTGACTCTTTTCAACAACAATAACATGACAAAAGCTTTTACTGGAAAAGAACAAAGAGTTAATTTTTTTCTGGCTGGCCGCAAGTGACCCCTTGTTCCCACTGCCTTTGAAATGACTGGAGTTTGCTTAGCCTGAAAAATTACAGCTATAGGAAAAGCTATGCTTCACTGATCTATTTTAAAAAGGAACAGCAGAATTTTAAAAATAGAATCCCCATTTTTTTTCTGACTGTGGCATCTCCAACCCCAGTATGTTGATGCAATTTCCAAAGCACTGAGAAATGTCTTAGGTCACATTTAAGTCAGGTCAGCCAAATCCAGGATCAGTGAAAAAATGAGCTGTTCATCTGATCTGGAATGAGATCTTTCTTCCCATCATTCTTAGTTATAAAGATATCTTTTGTGTGGTTGAAGCTAAATTTAAGCCCAGGCTGAGTGTATTTGTGTACTATCTATGCATGTTTTATGCATCAGCAGCACACTGCATTACTAGTAGGCTGCATACACAATTAGGGCTTTATGATCTTTGAAGTCGGTTAATACAAAGATTTATATATTTGCAGCAATAAAAGTCTGGGAAGTAATTGGAATAGATGTTTCTTAAGAGCTACAGTCTGATTCTCCTTTGACTTGTGTTGGTTTGGCTCCATTGTCTTCAGTGGAGTTAATCCTCACCCTGATTTGAGCACCAGAAGAAGAGAAGAAGAAAATCCATCCCTGAACGTATGCCTAGGGAGGTCTGCTTTTACAGAGCTTGCTTTTCTCTCAGACAGGAGCCTTGCGCAGGGGAAAGCACCGAAAGAGAGAGCAGACTCTGCCATGGGAATGAAACCATGCAGCACGTTTCTTCCACTGAACAACTCACAGCAGCACCTTCAAGACAGGGACTGAGCCTGGCTCTGGCGACCGATGCCCGAAGAGGCGAGCCTGGCCGTGATGCGCAGCTCCCGAAGGGGCCGGTTTGCCCCGGGGACTCCTGCCTGCTTGCTGGTGATGCTCCACTGGGCAGGCAGGAGGGAGGTCACGCCTGGGCACAGGAGTGAAAGTCACATTCAGAGACGTGTGGATTGAATGAAGGAAACGGTAAGGTGAAAACATGCTCACTTAATATGTGCATCACTATTTTGTAAAGAACCCTCTTATAGGCTGTTTCTTTCTTTGCCAAAGCATTCAGCGACTGTGACAGGATTTAAAAGTAAAATGAGTTGAACTTTAACAGATCTATAGTAGCAGCTAACTAGCAAAGGAAAGTCCATGTCCAGCTATTTCCTGGTGCTATAATGTTTTGATAATAATGGTACACAAAGACTTGTTTTGTTTAGTATGCGCCATATTATTGCATTTCAGACAAAGTCTTGATTCTTTAAGTCCAAGACAAAGTCTCAATTCTCTCTGTTTGAGACAAAACCCCAGGATGAAAAATACAGATTTGAAATGTCCCAAACTACAGAGGAGTAAGGAATCAGATTAGCATCAATTTCTGCTTCTAACTCAATGAAAACAAAGATAAGGCAAATATGTATTTTCCAATTGGAGGGACAAATTTAGGAAAGATTTTATTCCTCATCATTCCCTGTCTAATGATGAAATCAGGAAAAAGAAAGTATTCTTCCTGTTCTCTGCACACACACTCTACCCCAGGCAGACCTGTCCTTTCTGTGCTGAGATTTGCTTTCATACAGCAGCGAGTTTCCCCTCCAGAGCTCACAGGCATGGAGAGCAGCTTTGTTTACCACCCCCAGGTGCAAACCTCATTAACTAATGTTTACTTCTTTTGTGTTTTCAGCTTTCAGTAATGAGCCGGGTTAATGGATAGTGAAGATGGTGGTGGTGGGAAGAATGGTAAGGAAAATTCAGAAGCTGGTTTTACATCTTTCAATTCTACTGGCTTATAGGCAAAATGGCTATCAGCCATTCAGTTATACCCCAAAAAAACCCCCAGCCCTTGGAGATGATGAACTGTCTACATAGGTTTTGCTTTGTTTGTTTGTTTCAGGATGGTGGGAAACAAAGCACAGCCAAACCCCTGACTTTTTGCAAGTTATAAATACTGTACAAAATTCTACTTCTGACACCGGAAAATGCTTTCTCCTGTTGTTCAAAGCGACTCCAGATGCTGATGTACTTAGCACACAGTGCAAGTAACCCGACTGGAATGAAAAGGGAAGGTAATTGAGTTTACATTAATCTGTCAATATTCCTAAGAGACAGAGTGTTCAGCCTGCCAAGTTTGCTCTGCTTATGCACGCATAAGCAGAGCGTGAACTTAAAGCGACTGGAGATTCCCACAGTAGATTCTCCCCGATGAATAGGGGATCTCTGCTGCTGTCATCTGGTGGAGGTGGTGTGATCGCTTCTACCCTAGTTGTTCCCTCATGTCCCACAATATCAGGAGGTGGGCTGAGTGTTTGGCAGGAAAAGAAAGAAAAGGCTGTGGTAGAACTGAGTTTTTCTGCATCAGATTTTCCCCTGACCCAAGCCCCATTTTCAAAGGACAAAATATTAGCTTCTTCCTAGGCTTTTCTATGCTTCTTACTATTACAATATCTGGGAACTTCACATACACATCTATATCTTTCTAATATACTACTGAAGTGAAGGATTGTCATCCCTGTATGTGAAACAGAACATGGGGATCAAAGCAAAAAGTTTCTTTTAACTTTGGGTGAGCAGTCTGGGACAGTAAGGGGCAGACTTTTTCAAAGAACTTGACTATTTTATACTTCAAATAGCTATGTATTTGACTAACCCCTGTCCCTCATTTAAGATAGTTCCATGAAAAGGGATCTCCATGTAGCTAGACCATACAAACTAGCAATTTCCATCCCAAACACAGGAGCAAGTCAATGCCCGTAGCAGAGCAGGCATACAAGACACGTGTGAGAGAAGAAGCAACTATAGCCAATGTTCAGTGAGTGCATGTTGGAAATATATGAAAGAAAAGCAGAAAAGATGGGAGAATCTGTGAGATGAAGCAACAAGGGAATATTCGATCCTGTGGTCTGGGAGGAAACCAGGGAACATGTCTCTGAAGAAAACTGAAATTAAGAGCCTCTTCAGCTGAACTCTGGGTGTCAGGAGCTGGTGGGGACAAGCAAAGGAACTGCCTCCTGCTGTTTGGCTTCTGCTGCATCCAAGGAAACAGTCTTGTAACTAACTAACGTAGGGGAAAAGTGGCTCCACCACAGATTTCTTCTTGCAGTAGAAACAACCCTCAGCACATTGGCTCTAATGCCACGTTAAGGCACAAGTCCACAGACAAAAGCACCCAGCTCCCAATTGGAAAGGCAGGCCCCGACAGCAGCTGCCAGGTCTGATGCTAGGTGGGTTGGACCCACTGCGTATACACTATGAAGCTGGCGTAGACAGGTCCAGCAAATCTTGTATGTCAGATTTAAAACTGGGAGGACTCAAAAAACACAAGCATGGGGAGTCACGATCCTTTGTGCATACAGGTCAGAGTTACCTTCACACGTGTGCCGTGCCCAGGGCTGCTTAGCTGGGCTCCCCTTCCTGAGCTCTCCTGCTCTTGCTGGCATCAAGTGTCTCACTGAGGAATCTGGCCTGGCTGGTGGCAAGCTGTAGTTTCCCTCATGGTCCACTGTGAGGACCTGGGGTTTCACCATGGGTGGTGGTGTCTGTGATGAGTAAGGAACTTTGCAGATATGCAGAAACCAGTCCTGATGAACCAGAGCCCAAGACACTTCACCCAGTGCAAGCAGAACTAGTTGGCCCAAGCCTCTGCAAAGAAGACAGGCAAGACCGAAAAAGAGCTGTGGGCAAGCAGGAGGGGGCCAGATACCCAGAGAAAGGCAAGTCTGAGTGCCAACAGTCGAGCCCCTGAGACTTTCTGAGCACAGGCAGCTACAGGTCTAGTTGCTGAGCCTCTTCCTTCTCTGCTTTCTCGTGAATGAAGGACACCTGTGCTGGCACCAGCACAGCCAGGACCAGAAACCACCGAGACCTCCCTCTGCAGGTATCCATAGGGGTCCTCTGCTCGTTTCTCAAAGCAGTGACATGGTGGTGGTAAGAAGGGGATCAGCTCCGGCTATGCATAAGCATGCTGTGCAGCGGCACCGGGAAGTAAATGACAGAGCGCCCTAGTCAGGGTGGGATGTGTGTATGACGAAGGTCAGACCATGCAGTGGTATCTCCCTGTGTGTAAGAGGCTTTGGGCAGGGGTACTTTGGGCACGGTAACAGGACCATGTAGCAAAGAGAGCAGATTTCCAAGGGTCCTGGAAATCTGGCCACTCTGTGGGGCTTGGTGTACCCTTCCCAGTCCGACAGCCGTAGCAGCTGTGGGATCTGCTGATACTCTCATGCCTCAGGCAGCCATTGCCTCCAGTGAGAAACAGGGAAATGGGAGAGGCAAATGAGTGAGAAAGGGGTAAACAGTATTTTGCTCAAACTAAAGTGGTGAATGTTCTTGCTCAGCAGTTGTTCTCAGCTACCCCAGTGTTCCAGGCAAAGCTCCCTTCAGAAAAAGCTTGTCTACACAGAAACTGACCCAAGCCAACATCTTCTGTAAGAAAGAGCAAAGAGGAGACCAGGTGGGAGAGCAGACAAATTCACCCCTTTTCAGGCTGCGTTCCTCAGATTTTGTTGCTCATCCTCAGTTCAGCCAAAGGGAATAATCACCAGTGGCATTTTCCTCACTTTGTACAGTGCAGGAGGACAGCGTTTGGGTCTCAAGCCCTTGGCGATTCCTCTGAGGGTGGATACACACTTTCCCAAAACAAGGATTCTTCCTCCCTAGGAAAGCAAAGCCAGCAGTCCAAATAGGAGTTAGAGAATCAAATATATTTACATAAACTACATAACACCTTATAATAATAAAATAAATAATGAATGCATTTTATGATTAGGTAAGTTATAATAATAAAATATGAACTATTTATGAAACCAAAATTCTTCACCTCCCAGAGGCAAGTATTCAGCACATGGAGAAACTCTTTCGAGGTGCGCGGCAGAGCTGACAGCAAGCAGCAGCTCCACACCTTTCCCTGGGAAGGTGTAAGAAGAGGACAGGCCAGCAAACCTGGAAGCACATCAAGTAGTTTTCCCAGCTGTTAGTGTGGGTTACCATGCCCTGGCTATTATCCCCGGCTCCCAGCAGAGTTGCTGGTCACCATGCCCCAATATGCAGGTTATTGTTTCCAGTTTCTGTTGTGCATTGCTGTGCTTTGCTGCCGCAGTCGCTTCTTCCCCCTCCCACATGAATTGCTGCAGAGTAAGGAGAAAGGCAGCGGCCCAGAGGTGGGCAAAATAAAAGGCAGCAAGGAGCCTTGTGGCCTACCTGCTTTCTTTTTCTTCTCTCTCCAAGCCAGAAAGTTCCTCAGCATGAGCAAGCCAAAATGTAACTTGGCAGCAGTACCAAAGATAAATGTCAGTATTTTCCCTGGCAGTTAGAAACAAAATGTTTCCAAGTGTCCAGGGAGATTTTTCTCTTAGAGGACGGCCTCCCCACTGTGTAGGTTCCTCACCAGTCGCCCTTTCCGCTGGCTGTGCATCCCCTGGAGGGCAGGTGAGCGGGGTTTTCCTCCCCTGCTCTTGCAGCAGGGGAGCCCCGAGAACTGCCCTGGCACTGGGGACAAAGCTGCTCCCTGGTACGAGCTCCCCAAGGGGTGCTGCACGCCGGAGCGTGCGTGCACACGGGGAAGGGCAGGCGCAGCAATGTTGCCTGTCTGATAAAGCCACCCTGAGCTCCTTGGTCACTATGGGGTACGCTTACACAAAATACAGCAGGCTAACGTGATTCAGAGTAATCGGAGAAGATGATTTACAGTCCTGCCTCTTTTGAATGCTGCAGAAAGAAAGAAAAGCCTTATGGCAAGTTGGAGCAGCCTGTGAAGTGTAGCAGGGTAAATACCTCCTTGCAAGCAGCAGTCGAAACAAAAACAGGATCAGCAGCTGCTCTCCCCACCTCACAACTCAGCCAGCCTACTCCAGGTTAAGCTCCAGGCTGCTGCCAGGTTCTCTTGCTTTGGAGGAAAATGCTTAACAGTTTGATCAACTGAGATCGCTGGACAGCATCCTTTGGAGATACACAAGGATTTCAGGAACCAGTAGCAATTATGGAATGGCCATGACATGGCTGTTACTTCTCATCATCGATACAGATGTACAGAGCTTTGAAGTGCACCCTATTTTTAGGCATCTGGATGTATTGCTGATGAAGATTCAGCTTTTGACTACTGCAGTTCAGTAATTCTTCTGTTTTGATATCTTTATTTTTTCTCAACATCATTTATTGTTATTTGATCTCACATTTGTTTCCAAGAACTCTGTCTAGGAATATCATAGCAAAGACAACAGTATCTTCAGCAAAGAAAGTAATTCATATATCTCATCCTGGATAATTTTTTTCTATGTAGTTTTATACAGAGAGGAAACTGAAACAATCGTGGATATAGGCTGTGGATGAACATTAGCTACCAAATTTTATTTCAGAAGAATATTGGTAGGAAATTAAGATTATCACAGGAAAAGGACATGACTTTTTATTGGTGCCCATGGGGAATGCTGATCACCTACATGCTTCAGTAATCCAGCATATGTGTGATAGCCATTGGGTAATTCCAAGTATTCCTTCTGCAGTCTAACCTTCTTCAGCCAAAAGCAGAATCCAAGCCCACGCATACAATTTCCACAGTAACAATTACAACAAATCAGATGTTTTAACATATGTTTAGAAGGATTCTTCTGAGTCTGGTGGAAAGGAGAAATATCAGAGAGAAAGGCCATATCGTTCACCAACTGCACAACAATTACTTGGCTGGTATGAGGCTATTGCTCCCGCCATGAGCAGCAGATCTATGCAGATAGCAATTAGCATGGGCAGAGTTTTCTTAATATCTGGGATGAAATCCTAGCTATCAAAGTGAGAAAATTTTCTGTCCTATATGGAGAAATATTCCTTCTCATTGTGTACACTGCTCAGCATGGGGGTGATGAATAGCAGGCTTGCTTAGCAGAAGTCAGATTAGAAGAGTCTTCTGTGCTTAGGAATATTTTATTCACCATAAGTCTTTTTAATGGACTGTTGACTGACCTCTTTGCTTCAGAAAACAGTAAACAAAGTAGCCTCTCTGTTTGTTGGCTCTTATGTCTGGAGATGAGAGGTGACAAATGACATCTTGCAACTTGCAAGATGCAAAGATGGTGAAATACAGCTTTGAGTTATTTTACACAAGGAGGACTTCACTGTGCTACCTGAGACTGTCCCTATGATACAACCTGACACTTCCAAAAGTGTAAAGAGCTATACAAAATTACATGCTCCTCTAAGAGTCTGAGTTAATTTCAAGCCACAAAGTTAACCTTGGAGCCTCGTACTGGCTCCACATACTGAAGCTATGGAGTTACACTTCCTATCTCTGCAGCAACCCTACCAATAGCTACTACTTGCAAGCAGAGGAGATTTTCATTTAAAAGCAGGATTTCTCTCAACGCTACTCACTATTGCACATTCAACTAAGCCAAGCGGTCTTTGCAGCTGTCATAACTTCCCTTCCACAACAAAACTGAGGAGATGTTCGTTAAGCATCGAACTCCAGTCCTGGGGACAATTAACATCTTGGCGAGTCTCCTGCAGCGATATCTGGTGGACAGTCATTAGTACATCAAATTATGCATGCTTGCAATTTGATCTTGACCAATGCAATTTCCTTCCCTTCTTTAGGAATTCTTACACTGCCTTTATGCCCAAGGGATAGATGGAGAAGATAGCTGTACACAAACTGCTTCAGCTGTGAAGCTAATACTGGAAAGATAATTCTGCTTCTGTTTGTAGTGATACTCTGCTCTACAAAGCCTATCTTAACAATCTGTGAAATTCAGCATTTAAAAAAACCACAGGAAAATGTATTTCCATTTACCCAAACTGGCCCTTTTTATAGTTTATTATGACCTATATGAGAGACAATGGCTTATCTATGGCAGAGAGGCAAAATGACACACAGAGAGTTGTCATTTGGTAGGATTTGCATCCTATAATTTAGCACTATTTAAGCATTTAAGAAAGCAGATTTGAATTAGCTGACTGTGGAAATTATCTTAACTCTATAAGCAATATCAAGGGGCAGGGGAGTGCATGGACAGGTTTGCCTCTGTCCCAAATTACAGAGCACTTCAGAGTTCAGACCATACAGGCCAGGGTAATCTTATTAAATCAAAAAAAGGAAACTTCTAAGGAAGCAAGTAGAGCTTTATTTTCAATAAAAACACTCTGGTTTAGATTATTATTCATACTTCTATGATATCTGTAGAAATATTTTTTTAGGTATTTGGGAAATTTGACATCTTTTGGAAGTTTAACGTCTTTATTGTGTTCGGCAGGCCTTTGGCAGTCAAAGTCATTCATCTCAGAGACAAAATTTTTCCTGTGTTCTGTGAATTTCTGTATGAGATTAATTGAAATGGCAACTGTTGGGAACTACCACTGCTTTTCTCTTGTTGGTTTCTCCAGGAAAGGTCAAGGCAGTCTGCCAATATAGTAATTGGACAACATCACTTTTTTAAAGACCTGGGTTCTCAGTGACACTGAAAGAGTAATAGGCAATGAAGCATTAGGAGAAACTGTACAGCAAAAGCAGGACGAAATTTCTGGACCAGATTTGATAGAGAAGAGGGTTAGGAAGGTTTAGAAAGGTAGAAGAAATAAAACCTGATTTCTACTAATCAGTCTTCCAGCTCCAGGATCTGGACCAAATAACTCCTACTTATGACTGACATCATATCTCCACTCCAAAGTTGACAAAATAAATACCTGCAATGTCAGCTTGCGTTACTGAATAAATGGCAAGAATCTGTGCTTCTCCATCCATGTCGCAGGGAGCTGCCCTGCTCTAGCTTTTTTCTGCCTAAAAAACAAGCTAGGACATCCGATTCCCTATGCCCCAGTCATTAAAATAGTGTCATTTAAGCTACAGCGTCAGTTCCTGATACATTAGAAAATGGCAGATTTAAGACTCTCTGGGTAATCTTTTTTTGTCCCTCCCCATGCGCATATGTTTTCTTACAAACCCTTCCATGACACAGTCATATTTTAGACTTTCCCACAGGATGCGTGCCTCATTCTGTACAACACAGGATAATCACACCCAGTGGCAGAAATAAATTAGCATAGCAATCTTAATCTGGTATTTCCTAATTTTCCTAATTTCCTTATCCTTCAATGTTCGGCTGCGCTAATCTAAACAATATTCTTTTAATGTAACTTTTTAATGTTATCATTTAAATATATGTATGCACGTTTGTGTATCTCTCCATCTATCTGAATCTGTTAATGTATTGGTAAACACAAAAGAAAAAGATAAAAGTTGTTTGTTTTTAATTCTTTCGGAACCGTTTGATCTCTCCTCGCTTGTTTTAGCAGCTGCCTGACTGTTTTTCCTCGTATGTAAACTTCAAAGTCAATCAGAGGTCAAAACTCTGGACAAAGACAGAATAACGAAAACAAGGGTGACTGGCGTATGTGATGGGAAGAAGCAGAGGAGCTGGGTTGTAGAATATTGCCTGTTCCTGGGCACAGCGGGGGGGGAAATTATCCACCTCTCGGACATAACATTTCTTGATCTGCACATTTGATGTAGTTGTCGAGGCCTGTATGCTTGCCTGGAAATGTATCTCACAGAGAAATGAAGGGTACAGCCACGTACTGGAGGACTTGACATTCTCTGGCTATTCTTGGTTCAAGCAATCTGGAAATAGCTTAACAGATTACCGTAAAAATGCTGGAGAAAATCAGCCTTTTACTGGTTTCTGTTCAACGCAGAGGGCTTCAGGGGTGGGTACTGGTTTTGATTCCCAATCTGTTATTTGCTATTTCTGGTCATAAGAAAATCAAAGGAAAAGCAAGCCCTGGAGAGGCAGCTTCTGTAGCAGAGCAATGTGGAGCATTTTCTGTAGGCATGTGCAGTCATGGTACAGGATGTGTCTCGAGTTCGCGCTTTTTTTTTTTTTTTTCCTTCGGGAGAACATCTGCCTTTCCCTCCTTCATCCGTCTGCGGAATCAGGCCCCTGCTTGTGCAGGACCCGGCAGAGGGCCACGAGCAAGAGAGAGTCCCCGAGGCAGGGGGTTGTAGCACTGCAACTTGCCTGGCAGCTGGTAAAACAGCCTGCAGAAATTGGGAACACCTTAGTGATTCACACATCCTCGCAGCAGCTCCTGCCAGCGGAGCCGCTGGAGAGGCCCCAGCAGAGGCAGAGGTGGATTCCACCATATATATATATATATATATATATATGTATATACACACATAAGGCCACGGCGAGTCCTTAGATTTAGTGCAGAGATTATGGGAATTTGTGTAAATGACCTACGAGCATAATCTGGTCTGAAGAAAAATAGTCTTTCCCAGTTTAACCAACAGGGAGGATGGAAGTGGGACCAGTGCCACCCTGTCTGTGGAGTGCATCTCCCCCAGTCTTCCTCACTTTTGTAAGCTGTGGACACCTGCTTTTCCTACAGAGGGCTTCAAAATATATGATTTGTACTGTATGGGCCAGAACCAGGGATCCCAGAAGCCATAAATGTGGGAGGCCCCTTGGCAGTGAAATCGTGAGCAGTATTACGGGGGTTCTGAAAATGCCAAAGCAAACCTGACGATCCTTCTGCAGGACAGTGGTGACAAAAACATCAGTTACAATACAATTTAAATTATTTCAAGTATTTCCCTCAAATATATTAGCTTGTATTTGTTGCTCCTTCCACTCCCACAGCAAATTAAAAAAAGAAAAAGCCCTTTTAGTTAAGCTAAAAGCCAGGCTGTGAACCCTGGGGCTGCGAGCTGTGCCGAGCAACACTGCACTAGAAGACGCAAGAGACTTCTTTGCTCAGGGAAGCAGATGAGCTTTCCCCAGCCACATGAATAGCAGGGAGAGGTGTAGCCTGCCGCTGGGTGGGAACGAAGCTGTGACTGGGCTTCCTTGTGGCTTGTGGGACGGTAAATGAGAGAGTAACAGGAGGAAATGTTAAGGGCCTGGCTGGCTGGTGCAATAGGAAGAGCACACCTTTCTCCTACCATGGGCCTCCCTGCAAGGGCTAAAAAGGGCTTCAGACCTGAAACTGCTCCTAACTCAAGGACTATATTTAATGTGTGGCTTACTGTCCCTTGTTAACGTGACCAGAAGCAAAATTATTCTCTGTAGCTTCTCATTCAGTGACGTTTTTCTACACAGTTCAAGGCCACTGAACATCATGCTTTCCCTTAATTCGTTTTCCACCAGTTTTCATTTTAGCTGAGTGTTAATTTTCAGATGTGTTTCAATAACTTTTGCAAGAATGAAAATTTTACTCACTTTTTCTTTAGTGACTATTCATCACAAATCCACCTAATCTCTGCCATTAACGCCAAAGTGAAGAAGGAAAAAAAAACCAGCAAGAAGTCGGTGTGAGAAAAGAAAGAAAAAGTGTGAAGTATCTCTGTGAAAAGCCATGTAGGAAAGGGATATAAGTGGTGTAAAGAGAAGCTAAAAGGATGCAGGAGAGAGCAGCTGGGAAACAAAAGCGGAGAGGCTGCTGGAGCAAAGCGGGCTGTGGGCGGCCGTGCGGGGAGGAAGGGGAAGCGGGAGCAGAAATGACAGCAGGGAGATTATGTTTGGTCTCTAAGCGGAGGATGAGGAGCTTGAAGTGAGGAGTTAAGAGACAGGAAGGAAGCCAGTAAAGGCAAATAAAGAGTGGAGGGTGATATAGTTTATGTAGTGAGAAAAAGAGATTACTTGAGCGGTAGCATTGGGCATCATGTGCTGGTGGACTGCATAACATATAATCAGCTTGAAGCAGTGGTCGTGATTCTTCAGGATACGACCTAGAAAAGAATACTGTGGCTTAATTTTAATCCTTTTGTAACCCAGGGGCTCTCCATATAAAGGATGAGTATTGTGTTGCCCTGAGCGCTAAGTGGAGTGCGTTGTGTTTTGTGCATTGTCATTGATTCTAAATGCCTTTTGTGTTTTGGGGCTCTGAAAACAAAGGTCAAGTACTAGCAAATTCTGTTTTCTGTGAGAGATTTAATTAAATCCTAAGGACAAAGGCAGAGTACTAGAAACAGCTATTGAGTGTGAGAGATGTGTAAATTTGCATTACCATTTCTCAATATCAGTTTGTACATAGCTTTGTAATTTTTTTTTTGAGCAATGACAGGAGAATAAACATTTAAAAAATCAAGATAAACTCTTACAGATGTTATTTTCTGCATGTAAGGTAATTGTCCAATACAGGCTTGGAAAGAGATGCTAGGGAACAGAGTGAGGGAGCACACAGAGTAGGATGGAACAATTTCTGAATATAGATTTGGTCCTAGTAATTTAGTGAGTGTAAATTGTAGGGCTTGAAACGGACTGGGCTGCCTAAGATTTTTTAATCCTTTATGGATAATAGCAGTAAACCAGAGGATTTCAGCAATTAATAGCACACTGCTAATCACAAATTCCTCATGAATAACCTGAGTAAATTGCCCAGTTACCTGTACTGTGGAAGGCTCAGGAGTCACTGAGTGGAAAGTATTTTTCACTTGTTCAATATCGAGACATTATTGTGTTAGCCTACTCTGCTTTAGAGGGTTTGAATTTTGCCATACCAACCAATATTTTTCTTGTTTAAATAACAAGAAATGAGACAATGTATTAAGAAAAGGCAAGTTATAGAGACTGAATGCAGTTAATTTACTGACAGGTAGAAAGCAAGAGATGCCACATAGCTGCACCACTTCAACACACACTGATCCTTCCACTTAACAGGTGATAAGGAAGGAATTCTTGTTCAGCTGGTGATAAGGCAGCGTGGATCTGCCTCTGAAGCAAAGAGGATCATCTTATAAATCCAGCTGTGCTAGTGCACGAAGTTGGGAAGATAGAGAGGATGAAGTCATACGTCTATGGGAGCAAGAAACCATCCAGTCTACCCACAGTTTTGAAACAATGTATGAGTAATGCAACTCCTTCTCCCGGTGTAGAATTTGATGTACAGGAAAAGTCTTGCAGATGACGGAGTTTAAAACCAGACAAATCAGACTATGCCACAAGCAAATAAAGGTTGGGGACCTGGAGGTGCAGAGTGGATCATGTTCCAGCGCCTGGAGTCCGTCTGGGGGATTACCTTTCCAGAGCACGGCTTCAAACTCTCTGCAGATGCAAGGGGGGACGTATTTCACAGCGGGACAGCCCCTGTGGCAGCCAGGCTGGCATGTAGGGCTTTGGGGGTCACAATGAACCCATTAAATTTTACCTAGAAGCTCATCGACAACCTGCTAGCCCCTCTCTGTTCCACTAAGGTGTTCTCTTTAATAAATACGCTGTTGTGCTGTGCCAGGGTGGTCTTCTCCCACGCTTCCCACACAGCTCCGCACCTCTGTGCAGAGAGAGGCAGCTTGCAGACATCCATGCCGGCAGACGTGACTCATTTTGGGGAGTCTGCGTACGGGGTTTTGCAATAGTCTGATGAGGACATGACAAAGACAGTAACAAAGCGTGTGCTCAGAAGTACATGGCACCCCACCACGTTCACACAGACGCTATAAAGATGACTGCTGTGAAATGATCTGCTGGCTGCCGGGGGTGGGGGGATTAAAACCTCCACCCAGCTGACAAGAATGGCGGCTAATAGCTGATCATCTCCCCCACTGCACAAGACCGACGTTTCTTTCCTCATTTTCCCGTGGTGTGGCGTTACCTCCGGCGCAGACGGCTCTCCCTCGCACTCGGTCCAGTCTCAATGAGCCCGAATGAAAGGCTGGATCGCATGGCTCACATCAAATGAAGGGGGGGGACTTCAAGTTGACAAGACGCAGAGCGCACACCCTTCTGGTAGGAGATGCTCTGGATGCAGGTTTGCAAAACTGATTTAAAGACGGTTGCAGTAACTGCTGTCTGAGTGATAAGACTGATGTTTCAGTGCCTTTTAGGAATGAGTCAAGAAGGAAATAGTAACAGCTAACCAAAAATAATCCTGTGGTCATCAAATAGTAGAAATATTGGCCACAAGACATTCTTGCCATATTTACCCGCAGTGCAGATAACATCAGTGACCACTGACTGTTATAATTGAATGATTTTTTTATAATTGGATGGATTTCTATTTGCAATTCCTATATTCAAATTACTGAAACTGCAAGTACCATATCCAAACTATTACAGAGTCTGGGTTTGTTTCAGTAAAAGAAGTCTCGTGTTTATCCAATTTGAAGTAGTTCCCAGCACTCCGTTGCAGTGGCCATGCCATCATTTTATACACATATGAAGGTAGCAACACTATGCTGCCTGCGCTGTAACGCCCACAGCAATTCAGACCACGTCCATACTGCACTCGGCAGATGTGATGGTGTAATCCAGCTGGCTGAAGAACAGCTGCACGAAGCTGTGGCAACACGGGCTTCGGGGCCTGGGCAAGTAACACGATGGTTACTGGAAGCCGATTTTGCCGCTGTGGGTACCTCAGCTGGCTGGCTAGAAACTAGGTTGGGTAAGTCTGGAGGTGCAGGGTTGCATGTCCCTTCTCTGCAGGCACATTTGCAGGCAAAAGGACAAACTTCTGGTCTTACCACCTGGGGTTAGCAGGCAACTCAGGCTTGGGGTAAGAGGATGCAACCGCTGCGACTTCAGCCAGCTGGATTACACCATCACGTCTGCCAGCGCGGTGCGGACATGGTCTGAATTGCTGTGGGCATTTTACAGTGCAGGCAGTATAATGTTGCTACCTCCATAGGAGTATAAAATTATGGCATGGCCACCGCAAAGGAGTGCTGGAAACTACATAAAATTAGGTAAACAGAAGACATTTTCATTAAAGCAAACCCAGACTACATAATAATTTGGACATAATACTTGTAGTTTCAATAATTTGTTTAAAAGCACTTATTCTAGTTCTGAATTATTCCATAGTTTCACCAAAGTTTGGCACACGAAGAGGAGTAAGCGATTGCACAGGTGTAATAATGCAACTCTTTACTAACGCTGCTTTTGCATATGCATTTTCACAGCTATGTTTTCATTTTATGAGACTCTTGAGGGACAGCTCTGCTTGCCACGCTGCCTCTTGTTTCGATGGTAAAGGTGCTAGAACATTGGCCGGAAGCAATTTTGCAAGCATTCGTATGGCCACAGGCCATGCATGAGTCAATCACCTTGTACTTTTTTTAATCCAGTGTTTTACAGAGCAGCCTCACCTATTCTTATGGCGCACTATGATATGTTAGGAGTGTCACTACAAATCTGCTGTGAAGAAAAGGGCAAACATGAATTTTCAGGAGATTGCAGCACAAGGCTTGGACAGAGGATTTTAAATGTAATTTTGCCCTTTAAAAAAAATTCTCGCTGACACAGTCACTCCAGAAAGAAGAGATTACAGATGAAATGTAAGACACACAAAAACAAGCTCATATAAATATTTTAGAGTGTTTCTAAGCAATTTTTTTTCTTTCTACTTGCTTCCTCCATATTTCCAAGCTCATAATAATGCCTTTTATCCAGACACTCATCCACCTCACATACTCAACGCACAGTTACACCTAAAATGAAATCCCACAATTCATCGTCAGGTCTAGTAACACCCCTAGCAGAGTTTGCTGTGGATTTTGCATTATGCGCCGACTCTGCTGGGTTTGCAGGGCCAGATTCTCTGCTGGGCTGAAATCTTGCTCCGTGCTGTAGAGAGCTTCTTACATTGTCAGCTACGCTAGAAGCTTTCCTAACCTGTGCCAGACACCAGTTCTTGCTCAGAGCCAGTTTAGGATGATCCCGCCATTCTCCAGTCCTGGTAGATGGGCTATATTTGACTCTGTGGACAAGTAGGCTGAGTTGGCTCTTTTTTTCCCTCTGCCTAAAAACTCGCCACCGAGAAGGTGCTACTTTGGGCCTAACACACTTTTGAAATGGATCTCAGCAAGAGGCCTGTTCCTGGCCTTTAGTTTGTCCCTTTGTCAGGTTATTTTTGCTCTCAGCAAATTAGGAGTCTGTGGGCCCGCTTCTCCATTTTGAACCAGTTGAAGGCAGTACCACTGACTTGAAGTAATCAGCATAATAATGGGGTGAAACTGATATAAAATAGCTATCTTCCAAGTACTAAGAGTTGAATTACCCAACAGACCCACATGGCATTTTGCAACAAGAAGTAGGAAGTTTAGTGTCTTTTATCTTTGAGGCGGGGAGGGAGAGAAGAAGAAAGAGATTAACCCTTTGATTCTAGACCTGAGAAGGAGCTTGCTCACACTTTCATACACAGTTTTCTGTCTGTGATCACACCTATAAAACTGCCATTTGTGGGTTTTGGGTTGTTATGGCCAAATGAAAACAGAATTATAGTAAAAATCAAATTTAAATCCTCTCTGTCCTCTAAAACTAGACTCTCTCAAATCTCTAAGAGTAATAGAGCTCTACAAACATAACAACAGTGGTAGTGTTGGTATAAAATAACTTAGTCAGTTGTCTAGTGGCATGAGATTAATGGAAGAATTTGAAAACATCCCGAGTGTGAACAAAATCAGTAATTCAGCTTCTGTGATTTAGTTATTAAAAGCCACCAAAAATGACTAAGTCAATTCATTTATAATTCCTGCGGTTGCAATGAATTTGAATTCTTTGTTGGCCACTAAACATTTTAAAATATTTTTTTTAATATCTGGAAGATAGTCGTATGAAACACATGGGTTTTTAAAAACTGCATATATAGTGCCATTTGGGTGCCTTAATTTTAAGACACAAGCGATATAGAATCCCATGAAGCTTCATGGTACAAAAGAAGTTGTCTATAACTTGTGTTGCAAAACTTTACGCTGTGAGTGTCAAGAACTGCAACTTCCGCCATTCTGCACAGAGAAGGATCATATGAAGCCTCCTCCATTTACTCCAGCAAAGTTATGAAATGTATCATTTAGAAGTTAATTATCTGTTAAAGTCTGAAACTGTTAAATATTTCCCAGGCCCAAGATAAAAATATGGTTTTTTATGGATTTCATAGCCTTCAGCAAAGCAAAGCATTTACAGGGAGTGTAGATATTTAGGACAACATACATAAAACCAAAGCCAGGAGAATCAAAGCTAGTTTACTTTTAAACTCAGCCCAGTTCACTTTTAACTTTCGTCTTCAGAAGAACAACTACTTGAGCAAGAACTACAAAACTAATCCAACCACAGGAAATGTGATATGTGTATGTGAGGGAAGTAGGAGTAAGGTGGGGTGGGAGAAATTTGTTCTGGAAGAGAGTGCTTAGGGTTAAGAAGTGGAGAAACAAGAAAAATTCTTACTCTTGTAGGTGATTCATAGCTAGCAAATTAATAGCAGAGCAGAAAGTCAGATTCATGATAGCTTAATCTACAAAGAGGTCTATAATGATGGTAATCACTCTACTTATAAAGGACACAAATAATTCCCTTCTATTTTATCTCCTGATAGATGATACCATCAGGAGATTAATTTTTAGCTTCTGCTTTAACATACTCCTAATTTTCTGAAACCTTCATTTTTTCAGGCTAAATTTTTCCATGGTTTTTCTTTGACTTAAAGTTGAGTTTGTTTGGGTTTCTGAAGATTTCAAGCAAGAAGAACTTGCGCCATTTTTAAGCTCCAGGATAGTGAAAATAAAAAGCTTTTTCCCAGGGTAAAAGAAGAATTTCTGGCATCTTAACGTTTTCTGTACCCACCAAGTGGCTTCAGTGGGAAAACAGTATTTGCCACGGAAATTGTCCTTACTGAGGTATGAAGCTTTCAGCATTCCAGTGGAGTTTTGTTTTGATTTGATTTAAAATCACTTTGTGAGCTTTTGCCATACATCGGTCACAGGCTCTTTTTCTGCACTTTTAAAGCATAAAAGCAAAGGGAGCCTGCACTGTATATGCAATCATGATTGATATTGGCCTGAGCCATATGGTGACCAGATATTTATCCTGTGGATTGCTATCTATCTCTGGGCTTACAGCTCCCGTCCTTTCCAAGATACAGCACAAGTTACTTTGGGAGTGCCTACACTGCGCTGTTTATACAGCTATGCCCTTGTCTGCTGGCAGCAAACGCATCTGTGTTTGCACTGGAGCACACAATCCCATCCAGTTTACTTCCTCCCTTGCAATACTTTTCAGACCTGACCCTCTCCATCAAACCAGGCCATTGCAAAAGTTCCAAAAGGTGATTTTTTTGGCCTATTTTTAGCTTGTTCAAGAAAATGAAACAAAGATCCAGGTGCCCCATTTCTTATTCATCACTCACCATGCGCAGGCAGCGGGAGCAGTTTCTCCCCAAGGTTCCAGCGCTGCCCTTTGTCAAGAAGCTGGGATGCACTGGAATATGCAAGGTCATATGCCAGGAGCCTCACATCTTTATTAAAGCTAGTGACAAGCAGGAAAAACATACATATTTACATATGTATATATATATATGTGTTGCACTGTTTCAGCACCTACAGATGTTTGAAAGATACTACTTTTGTTGAGTATACCCCCACCAAATTCTCTTTTGATCAATTATGTCCAAATTTGTCTTCTCTTGCTAGCAAGTATTTATTGCCTAGGTTATTTCCATTCCATTTTATTTCTCTTCTATTCTAGTTCCTACATTTTGCCTCATCCTGGAAGAACCAACATGCCTCTTCTCTGTGTATGAAATGATACAACTAATACCTAGCACATTTCGTTGCTTTCTCTCTCCTACTGGTAGAGCATTTTAATGTGTTCACTACTCTGAGCACCTTGCACCTCAAGCTTACAGTCTGTAATTACTTGAGGAGTTTTTTCAGTGCGTAGCTGAGCCCCCAAGGGAGGTGAGGGAGCTGCACTGCAGTCAACAGTGTGACTGTGGCTTTAAATCAGCCACCTACCAGCATTCACCACCTCATGCAGCCCTTTTTTTTTTTTTTTTTTTTCAGATTTTGCAAGCACACAGAGATCAATGCTGGTGTGACTTTATCATTACCTAAAGTCAGTTCAGGTATGTCTGCATGAGCAGCCATCATTCCTTGCCTGAAGTAGGGAGCTCCTGCAACAGGCCTTTCTGTTGCACAGATGAGCTTTAGCAACGGTAGTATGTTCTGCCCAAGGACTGGATTTGTTGACTACAGTCTTCATCTCAGAGCTTTGAGCAATACTGGCCTGTGCTATTAAGTGTCCGGAGGACTAGAGCTGAGGCAAACCTGAGCCAGTTTTGTACGGCAAACAAGGAGAGAGGGCGGTGGACCAAAGGCAGGCTTAACATAATGTGATTTAACTGCTGTAGGTTTCGTGTTGACTAAATAGGAAGTTGAATGTGAAGGTAGATCACGCATTACTAACTTGGCCTAATATGGTGAACAGGATATAGTCTCCTTTCTGCCTTGTGTAACTCTTCTGAAGTCAGTAGTCACATCAGAAACTCGCGTATCCTAGCCTTTTCTCTCATTCTGAGAGTGTATGCCTTTTAAAGATACACACTCAGTGACCTAAAAAATCTAGATGGCCTTTGACTTTATTCCAAGCTCTTTCACTTAATCTTTCTTAGCTTTGTCGCGAGAGGATGGGGGTAACAGCACCTGCTCAGAGGGCCCAGCTAATACACATGGAGCATTCCACTGCTCTTGTGTTCTTGCTGTTGCTCGTTTCCTGGAACGGGCACTACTGAAACCTCTTATGAGACACAGTCTTACTACTCTAATGTACAAGAATACTATCTACATGATAAACACTATTACATGTACTTTTTATAAGTATGGTATAATGTTTCAGAGGGAGCCAATGTAGTAATTCTACAGTTTACTGATCTTCTGTATTTAATAGGAAATTGCAATCTCTGACAATCAGCTCTTAAGTCAGCGTCAATTTGTCTTATTTGTATCACACTAAAAGCAAGAGCATTTAAATATCTTATAAAATAGGCAAGACAGCATGGATATGAGGACTATAACTCCTGTTTTATTAAGGATTATCAGTTCACTTTTTTACTAAGCATGGACGTAAGCTACGCAGAGACACTTTCAAGAATTAGAGACTACATGCTTTTGAAGAGAGAAAAAATTATCTTTCAGGCTTGCGTGCTTGATCAGCTCAATGTTATCAGGTCATACATATGTGGAGTAATTTCCATTTCACTCAAAAAAAGCTAGCTAAATTCCAAAATATGTGACACAACAAATGCAGGAAGAAGAAATTACCCATTTTTAGTTTAATTGTTATCAGGAAGGAAAAAACAAATTAAAATATTGTGTTCAATGCACTATGATTGGTTACGTAGGATGGGCCTTCATATGATTTCTAAGTGGCCAATGCTAGAAATATGCAAGTTCCTAATCACATAGATACACTAATCTGACTGAAGTTCATGAAAATGTGCTTCAAGATCAGCACATGAACGAGTGTTCACTGGATTAGAAGCTATTACGTTCCACTCTCGAGTTACAACGTGAGCACTCTATCACACCAGACACTTAACCCATACCTGCTTTTAAAATTAGAATTTATTTTCCTTTTTGCTCTTTGTAGCCAAAGCCTCCCTTTTACATTTTCACAGCAGCGCTCGGTTTCCTAGACAGCTGGGTGAAGTACCTCCCACACAAATTCTGTTCTATTTGAGACAGACAGACAAGCACTTCTACTCCACCATAGTTGTGAGAAAAGCCCAGTCTCACAGACGTGTTTGAAACACACTGAGTTTGCAGGCAGCTGAACACGAACACAGCAGCTTCCTCACCACAAACACTGGAAGAGGTACTCGGATGTACTGTTCTAGGGGCAAGAGCCCTCACTAGCAAATAAAAGTGTGAATCTGGGCCTGTCCGATGCCCAGCTCTCCTGTCTCTGTGAATTCTCCAAGTGGCCAAGCCAATGGGACAGTGCTTCTTTCCACTTACTGTGTTGAAGCTGGGCCGCTGTAAAAAAAGTAATGCAAAGGGCAAGTGAGAGTAAGACCCATGTGGCTTTGTTGCAGGGAGGCGTGGAAAGGATGGAAGAAGTTTTGCATTTCCAAGACTACCTACACGTTTTGCCATAAATGTTGGATAAAACACGTAACCAGCATGTGGAGCACAGCTCAGGACTGTGTCACTTTAGGCTTCCTCTACCCTACTCTATTACAGGCCTCATGAATTTTGCATTCTTTACAGCTAGGTGCTTCGAATCACCCTGCTGAGGCCTGGCATCATCCCTGTATATGTTCTAATGCCTAAACCAGGTGCCCAAGAACACTGCCAATTAGGATCTGTATCTCTAATGATGATTTTAATCTTGTTTAATATGAGTTTAAAATGAGAAGCACTTTCTTTGTATTTTAGGAATTACTTGCTGCATCACACATGAAATGATCCCAAGCTTTACACCCTGTAGCTTGCAGAGTACACGAGATGTTCTCTTTGGCCTGTGGTTGTTGAAATGGAACATCTGCATTTCCAAGAACGACCAAACCCTCTGAATCAAAGGGCTGTGGTAATAGCCAGCACAAAACGAGTGAAAGTAAACATGAGTGTAACGTTGTTGTAGCATGTATTTTTGCTTTAACTGTACATACTTCTCATTAGAAAACAAAAACAAAGATGCAGGCAGCTGCGGACAAGAAAAAGCAAAATGTGGAATGCCACTTTTTTTCCCCGGAATAAAGCAAGATAGCAAGTAGTGAATACCCAAGATCGAACAGCCCAAATGCCCTAGCACTTGGCTGTAGATCATTTGTTTCTTAACCATGACTGAAAATAACTCATAGGGCTAGTGATTCAGGTTTGCTACTGGCAACTGTTTAGTGACCAGAGATTAATGACTTGACATTCTCTACGTAATTTTTAGTGATCTTTGTAAAAATGCCATTGCCATTTCTGGAACTGCAGTGGAAGTCAAAGAACTGAGCCAGTACAGCGGCCTCTGTCTGATATTATTTGAAATCATTACTTTACTGGTGTTTCCTTATTTGAATAAACAGTCCCTGCTGGTGTCTGAGAGGTAAGGTTTGAACTGGAAACACCAAGACACCCTGCATGGCTTACATGTTTAACACTGTATCTCTGTTCTGAGTTAGGTGTGCTACCTTGCACATGGCTCTCGTCAGGACACAAACTGGAATGCTCTGGACTTCTGCTGTTGAGGAAGGTGGTCTCTCCTTCCCCAGGCACACAGGATCGCAGCGTGGCTGTGGCTGGAAGGGACCTCTGGAGGTCAACTTCTCCAGCCCCCCTCCTCAAGCCGGGTCACCAAGGGCCGGCTGCCCGGGCTTCTGAACATCTCCGAGGACGGAGACCCCAGAAGCTCCCTGGGCACCCTGAGCTGGGTGACCCTCACAGGCTAGCAGGCACCTGTGCCCTCCCAGCAGCGAGCACAGGCCCGTGTTGCGCAACGTTCGCCCGCCTGACGGCAGAGCCGGGCCCACAGCGGCGGTGGCGCCCATCCGCAAAGTCTCCCGCGGAGGATGGAGCGGCAGCTCTGAGGCGCCATCAGGGAGCCGGGGCAGACGTACGGCGGGCAACGTCCTCCCCCGGCACGGCGCCGACCGCCGCCGGCGCTGCCCGACCCCGGACTGGAACGGCCGCTTTCCCCGGCGGGACGCTGGCCCGTCCGCTCCGCGCGCACCTCCGCCTGCGCGCAACGCCCGCCGGAACGGCCACGGGGGGCGGGGCGCACCTAGAGACAGCGGGTACGAGGACCGCCCTTCGCCCCGTCCCGGAAGGGCCCAGCGCCGCCGCCGGGCTGTCAAACCCGCCCCGCCCCCCACCGGAGCCGCGGCCGTTTCGAACGCGCCCCCTCCCCCCGCGTCGCGCCGCAGCCGCTTGGCGCGCGCCGCCCACTCGCTCCCGCGGTCCCGCCGCGGCCGCCCCTCCCGCCCTTTCCTTCCCGGGTCTCGCGGGCACGGCGCGCGCGCGCCCCCTCCGACCGTTGAGCGGCGGCGCGGCGGGTGAAAGGGGAGGGAGGGCGGGTGGGAGAGGAGCGGCGGCCGCGCGCCCCCGCCTCGCGCGCATACCTCCTGCCTCCTTCCCCTCCCTGCCCGTGCCGGAGCCGTTCCCTCCGCGCATGCGGCCTGCGCCTCCGCCCCAGCCGCCCGCTCCCCCCCCCCCGACTGTTCAAACAGGAAGGCGGACATGTTGGTGTCTTTCGCAGGTTTCCTCACAGCAGCCGCGGCCGGACCTTGCGCTCTCCCCTCCCCTTAAGCCACCTCCTTCCCTCCTCCCTCTCACGCTGCAACCTTGGGTCGGTCCTGAAGTGGTCCGGGCTGCCGTCCCGTACGTGAGGCGGAGGAGCGGGGGACGGAGGGGAGCGGAGCCGGCGTTGGCAGCGGCGGGAGGCAGCGAGGAGGAGTGAGGAAGAAAGATGCTGTTGCTGTCGCTCCGCCGTTGAAGTGACTCGTCCCCTGCCCGCGGGGGGCACTCGCAGCGGGGGCCGGGGCGGCCTGTGCACGCAGCTGGCAGCCCCGCGCTGCCCGCCCGCCCGCCCGGAGCAGGCAGGGCACAGCCGAGGAGAGGGGCAGCCTCTCCCCCCGGCCCGCCCCGGGCTCCCTCACTCTTTGCCCATGGAAGGACCAACCCCACGACGCTGAGACACGCCGCCGAGAGGATTTTCCTACGGTTTTTTTTTTTCACTCATTTTTGCCTTGTTGGTGGCTTTTGCCCCCCCCCCCCCTTTTTTTTTTCTTTCTTGTTGCTTTTTTTTCTGGTTTTCCGGAAAGAAAGCTGCGCTTCGGAACCTGGCACCCACCCGCCGCCGCTCCTGCAGGGCGAGGAGGAGGAACCGCTACGCTGGCTCCCAGGGCGGCTTCCCCGGCTGGGAAAATGAGGTTGCTGAGACGCTGGGGCCCGAGCAGAGGAGGGAGGGAGAGGAAACCTGCTGCTGCAGAGTTGTGAGCAGCCCAGGAAAGTGCGTGCGTGCGTGGAGGAGGGGGGAGAAGCAGCCTTGTCCCGTCCCCGTCCCCCCCCCCCCCGGCCGCGGACTCCAAGGCACTCTCCTTCGGTTTTCTCTCCCCTTGGCGGGGCAGCGTGGGGGACTTGCCTCAGAGACTTCTGTGATTGAAGGGATTTTGCAGGAAGCGCTCCTCAGCCTGGTATAGGCTGTGTGGTTTCTCTTTTGTGCTCGCTTGTTCCTGTTTTTTACTTCTTCATTATTTTTAACCTTACTTTGCTCTGGAATAAGGGAAACTTTTTATCTCTGGAAACATGTCGACGGGAGAAAGTTTTGAGTCTCGGTTTGAAAAAATCGACGTGACTTTAAAGGACCCCAAATCCGAAGTGAACGTGGACTGTTTGCTGGTGAGTAGGGAGCGCCGATGGGCCCCCGGTTCCGTCTCCCCGAATTTCTTACCCTGTGGGACCGAATCTCGCACTCCCGGCTGAGTCACCACCCTGTTTAACTCCGCACTAGTGTTTTGTTTACTCAGCGTTGAACTGAGGGTGCGTGGATGTCTCTGTGCAGGGAGAGCGGCTTTCATGCCAAGGAGGCGCCCGCCCAGTCCTGCCTCAGACTTGTCATCTCTCTCGCTTCATGCACCTTTCTTTTCTTCACCGATTGTCATGAGGGGCGGTGGACACTTTGTGCAAAGGCGTGATTCGTGAGTGCCAGTCCTGCGTGTGAGCAGGAGACTGTAAATAGCTTTGATATACCAATTCCCTCTTCAACAACTTTTTTTTGTTTTTGAAGAGTGAGGTCCTCTTATGTTGTGGTTAAGCACTGCACCACTGACTTCAGCCTGTTTAGTGTAGACGTTTGCAAATGCTAACTGATGACCCCTAAAACACAGCTGTAAGATTAGTATGCCCTTACAGGTGGGAAGGTAGTCATGGCAGGGGTTTAAATGCATTTTAAACGAGTTGGTGTGGTAGGCCTGGGATAGAGGGCTGCTTGCTTATTGTTGCCCTACTTGATCATACCTGATAGTTCAGTGGATCATTCCAGTGCTGTCAGTGCTGCACTTTCAATTGCATCATGAGAAAGCAAACCATAACACTTCCTGACATAAAACCAACATCATTTGGTAGTTGCTTGCAAAAGTGGATGATATTTTAGTTCTGATTATAAAAAGTACGTCAACGAAGTGTATGCCAAATCCAACCAATTTGTTTGGGATGTAGCTGGGTACTTAGATATGCCTGGAGATGCCCTTAAATAGTATCAAATTGTAATTTGTGCTTTTATGCTGAAGTAGAGAATTTCTTTGTAGCAAGTGATAAAAGTTCTTTAGTGTAATTTTTTTTTCTGGCTTTCTGTTGTCAGAGAGGAGAACAAGAAAATTGAATTTGTTCTAGTATGAACTCTGACATTTGGGGTTGGGTTGGGGGGGAAGGGAGGTGTGGGGGTGGAGATAGCTCTTAATAGTCATTCTTCATCTTCTGCTGCAAGGCTCTTAGCAGAAAGCTCACTTGAGCATGAGGCAGTGGAGAGGTGAAAAGGATCTAATGAAATAATCTGTACAAGTTCACGATATTGTGTACTCTGTTTAGCTTGTTACTGATTTGTGAGCTTCTGGAGTGTTGACAGGTCAAACCTACATCCCTGGAAAAAGCAGAGCCTTGTGGATGTTTTGTGGATGTTGCTGCCACAAGGGAAAATAGCACTGCATCTTCCAGTTAACATGCTTCTTTTGATCTAGTTTACATATCTGTCATCTTAGAAGCACAGGTAATGAGAAGAGCTCTGATGCTTAGGATATACTGTGTCAATTTTGATAACTCGACTACTGTCAAATCTGACATTTTTACACCCAGCTTCCGTTGATAGATGTCAAAAATACAGATCTAATTAAGAGTCCAGATTTTTATGTTAGCAATGACTCAGTTTGCTAGGATGTGTTTTAATGCTGGCCATACTATGGGGACCTTTCTGCAGTGATGGTAAGGAGGTTGCAGGTATCAAACATGCAGTTGATAGTATCTTTAACTGTATTCCTTCACCTTTTAATCCGTTTAAGGATTTGCCCCTTTTCAGTTATCTTAATTGCAATTTGGAGCTAGGCTGTAGTCAGTTTGGGAATGAACTTGTTGGGATGCTTCCTGTCATGCTTGTGTAAAGTTTTAGAACGTGTGTTTGCATCTCAGATCTTAAGGATGTCCTTTAAAGTGACAATTTTTTAGAAGTCTTCTGAGATTTTTGGGCATACCTTTGTGTATTCTTTTAAAGGCAACTTGTTATGGTATAGTAATCAGAATTATGTTGTGTGGTGGGGTGTGGGGTTTTTTTTTGGTGGTGTGTTTTGTGGTTTTTTTTTTTTTTTTTTTTAGCTAGCCCTGGTTACAGATACTGTTCTTTTAAACTAATACCAGTTAAAAAAGAAAGTGCTGCTTCTGAAGAAACCAGCTGGTAGGTTAACTTCGTATGTGCTTGGTCACAATATCAATCTCTCTGCTGCCTGGACTTTTACTTTGTTTCGTATCTCTCATCCTGAGTTGGTTCTTGGGCTCTTTTCTGTAGAGTTTAAGTGTCCTAACACTTTCTAAAGAGTTTAAGTATTTTATACCAGTTCTTAGTGTGTGTAGTGATTCACGCTACGAACACCATTCTTGGCCCGAGGTACTATTGATATATCAAATCCATTGTAATCTATGTGGATATGTTTTTAAGGAAGAAATGCTTAGGTGTAGGTGTGATTGATCTGCACTTAAAATATCTTCCAAGATGAACACCCCATTCCCCTCCCCCCAGCCCCCGGTTAAAACTTGTCAGTCTCTAGGCCTGGTACACTTAAAAAGAAAATAAAATGTTTTTTGTGATCAGATTCCAAAAAAAAAGTCCTTTTTTGTAAAACCTTTTAAATCTAAAACCTTTTTTTCCTTTTTATTAAAGCTGTGAATTGATGTTTATAATTGTTTTCACTTTTCCTGAGCAAAGGTGTTAATTAACTGTGTGTATCTGAGTGGTAATATATGGATAACTAATGCACAGACACTTTGAATTCAGCATCTGATATTCTATACATGTAGGCTTAAAATGCTGGAGTTCCTTTAGTTTCAAGAAATACATTTTTTTGGCTGTGCAAAAAAAAGTCTCAGCAATGCCCTTAGCTTCTCTTACTATGTTTTAATCCTCTTTAGCTTTAATTCATTTTGCTTCTATTCTTACTCTTTTTTGCCATTAGATTGTGGCCCCTGTAGACTAAAAGGCAGGCATGGAATAACCTTTAAATCAGTTTTGTAACCATTTTGGGTTTTGTAAATGTGCTAAGCTCGGTTCTGTATGCTAGAAAGATTCTAAATTTATATGTAAAGTAGTATGAGAATACTAAGAAAAGAAGATGGGGGGGCTGATACAAAGGAAGGCCTGTTACTGTTTCAGGAAGGTGTGGGAGAAGAGTGCTGACAACAGTGCAGGAGGAAAAGACACACTGAGGACTATATAACTTCAGTTTACATGCTGCAGGAAGGAAATACATAAAGCTGAGGTGCAGGAGAGAGATGTGTTTGTTTTTCCTGCTTTCTCATATGCAACTGTAATACAGAGTAAGAAAACTAAGTCGCAACTGTCTGTAACTAAATTTGTTTGTTTCTTTGGGGCTTCCATGCACTTGATTTAGTACTAAGCTGGGAAATCATAGATAGGCTGTCTTTTCTGATGAGCCGTGAGAAGGCCAAAGCCTGAGTTCTGTGTAAAGCATGTGCCACAGCATAATGTAGTGCTTTTTCTTGAAATATCGGGTACTAGGAGTCCTACAGTCCTAAAAAGATCTAATAAGACTGTGAAGGCTGTGTTAGATAGGTAGTCACACTCTAGGGTGTGCAATCATCAGATACTGGTGAATACCATAGGTGTGCGAAGTAGAGCCAAAGGCAATGTAAGTAACTAGCTATTAACTTGAGCTTAGTGTCTCATTAATGATATTAAGCAGTGGAAAGTGGTATTCAATGAGCATACTTGTACAATGATTTTGGAATAAAGCCAGATTTCTTATTCCTCTGTGTTTCTTACTAAATCCTTGGGGTTTATGGGCTTCCAGTTTTTGGAGAGTGGGAAGGGAGGGGTGTAACGGGTGAATGGATGGGGGACATCTTGACCTGAAGCTGCCTATGCTTTTGATTAAAAAATGACTAGTAAATTTTCATGAAAATGCTTTTTGGTGCTCTCTCTGCTCTGATACTAACTCACAAAGAGTCTTCTCATGTTTTATGTAGACACTTGAGTAACGCAGTTATTCAAGTACTTAGTCAATTACTTGAGTAGTTGATTTTTAAAACTGCAGACTTTTGATGGTCTTAATCTTCAAAGATGTCAAATGTTTCACTTGTTCAGCAGTTTGGCTTCAAATTAACTGACAACAATAAACACTGCATATGACAAACTTGTTTTATCTAGTGTCAAGAGGCTTCCATTTTTGTTGCATGAAAAATAAACAGGTACAGAGCGTGATTCACCTGTTTCTCCTAGGTCTATTTCATATTCAGCTAGATGAATTCATGTTCATCTGTCTTGCATAGGAAAAGGCGAGATGATCTCAGTCTTTGGGATTTGGAGTTCTAAATCTCTGTTGTCACTAGACCTTTTTTCCCTTTTGCTTAACTTGTTAGAAGGCACTTCTGAAGACTTTGTGGTTAGGAATTAGGTTATATTCTTTACTTTTTATTATTATTATTTACCAAAAGTACCTTTACTTCAGAAGTTCTTATCTATCAAAATAACTGTCAAAAATCACCTTCACTGAAACCACACTAACTATGCTTTTAGAATCTGAAAGGTATCTGAGAAGCTTACTCATTTGCTAATGAAGCTCATACATAGAAAAAGCAGAGTCTGAATATTTGCAGATTGTCAGCTTCAGAGGGCTGTAAGTTGTCTGGAGGTAGTTCAAAGTAAGGGGAAATGTCATGATTGACTAAATCTCCTTTGACACTTTTCTACCATTCTTTAGGTCCAAGTGCAAGGTCCTGTGCTTAGGTTGGGGCAATCACCAGTATCAGTACAGACTGGGTGTTGGATGGATTGAGAGCAGCCCTGCGGAGAAGGACTTGGGGATATTGAGAGAGAATATCTGAATATGTGTCTCTTCTGACAGAGGGAGACTTTTTACCAGGGCCTGTAGTGACAGGACAAGGGGCAACAGTTTTAAACTGAAAGAGAGTAGATATAGATTGGACATAAGGAGGAATTTTTTTACTATGAGGGTGGTGAGACACTAGAAGAGGTTGCCCAGAGAGGTTGTGGATGCCCCATCCCTGGAAGTGTTCAAGGTCAGGTTGGGCAGGGCTTTTAGCAGCCTGATCTAGTGAAAGATGTCTGTGCCCATGGCCATGGGGGTTGGAACTAGATGATCTTTAAAGGTCCCTTCCAACCCAAACTATTCTGTGATTCTATAGTTAGATCTAAAATAAGACTTCTGGCTGATCTGGAAATACAGTTCTGTCTTCAAGTTACCATATCCAAGATTTATATGCAAGACTGATTATAATTGCACGTTAATATTACCTGTTCATCACTAAGAATTATGAAATACATAGGTTGATGTGAAATTAATAAAATATCTAACTTGGTATGTTAATCAAAGGTAAAATGCAACTTTAAGTTGGTTTTGGAAATGCAGTAACTTGGTGGATTCTCATGTCAGGTTGCAGCTCCTAGAAGACTTTTTTAATATTATGGAAGCCTCTAGAAAGTTAACAGTAGAGATGGTGGGACTGTCAAAATGTTAGCATTTGATTCACAGTGTATGGTAGGTTTTATACAGGAGTAACAATTAACTGAGCCAATTCTTCTGCTCATAAAACTAGAGGCTGTAGGAGCATAATTATTTATTTTTCCTATAAAAAGTTTTAATCAAGAATGATAATCGAAAGTTGATGTTAAGACACATTTCAACAAGAGGAATAAAAAACCAACCAAAACCCTGTAGTAGATTATAAATCCTCTTATCAAGTAAAAATATTTGTAAACAATGTTGTTTTCCCTGGCAACTGTGGAGTGTTTTAGTTTTTTGGTGGTGGTGGGAAGGAAGAGGGAAACACCTGGAATTTGTTTGTTGGACAAATTGAAAACCAACCTGTTGGTCTGTAAATCTTTGACTATGAGGACAATGATAGCTTCAGGAGCCACTCATTGAGAACTCCCCATAAATATTTAGAAGCTCTGTGAGCAGATGATATTGGTAGTCTCACAGCTGCTGTTAGCAGAACTCCCTAGGACATACTTTAGTACTATGTAAAAACAAAAAGCTGGTTTAGGTCTCTTACCAAGGAATACTGAGATGTTTGTCTCGATACAGGATGTTTATCTTGAATTTGAGAGGTCCGAAAACATGCAATTAAAAACTTCTATTTTTTTGTGGTTGTTGCTTGATGCTATTTATTGAAGCTCCTTTGTCATCAAGAAATTGCAGTTCCAAATGGAGATACTGAAAAACTGAGCTTCTTTCTTTGAGAACAAAATTAGAGAATGATTGAAAACTCTTCTGTATTTGCCTTAATTTGTCCAGTCATTCAAGCAGCAATAAAGCCAGAAGGATGATGAGACAGTATTGGTAAAACTATGTACTATGCAGACAACACCCAGTTATAGCTCATTGAAAATAAATGCAAGTAATACCATCTTTTCGCTTTCTCGGTAGTCTGCTGAAATAAACTCCTGGATGAAAAAGAGCTGAAGCTTGATCTTTGTGAAGAAGAAAAGTGACTTGGAGCTCTTGTTGTCCATAGTGTTTTCTCTGCTGAGACGATTGGCTCTCCTGTAGTGTAATCTCTAGACAGGTTTCTTCTTGGGCTTTTCAGTATTGATGGATATCCAAACAACATCAGCAGAGTATAACATGCTGTGGTGCATCTTTAGTTACAGCAGTCTAGAGACTGTCTAGACAAGCAGCAGTTGCTTGGTCTGGTTAGCTACCCATGTTGCTAGGGGAGATCCGGCACGGAATCGGTACCACGTTCTAACCGGAGCACAGGTCAAAGTCTATGCTGATACTCAAAATCTTGTAAAGGATTGGCTTTAACTAACAGAAAGATTGCCACTCCCTGTCAATGTTTATACAATACAAACTGTCATGGGGACAGTACATAAGATGTCTTTTATTAATAAAGTCCTAATTTAAATCCAACTGCTGGTTTTTATTTCAGCTTTCCCTTTTAAATTTCTTATATACATTCATTTTTCTGTTTCTTTTATAGAGTTGAGAAATAGGTGAAAGTTTTCTTGGTTTTTTTTTCAGTTGCATGGTCTGAGATGATGCAAAGACCTGATGCTTGGAAACCTCTGTAGAAAATACTGCACAAACTAAGGCTTTATTTTGGACTGTAGGTTGGAACTGCCTGAAGATGTTTCTAGGTTGTGTGTGTCTGGGCTTCACAACTTATAACTGATCCGGGAACACAAGTGGAATACGTACTTGTGTTTTCCTACAGATCTTAGTGAGCCATAATATTCCCTTTAAAAAATGTAACTAAGAAATCCTTGAATTCTAATAGTTATGCAAATATTGAGTAATTATGTCTTTATCTTTTTTCTCTTAAAAGCTGCATGGTATTCAGATGGTGCTGCATTGTATTCAGATATATTAAATTCTAAGGTGTGGATATATTCAGAAGAAAACTGGTACTTCCTGATAAAGTCTATTGATGTTGGATATCTACGTATAAAATGCATTAATACAAGATGGCTGTTTTCCTGTGTAGTCACTGACTGCTATGAAAATACTGTTTCTGTGGAGGCTGGGCTTCTTTTTTAGAAAATAAATAATGGCCAAAAAAAAGTTTTGACTGACTACACAAAATTAAGTATGTCATCTGGAATGCACTTTCCAAAGAAGAAGAGGCCAGAAGCTTCTCCTGACATCTGGAGATTTCAGCTAGGAAATTTTTCCCTGTTTTGTGGTTGGGGAAGTTATATTTTTCAGAAGATCATTAGTAGGACTTGTATTATAGCCGTAATCATTATTTCAAATGGGAAAATGGAAGGAAGGTTGGTCAGGGCATTCATCTCATACTGGACACTGGTAGATGATGCTATGCTTACTATTCCAAGAAAATGGAGATCTTGAGATAAAAACAGGTTCTTTTTTATGTCCATGTTTCGGTTAGAAGCTTCTAAAGAAAACCCAAAAATTTGTTTCTTTTCTCTGAATTGGTTAGTTTGGAAGATGATTTGGAAGTCTGCCTTTTTACAGTGAAAGTAGTATTTTGTGAAAGTACAGTGAAAGTACTTTCACAGTGCACAGTGAAAGTAGTATTTTGTTGAGTACAGGTGATCATTGTTTCACAGAATGATTGAGCCTGGAAGGGACCCCTGGAGGTCATCTTGTCTAACTCCCCTGCTCTGGCAGAGCCACCTAGAGCAGGTTGCCCAGGATGGCATTTGAGTATCTCAAAGGCAGTAAACTCCACAACCTCTCTGGGCAACCTGTAATTTTCCACTTCTCAGCAGTACATTTACTTGGTCCATGGTTCATAGCGGAGAATAAGATTCACCAAAACTAAACAGAAAAGTCATCAGTACTCATTTTGCATTTATTTGCAGAGTTATCTAAGTGTTTTGACCTTCTTAACTTGGTCAGTAAACCTCTTTGTAGTCTAAATCATTTACTGAAAGGCATCTGCCACAGAAGACCAGAGGAACTTTCTGTATGGAGGCAATTGTAGATTTGGAGATTTTAAGCATAAGGGTTCGTATCTGAGAGGTCAATTATTGTGAATTGGTAAGCTCATTAAGTTTAATTTGTGACTGCAGCTGAAACAGATAAGATTTAGAATTTTTCTGTTGGAGGAAAAAAGAAAGAGTTAATACCTTGCTCTGATGTCCAATTTATACTCCAGGATTGCCACTTCAGTTTTTCATGATTCTGAACCTTGGTAGTGTTGTGTTTTCTATATCTGTGTGTGTACATCATTCTCCTGACAGGCAGTGAGGGAGGCTGGGTAGGACTTCCTTATTGGCATGGGAATGTGGAAGACTTTTTGATACCGATGGGGCAGGAACCTGTCCTTGGGAGACAGGTGAAGAGGGAGGAGAGACTGCCTCTGGTAGAAGCTGAAGTGCAAGGTGTCAGTACAACAAGCACCATCTTCCTGGAGTATGGATGACAGAGTCCAGCATGTTAATGCCACCACTGAAATCTAGGAGCGCCTTTGACTATAAGTGTGGAGTGCCTCTCCAACCAGGAGTGATAGAGTACAAGTGGATGGGAAGGATCCTTCAGGGAGGAGGGAGACTGATGGTAGGACAATGAGTTTGTGCTGGTTATACTTGCCTCGTGCCTTTTCACAGATGTCAGGTTGCACAGAACAATACCAGGTAGGACACGAAGCTGTAGTTGAAAATAGAGGTAATGCTGGTGCCTCAAAACTTTCTTTCGATATTATGCATTGCTGTCAGAGGTAGATTTGTAGAATTTCCCCACGAGCCCTTCTTTGTTATGAAATCTTATTATACCAATGTAGTATTATACTAATCTCAGAGAGTAGCTTCGATTTTTAGGCACACGAATCCTGTCAGTATTAAGCGGAGAGAATTTACTCTCCCCTTGTGAAGAGAAAAGGTTCTTCTGCCACTTCAATCTGCCTAGTGGTTTGTTTATTGCTCTAATATGTTTTCTGTGAGCGACTGTCCTCCTCCTTGAACTCCAGTTACTACGAACTTCATTAGTAATTAAACAAAAAATTGCCAATATACCAATGATATGGTCTGTGGTGGTCTTGGGACCATTCAAACCTGCTGTTACATGCTATATATCCCCTTTTGTAGGAATACAAGGCCAAAAATGGTGCCAGCCAAGTGGTAGACTTATTAAGACTTGAAGTTTTTTGCTCTGCTAGTGTTGGCAACAGTCATCGTGGCTTTTGAAAGACAGGCTATTGTTGCCAACACTAGCAGAGCAAATACGGTGATGGAAATAACAAAATGCCCATTAAGGCCTCCGGAGTGAAAGCTGAGCTACTGATGTGATTGTGTGTTTTGAGTTGGTTTTTTGGTTGTAGTTTTGGTTTGTTCCGTGTTGTACCCCCTCCCCCCCCGGTACACTGAATTTGGAATTGGAGATGTCATTAAGAAGCTAGGCTCTCTCTGTAGAGGATAGATTAGTATGCTTCCTGGAAGAGCTTTTGTCTTCTGTCTTCTACTAAAATGCTCGTGGCTATTTTCAGCGTTTCTCATACCCCACAAACTGTTTTGTGCATATGGTTTCTGGACATAGCATGACCTTAAAGTGTTTGGAGATGCTTTTGGCTTGTAAAATCAGGCAGTTGGAGAAATCTTCAGAACGAGTCACACTGTGGTTCTGAAACAAGCTGTGAAGACTCTTGTTAGGAAGACCATATTCAGGAGAATTCTGGGTTATTTATCTAAAGAATAGAGTTGTAACACAAAGAAGGTCTTCTATCAAGTAACTTGCACACTCAGAGCTGTTCATTGATTCCACTTGGCAGATTGGATTGGAGTAAGGAAAGGACTAAAAGTCTCTCTTGGTTTTAATTCTTGATGAGTGTAAGGTCAGAGGAGTTTTTGGCATTTTCTCCTATTGTTTCTTTTCTGTCCTAAAATGCCTTCAGGCTCTCATAACAAAGCTTTTGTCCTTCTTAATGCAAGGTACATATAACACTATTTTAATCAGTAGTTTGGGCTTGTGATGTAACCAAAGATGCTATTTAGAGGAAAAATTGGGAGTGGTGTTATGCTGGAGCTGCTTCAGTGCTGGGACTGCAACTGTAAATGACTTCTGTGTAAATTTCTGCCTTCTTACAATCGATTTTGGCTAGCATCAGGGAAGAGTCAGGATGGCTGCATTGTTCTTGACCTTACATTTTCTTTTGGTCATGACAACCTCCTCTTTGAGCTCCTGGCAAGGCAATCAGATCAACTTCACCTTCATATAAAGAATAGTTTCTATCATAGTTCTTGATAATCACAGAATCACAGAATCATATAGGTTGGAAAAGACCTTTAAGATCATCGAGTCCAACCATAAACCTAACACTGCCAAGACCACCACTACACCATGTCCCTAAGCACCTCATCCAAATGTCCTTTAAATACCTCCAGGGATGGTGACTCAACCACTTCCCTGGGCAGCCTGTTCCAATGCTTGATAACCCTTTCAGTGAAGAAAAATTTCCTAATATCCAGTCTAAACCTCCCCTGGCGCAACTTGAGGCCATTTCCTCTTGTCCTATGGCTTGTTAATTGGGAGAAGAGACCGACCCCCACCTCTCTACAACCTCCTTTCAGGTAGTTGTAGAGAGCAATAAGGTCTCCCCTCAGCCTCCTTTTCTCCAGGCTAAACAGTCCCAGCTCCCTCAGCCGCTCCTTAGAAGACTTCTGCTCCAGACCCTTCACCAGCTTTGTTGCCCTTCTCTGCACACGCTCCAGCACCTCAATATCCCTCTTGTAGTGGGGGGCCCAAAACTGAACACAGTATTCGAGGTGCGGCCTCACCAGTGCTGAGTACAGGGGCAGGATCACTTCCCTAGTCCTGCTGGCCACGCTATTTTTGATACAAGCCAGGATGCCATTGGCTTTCTTGGCCGCCTGGGCACACTGCTGGCTCATATTCAGGCGGCTGTCAACAAACACCCCCAGGTCCTTCTCTGCCAGACAGCTTTCCAGCCACTCTTCCCCAAGCCTGTAGCGTTGCCATGGGGTTGCTGTGGCCCAAGTGCAGGACCTTGCACTTGGCCTTGTTGAATCTCATACAATTGACCTCGGCCCATCGATCCAGCCTGTCCAGGTCCCTCTGCAGAGCCTGCCTACCCTCCAGCAGATCAACACTCCCACACAACTTGGTGTCATCTGCAAACTTGCTGAGAGTGCACTCGATCCTTTCGTCCAGAGGGGACGGTAAGAAGGGTCTTAAGGACGGTAAGAAGGGTAAATTCATGGTAAAGAAGGGTCTGAGAACCACAAATTCTAGGGGAAAGAAAAAAGGAATTCTTTGATAGACCCCTTTTCATTGCAGTTTGACAAACTCATAGACATGGTCAGGAATAAAAGAAAAGCTTGGATAAAACCATGTATTTGCAGGTTGGGAAGCTTCTGGTGCCCTGGGAGTAGAAACTTAATTTTTCAATTTAAGATTCAACCAGAATAGGCAGCTGAAGACTTTCCTTCAAATTAGCATGTCTCGTGAGAGGTTGACTAACTACCAAAGCAGGGCATCTTTCACTTTCTTTCTTTCTTGTTTGTTTCAACATTAGCAAACTTACCTTCCAGTGGTGTTGTGTTACTTGCATTTTGTGGGAGGAAATAATAGTACCCAACAAAGGTGCATTTTGGAAACGAGTTGATGGCACGGTAAGCTTTCTTCTGCAAGAGGAATGATCAGTCAAGTCTTTACATTTAACTTAAAAAAATTGTCTTATGAAGTGATGGGTTAGCAAAAGTGGGAAAAAAAATGAAATACAGCTATGAGGTTTTGAGGAATTACTTTCAGAAGTAATCTGATGTTTTCACAAAATATATTTATTTTGTCAGAGGAGTTGGAATCATAGAATCATACCTTAACCATCCTAGAGCTATAGAAATGAGCTGGTTTATTAGTTAAGCCTTCTTTCTTCATCTAGAAGAAAGTGGAAGCAGTGTTAACCAAAAGAGCTCATGCTTAAGTTGGGCAAGATACTGTTTCCTCGGCTCTGCAAAACACAAGAATCACTTTATTTTTTAATACAGAAGGAAGATGTCTGTTATCAAGATCTCATGTTCTTCACTGTTCTGATCAGTTAATTTCTGTTTCACTTCTACTGCAAAAGTAAAGAGGTAATCAAGTTCTGATAGGAAGAGGAGGAGCAACTAATTGGGCAGATGACAAAAGAAATAATTTTGTCAGTAATGCCAATCCTGTCTATTCATAGGCTCTCGAGTTAATTATTAAACTTGTGCAGTAGATATTTGCCTACCATAAATTACTTCATTCTTAACAGTTTTAAAAAATAACTCTTTATTCATTTGACCTTGAGATTGTGGAAAGTCAATCACTCCATTTAAATACTTTGTCTTGTTTGAGTACCAATCAAATCTCACCTCAAAAGACAGAGAAGTTGAAATCAAAGTTGGTGTGCCATATTATCCTTTTTCTTCCTACTACTTAGTAAATGAAATAACAAATAGGGAGCATCAGTGTGGTATCAGACTGTGATATTGTCCTTCTGTACTTTTGAATATTTCTAACTGCAGAACACAAAATGGATTTCACTTATGGGGTGGTAGTAGGGTACAAGGAGCAAAAAAAAAATGCTCTTTGTATAGAAGGAAGTCTTGTCTGTCCATAAGAGATAAATACAAATACGAGGTTTGGAAAATGAGCAGAGAAATTAGGAAGATTATAATTAAAGATGATTTTGAGGTTGGAGTTGTTTGTTTGGCCTATGGTGACTTAAGTCAGGGCTTCCTGATTTCTTCAGGCTTTTTGTGAGACTGTTTTGAATTTCTATTTCCTGCATCTAAAATAAGGAAGTACTTCTTCCCCCCCTCCCCCACGATTTGTGGATTTGATGGTGTGGAGGCAAGCTACTGTTTGTGCTCTTTTTAAGAGGTAGGGAGATTTCACTGGTAGTACTGTGGTGTATTTGAAAAACAGACATCAAGCTTCAAGCATGCATGTGGCAAATATCAATGACCAAAAAAAACTCCACAAGAAGACTTTTTAAACCAAGTGGAAAGGAAGGTGTGGGTCTGTTTATAACATACCAGTGGAGATGCTATGTTAAACTGTGCTATTTTAATACAAGCCGTTGCTTTCAGATTCTTAAGTATTTTGAGTTAGAGTTGTACTTTCTTTAGTTACAGATGTTCCCACAGATAAATAGGGGAAACTAATTTAGCTAAACACAGACTTATGACTGCAAGATACTGTCTTTAAGTAAATTAGTTTCTCTGTGTATTAGTGTATATTAGTACATAAGCCTAAGAATTACTTTGCTTCAATATAATAAGTAAATTTTTACAGTGCCTTAACTTTTTTAGTAGCACGGAAACTTTAATGTTCATAACGTCCATTGGTCTCTAACTTTGCATAGACTGTGTGGTAGGGATTTATTGTATTTTCTGGGGGGAAAATTTGAGACAAACTAAGAGCAACTTCATGAAATTTGATGCTTTTTATGGAAAAAGTTTGGTACTGCCTGACTGTTTGTGCTCTGTTGTGCATGTATATGAAGCTGTTAAACTGAAGATGTATGCATTTTAAACTGCAGTTATACTTAGAAACTACAGTGTCCAATGCTCAGCTGATAATGCTCAGTAGTATAACAGGAGGCTGTTCTGTTTGCCATAGTTTCCAGTAGTGTAATCACTGGAGGAAAGGGGGAAAGATCACTAAAATGTTCCATTTACCTAAATAGTTTGAGGGTTGTAATAAATAAAGTTAATTAGTTCTCTGAAATAATTCTCCTTCTTGTTAGCCTTACATATTGAGTAGGTAATGGTTTTCTACCTTAAGAAATTCATGTGCAACTATTGCTTGCCTTCTACTTTACTTTTGAAGGTGTGTGTCACAAGTATCCAGGAAAACCTTTCTGTGAAAAGCTTTGTTAATCACTTGAGAACATCATTAAATAAATGAGTTGCCTAGAAAGAAAAGATTTATGTTCAGTACATTCATGGTACTTTTTAATATATATATACACGCATATATGATGAGAAATACGATGTGCTGACACGCATTTTCCTTTAAACTAAAAACCCCTGCAAATTCAGTTGAAGTATTAAGCTTCAGAGTAATTGATAGGAGTTTTTGTTGTCCATACTGTGAAATTACAATTTCCTACTCTAGATTTTGTTAGAAGGAACTATGATGAGAATATTTCTGTATCCTGTGTGATGACACCAAAATGGCACAAGGAATTATCTGCATAAAGTTTGCTAATATGTAGTTGAATTACAGTTAATTTTGGTGAGACATCAAATATACTATTTCAAAAATATCTCAAAAGATCTCTTGGTGGTCAATGGTTTTTACTCAGGCTGGCAGCCTGTCACAATTGGGGTCTTCCAGGGATGGATACTGGGCCTCACGCTGTTCAACATCTTCATAAATGATCTGGAAGATGGGATTGAAACCACCCTCACCAATTTTGCTGATGACACTAAACTGGGTGGCAAGGTGGACACTTCAGAAGGGAGAAGAGCCATCTTACAGAGAAACCTGGACAGGCTGTAACAGTGTGAAAGTAAGAATGAAGTTTAACAAAGACAAGTGCAAAGTCTTGCATGTGGGACGACATAACCAAAGAGCCCAGTACAGGCTTGGATCTGTGTGGCTGGGCAGCATCCTTGCTGACCTGGGGGTCCTGGTGGACAACAAGCTGAACATGCGTCAGCAGAGCGTTGCTGCAGCAACAAAGGCAAACTGGATCCTGGGCTGTGTTCCCAGGGGCGTTACTAGCAGAGGTGGAGATGTGATCATGCCACTCAGTGCTGGTCAGGCTGCACCTGGAGTGCTGTCTCCAGTTCTGGTTCCCACAATTCCAGAAAGACACAGACAGACTGGAGAGGGTCTAAAGGAGGGTCGCAAAGATGATCCAAAGGACTGGAGAACCTGCCTTGTAAGGGAAGACTGAAGGAGTCTCCCTGGAGAAGGCTTGTGGGGACCTCATCACGGTATTCCAGTACTTAAAGGGCAGCTACGAAGAGGATGGAGGCTATCTTTTCACAAGGACCCACATGGAGAAGACAAGAGGCAATGAGTACAAGTTGCACTGGGAGAGGTTTCGTATCTATATAAAAAAGAAATTTTTTACAGTGAGAACAATCAATTGCTGTAACAACCTCCCCAGGGATGTGGTAGAGTCCCTATTGTTGGAGGTTTTCAAGATGCGACTGGACAGGGTGCTAGATAATCTCATCGAGGCTCCCTTTCCCATGAAAGGTTGGGCCAGATGGCCTTTTGAGGTCCCCTCCAACCTGGGCTGTTCTATAGTTCTGTGATTCTCAAACTTTTGAGAAAATACCTGTACAGTGTTTCACTGGTTGGTTTTCCCTTTGTCTTTTTCTGGCTTTGGTTTCAAAGCATCAGTGAAGTTCTTGAATCAGTGCAACAATGTGTTTGCAGCAGTGCTAGTTAAGCACACAGTAATTACGTATACGATACGTACAAATAGCTTTCTCAGCCTATCTCATAGCTATCTCATAGCTATCTCATAGCTATCAAGGTCCCGCTTTCTGAGGCGACACTGTACAGCATATGATATCTATGCTGAGCAGCACAATGTTCATGTCATTTGTCTTGTAACATCAGATCTAGTCAGAATAAAAAAAAAAAAAGAAATGGACTTAAGGAGAAAAATCCTTAAATCTAGTGGTGTGAAGAGGTAGAGGAAACTCAACCATAGAATGCATACACAACAAATCTAGTTTCTAAATGGACAAAAAGATAAACTGCTGTTAGATATTTTCTTAAATATTTTTCATTCTAAATGGCAACTATAAATTGCAATTGTATCTGAATTTAAAAAATAAAAACAATAGGAAAAGCAGCTCCTGTAGTGTTAATTCTTTCTCTTTGTGGCATTTAATACCTTTCAAGTGAAGATGAACTCTATCTGGAAGGAGGAAAAACATATTCCCAAGATTTAAACCAGCAAGTTCAAATTATCCATTTAGGTTGGGAAAAGATCTCTACTAAGCTAAGAGAAAGTTGAAAAATGATCAGGAGCTAGTAGGAGTTCTTACACACTCAGTAGGTTTTGTCTCATGGTAGCTTCAGGTGAGAAGTTGCTCAGTTAGTATATAACTCTCCAAATTAAGAATCAGCATAGAATAATTTTTTCAGTAAATAGGATGTAATTCTTTTTCATGAGTATGGCAGTAATACAGATAATTTGGATTATGATCGATTGTTACCATATACAGTCAACTGTAGCCAAGCAACAGTTAAGTTTTACTGCATGAAGATATGCAGTTTATTTGGGCATAAAATCATGACTTCAAGAACACATATCAATATGCTTTCAAAAAATAACTGAAGTAGTTGGTTGAATCAGGTGTCTTTCTAATGGACCCCTAAGAATTTAAAAAAAAAAAAAAAAAAGCCCAGACTGTGTTCTAATTTCAAGTGTATTTTTTTCCTCAACAGATTATTATTCTGTAATAAAACTTAGAAGTGCCAGAGATTCATTTTAGAATTTTACTTTTGTAATCAGACAGGTGTTAGGATGATCTATAGCAACGATGCCCAGGTCAGTGCCCATCAAGAGTGAGGCCACAGTCTTGCTGCAACAGCATCTTGTCTGTGTTGTAAATGGGAGTCTAATACAGCTGCTGTCCTTGTGCTATGTACAGTAGCTGTAGTACTTAGATAATCTGCCTTTTAGAATTTACTTTCCTTTTATGTTTTGGGTTTTTTTTGGGGGGGGGGAGGGCAGCTGCCATGATTAATAGCAGGAGATGTATTAGATGAAATAAAAATGCATCAGCAAAACTGAGTGGAAAGAGCAAATCAAATTCCAGCTAGCGCTTTTGGTCTTTGGTGAGTTGTGGTTATGTAAGGCTATTGGCATCCTCCATTGACTTTTGAAGAAAGTAGCTGCTCCAACATCTGCTGTGCCAAACGTGCAAATTCAAGCACTGTTACTGTGGTGTGGCAAGGAAAAGAGGTTAAATCAGGATATCCTTTTACCATCAGCTTTCTGTTTGTATTTCAACTAGTTCAGAATACAGTGTGTTGGTAGTTGACTCTTGACAGAACTGAAGATGTAAGCCACATTTATCTTTTAAGACACTTAAAGGTATGCCTTTCCCGTTTTACAGAAAGCAGCAAATTTATTCTGAGGATGGGGTAAGAAATTTAAGTTATAATATCTTATTTGCTTTGCCATTCTTAAGTTCTTACTGTTGGCTCTGCCATACTTATGGTTTTGGCATTTTGGTAATTAAAAATCAAAATATGTTTTTGACATGCTCACCATATTGAACAGTGTTTGGAACCAGAGAGCATCAGGTCATAGGATCTTCAGAAGGTTTTCAGTTGTTAAGATGAACTTTTATGTAGAAACAGCATGTGAGAATTTAGAACTACTCCACTCAGCTCTCTTTCTGAATTTTCTTGCTTTTGTCTTCTGGGCAGCTGTGAACTTCCATATTGGTTTTCAGAAGGAATAACTTGTCTATTCATAGACAGGTTTGGTTTGACTCGATGTTAATCTTCTGCTGTGTTCTTATTTCCTTACAGCAATATGTACAAAAAAGAGGTATAGTCAGTGATGTCATAAGTGATGTAGTAATCTTTCAACCTGCATTCTCACTTATAAAAATTGGCTTTTAAATGAATCTGTTAAACTGGACTAAGTGTCATCTTATCTTCCAGAGAATAAATGGATTAAGATGTTTTTCAATGAGGTGAGATTATATATGAGTAGGGATTTGTCATGTCATAGTTCGACAGGTCGAGAAAGGGACAAAATTATGAAGAAAGGACCAGTTCACATGCTTGTCCCTTAAATCCAAACTGGAAGGAGCAAGAAAGAAAGCTCTAAACATTTGAATGTGATATGATCTTAAAGTTGATCTACAGTGATTCAAGAAAGAGAGAAAATTCAGGGTTTTTTTATTTGCTCCAAGTCATACGATGTAGTATCTTGACTGAAGCAAGTAAGGGGGTTTTTGAGTGTGTTCTACATGGTAGTATTAAATGAAATGCTGCATTGCTTGTCTTCTCTGAAGACTTTGTTTTAAGCGTAGAGCTTTGCATCATGAACTTCTTGTATTTTTTTCAAGTGCAAAAGAGTGTGTGTCTTTGCAGTTTTTGGCCCTTCTTATTTCTTCTGCCAAACAAACAATTTTTAAAATGTGAATCAAAATGGAAGTGATAGGTCAGGTTTTTTTGCATATATTCTGTGCATATACAGAATGTTTACACACACACACTTCCTGCTGGTAGACCCTTCCTAATGCCAAGTGGTTGTCGTTTTCCTTTTCTAAATCAAATTGCTTGTCTGTAATTCAGAGTCTAGTTAACTTTAATAACAGAGTTTACTTCAGTGCCAGTGCATTTTGTCTGAATACCACAAAAGATGTAACTGTGTCTTAATTTCCTCTTAAGTCTGTAAGGCTAGGTAAGTATGTTCAGTTATAAAATGTCCATGGTTGGTAACAAGCATCTGTTTCCAAAATGACTGTTTACATGCATGTATTTATGCTAGTTCTTCAGAAATTGGCTCTGTGGTCCAGGAGGGACTTCTGGAAAGTGAAGTGCAGGATGTCTGACAAAAGTGTAACTCTGAATTCTTGAGATGATACTACTGCTCTTTAATTATGTTCTGGAATATCACTTGTTGATATTTTGTAGTATTTAGAAATTGTGAACCTGCTTCACTAGGTGTTTTACAAACACAGATTTTATATGAATGGGAAGTAGCAGATACTACCTGACCTGACTGGACATGGCTTTTGAACCACTGGTTAGATATACATATATACACCCTAGGTATACCTAGTCCCTTCATTCGTGTAGATTTCTAAGAAAGTAGTGCTTTTTTATGGTTTTTGTTTTTGTTTTTTTAATTGGATGCGGGGAAAAATGCTTTCACAAAACAAATGCTGGGGGAAAAAAAATCATATAGAAGTTGGATCCAAGTTAAACCTAGCCTTTCATGAGCTTTTGTTTTATTTTTTAGAAAACACATTTTCATCAGTTTTGTTCTCTGCTTAATAAGAAACTAAATGATAGCTACTCAAAATGGTCTGTGGGATGGAGGAACAGAAAACGTAATGTTAGCGTGCTCTGATTTGTTTCATGGCAGGCTTTTATGGTGTGACAAAAATATTGCTCGCCCTCATCTCCTGTAGAGATTACATTAATCAGCCCAAGCTCAGCCTTGCTCCCTTGTAAGGACAGGCAGGAGAGACTTTGACAAGATTCCATGGTAGTGGCAATGGTCCAGACAGCCCTGGCTCTCTTTCCTCTTGGGCTAAGATTTGTTTTTTCCCCTCTTCTAAATCCAAAAGAAAATCATGCCTTTGGAGGACATATATCAATCTACTGCATCCTCTTTGGGTGAGGGCATGTTTTTCGCAAGTTCTGAAGTGTTGTGTAGGGAGAATAGTATTAGAGAAGAGTTGACTTAACTCTTTCATGTTGTTGTAGCTGGAAAAGTTGCTGGAAGAGTTGTTTTTCAGCTATTTCTTAGCATTTTAGTATTTTTCATCCCTACAATAGCAGTATATAAGCTTGGTGAAAATACCAAGTATTCTAAAAGTTGAATACCACTGTTTTACGAAGTTCTGCTGTCGAGTGTCTCATGCTTGAGCAACTGTATTGGAAATGCTGGGACATACTTTGTTTCTTGGCATATGAAGTCAATGGCTTTAGTTTTTCTCAAGCTTGAGTCTCAAGGCTTAAAAGGAACCTAGAAAAACTTTTGCGTGTCCCAAAATAAATAACTTACAAACCTAACAAATCACATAATCTCTGGGCCCTTTCAAAATTAAGTGTTGGATGCTACTAATGGATTTATAATACTTCCTTTCTTCCTCTAGTCTTGAAATACTGTACTTGAAAATCCCAGGTATGCTGACTTGTATTGTTGCAGTGTTACATATGATAAAATCCTTACTGGTTATCATGTGAGAAACTTGCAATTGGAAAAAGCCACCCTAGGTTTCCATGGACAACTTTGGTTCTGTTCTGTCATTTCAGTACTTGAATATGGAACCATGTTTTCATGCAGGTTTTTGATTTTGTAGTTACACCTCTCTTTTTTTACATGCAGTCCAAAGCATTCAAGATTTTAGTCATGACTGTACTATGGTGTCAGAAAGGGTAAAAAGAGTGCTTAGAAGAGATTGGTTTGAAATACTGTTGAAGTATTTTTTGATCTGAAAGTAGTCACTATTAGTGGCTTGAAAGTACACTTAAACATCCAGTATTAATTAAAAATTGTGTTGCTAATGGCATTGTCTGTACGTGTTATCATTTTTTCTTCAGGCGCATTTTGAAAAAGAGCATGTCTCACACTTTTTTTAATTGCTTAAAGGTAGTGGGTAAAAGCATGTTGTTGTAGGTCAATTTATAAATTTAATGCATTGGATTCTGAAATCTGGAGACAATTTGTTAGCAGAAGTGCTTTGTTCTATATTAGCAGTGCAAATCCCTGAAAAATGTGAAAAACTTGCTGTTTTGTTCCTGTTAGTAACAAAATCCTGTCAATTCTGAGGAATCTTAGTACTTGGCAGTAGAAGTAACTAGTCTATATCTAAAGTAATTCTCATGGAGTTTTTATTATCTTTTTTTAAAAAAAACACATTAAAATCATTCTTGTGGCTGTATTAATCATGGGAAAAAGAATAAATATAGAAAAACATTGGTTTTATGTATATATAAATCTTCTGTCAGTAAAAGTGAAGTTTTTCTTTTAATCAATACATGAAAAAAGTCCATGAGCTTTGCTAGGGTTTGCATTATGAAACGGCATAATGAGGCACAAATTCTTAAGTAGTGTTAAATTCTTGTTTAGTTGCATATTTCAAATATCTGTTTGACGTGTGATTGCCTGTGATGGAATGTCTATTGCAGAAATGTAGCTAGAGCTTTGACAGGAGATTGCACAGTCAGAGAAGCTTCTCAGAGTTAATACTCTGCTTGAGTTGTGCTCAACTTCCCGTATTTTTTTTTTTCCAGGCTGTGGGTTGCATGTGACACTAAAGAAAGGCATATAGCTTTACAAATTACTATTTCAGTTTCTACAAAGTATTTTTAGTATAATTCTTTCATAACCTTCATTTTTGGACTTCTATCATGGCTATTCACCTCTAATTTTAAAACTGTTTTGACTTGTTCTAGAGTTTTAGGGAAGAATTTCCCTTTTGATGAGGAGGTAGGGAAGATTTTGTGCAGTGTTTCCACACTGCTGGAAAAATTATGTTCTCACTCTTTCTTGGAAAGTTATTCAATTAATTGTCTGCCCTCTGTTTAAAAAATTAAGTACTTTTTTGTCTTTCTCTTAGTTCGTCTAGCCTCTGTCTCTAGTCACTGTGTTCTTTTTTGTGGGCTAGATGGTATTACTAGTAGTAGAGTGGTGTTTTTTGTTTTTTTTTCTTCGATACAGCTTTTTGGAGAATCTTTGCTAAAGCATAATTATTGAACTAATATAATCTCCAGAGACTGAGTTGTTAAGCCTAAACATAGAACTTGCCTTTTTATTGTTTTATAGCTTATTGTTTATATCTGTAGTTAACACACAGTTTTGTTGGCAGCAAACATAATCCAGGTCAGGTGACAACAGGTACTATATGGCTGATGAGGTATTGTTGCTTTATAGAAAAGTTAGTTACATTTCCACAGACTTACTATATTGCAAATTTTGCTGGTAATGCTTTTTGGTTTGTTTGGGGTGGAGTGTTTTTTTTTTCCATAACAGGGATAACACTTTTCAGAGAAAGGTATAGCGGGGCAGCTAGAGGCAGCAATTTAAGCTCTTGATGGGAGAACTTACTCTACTTTTACCATAATGTGTTAAGCTAAGAGATCTAAAGTTGCTTTGCATATTTAACAGCTTGTACAAGAGCTAATGCACTTTTTTTTATGTTGTTTGCAATAACATGTTACGTTTCTTCTTATGAACGTGTTGGCATCTTGCTAATTCCCATCTTGTCCAACTGACTAAAGCTTACTTCCTGAAGTCTGGCTTCATGGATACCTGCCTGGAAAAAATGTGAGAGGCAGACAGTAATTTCCCAAGCAACAGATGTGGAGGGGGTTCTGTTTCCTTTGCTAAATACCACTCTTTCTTAATGGAGTTGTGCAATTGCTTTCCTTTCATTGAAGTCTTTACCTGATTCCTTGCAGGCTGCTGCCCAAAGAAGCCTAAGACTTTTGAGCTGGGACTGGAACAGTTTCTCTTTATTCTTCCGTATCTCTGATCTGTCTGTCTTCTATGCCATTTTATTGAAGGGAAGTTATGTACCAGTATTTGCATCCGTAGTGTTAATTTTTATCTATCTTTTGCTTTCTAGTGAGTGTTCCTTAGAGTGTTGACTCCCACTGGTCTAAATTGGTAGTTATAAGTGTGTGTGTTTAAAATAAAAATGTTAGGACTTCTAAACCAGAGGCGGTAGATCTATATGTGCTGCCTGTGGAAGAATCTGTCCTCCCAGGATAACCAAGAAAGCTGTGGGGACCTCAAAGGACTTTTGCTGGTGTAATTTACAAGTGAGATTTGGCTTTTTTTTTTTTTTTTTTTTAAATTTTCTTAAGTAGTTACTTTACATTTTAGGTGGGGGGAACAGGGCTTGCCTTATATTTTTTGTAATATGATAACTTTGAGAACTCAAAAGGATGTGAGGTCACACTTTTCCCCCTTGAGGTACTTCTCTGGATAGTGTTACCCTGCTGTATGTCAGGGTGGCTGCTCATCCCCCAGTCGCAGTTGTTACAGTAGCTGGGAACTTTAGACCTATGAGGCACTTCATAATGCCAAGTGCTGAAGTCGCTGTGGAATGCCGCTTCCATGGTGATAAACATCAGTCAGTTCTTTAACTTTCAGTACTCCCTCTTTTCTTAAGATTATTTAAATATATATTCTTTAAGTGTACTTGTGTTCAACACATTTAATACAGTTTTATCGAACAAGCAGTTTTAGGAAGCTGTACTTATGCTTTATTTAATCCTAGTGTGAGACAAATATGACTTGATAAATCATTTAAACCTAAAGTATGCCATCTATTTTCTTATTTTCTACACATTAGAATATCAAGAATCTATGTAGCCCTCCAGATAGTTATACACCTGTTTTAGTCTTTTATGTAAGGTATTCTATTGATGGCAGAATGTGCCACATTTGGTATACAAGCTTTGTAGTTTGTAAAACTTGCCCACAGAGCATATCAGCCCATGCAAGTGAACCTTTTTTAAGGAAAATCAGATGCAAATATCCAGAGGTCTCACTTGCTGTGAAATGAAATAATATAATTTGACTTAATGTTTTCAGTTTATGCTGCTGTTACACATCTCCCTGAACTATCTTCAAACAATATCTATTGTACTTTTTTCTGCATAAATTTTACTGAAATATATTCTTGATGATATTTTGGTCTATATTCTTCATCTTCCTTTGAGGACACTGCTCTCTCATCTGATAGTTGTTCTTAAAGATGTAATATTAAATGGAATTAATTCTGATGCTAAATTGAAATAACAAAACATTAATGTAATAAATTGAAATTTGGATGTAAGGACTATTAACCAGGATAAAATATCCTACTGTAGTGAAATTAGTGTTGTAATATAGTGTTAGAAGTCTGAGTTTGGAGGAGAAAAAAAACTCCACTGAAATACATTGTCTGGAATGCATCTTCAGCCAATGTGAACTTTCCATAATTTTAGGCATAAAATAGTGCCTTAAATATGTGTCACTCAGATCTATGGATCCAAGGTTCCTGCATCTAGTCAGTGGACAGAGGGGCTCTGGTGTGAAGGAACTATGACTTGCCCTCAGTTTTAGCAGAAGCCTGAGGCATGGAGGTTCTCTGAATTATATGTGTACTGGATACTGACAGTAGTCTTGCATGCTTACTGTATATGAGTTGATTTCCCAGATTTGCACTGCATTTTATTTTAGTTTATTTTACAAGATGTTTCAGGTGGTAAGATTCATTGCTGCAGTGGAAAAACAGCAACACCTGGTAAAACTACATGCCTGTGAAGGAGCATTACTGCTTGTCTGTTATACCTGTCTGTAGACTTGCACCTGAGGCTTCCTTCAGTGCTAATATGGATGTTAACAATATTGAGAGGTCTGTGGGCTCTGTTGTTAGTGACAGTGTGTATTTTGATATATATGTGTGTGTGTATCAATATATTTTGAGATATCGATATTCATAATTTACTCAGTCATGTAGTAAGTGTATACTCTAGGAATTTGTCAGTAAAAATGTTGAACAATTGATGTTTGAACAGAAAGCATGTACATGTACTTATATATGTAACTGCACAGAATGTGATATGGGTGAAGTTTGCAACTACACATGGAACAACTCTTTTAAAAGGCTGAAATGAAAGCAATAATCCATACTGCTTTCAATAATCCTGCCTTGAGGTTTCAAGATCTCCTTATTTAGCTTTTAAATCTTTACTGAGATAACCACTTAGCTCTTTACTGAGTTAAAATTTTTTTCTTTGTGAAAGGCTATGTATTTAACCTAAATTTGCAAAAGCTCTTTATGAGTATTGAAAGATATTAAGAAGTAACGAGCTCTGTAGAATTGTGTCAGGCTGGCAACAAGAATGGGTGATGAATCAAGTGCCTTGTACTCAGGCTTGTATGTCAGTTTGTATACTTTGCCTAGTCTAACAATGTCATGAAACTTCTTAAGTGAGGTGTCTTAACTCTGTCTAGATTGACTTGTCTGCTTTAAAGATGAAGTACTAAATTGCAGTTTCCTGTTCTCTGGACAGCAAAATAAATGAATGTGATTAACTTAAAACTAGGTAGAGGGATCTTTTGTTTACTTGATTAGAGATAGATAAATGTAACACTATTGGCATTGGCCTGAAAGTTGGCTTTCAAACGGTGTTCTTGCCTGAAACTAGTGAGTTGTATAGATCTATTCAGTACTTGTTTCTCAGGTAAACTTATGCTTTCTCATTTAATTAAAAAAGAAAAGTGTTACTGTTGGATACCAGAGGAAGGTCCTGTGTGTGTGTTTTTCCTTACCAATGGAGTGGCAGTAGGGTATTCCCCAAAACAGTAAGTATCAAAGAGGGGTCCAAGGTTTTCTCTTGATTCAGTTAGTAGCATCAGAAAAAGTCTGTCCTTGTCACAAAGGAGTAATGGCTGCTGTGGACTTGCTTGGAGGGCTGAAAAACATGAATCATGCAAAGCTAAGCCTTGTAACGAGGTGGTCTTGTTTATCACTTGCCCCCCTAGGGAGTTAAAGGGTATTTTTGATAGGATAATTCATTGCAGGAACTACCTTTACGCAAACCAAAAGCATAGCCTGGTGTTGTAGACAAAATTGAATTGTTTAGATTGGAAGGGACCTCTTAAGATCATCTAGTCCAACACCTTTGCTTAAGCAGGGTCAGCTAGAGCAGGTTGCCCAGGACCATGTCCAGTCAGGTTTTGAGTATCTCCACAGATGGAGACTCTGCAACCTTTCTAGGCAACCTGTATTTGGTCACCATCACAGTAAAAAAAGTGTGTTCTTGCATTCAGATGGAATCTCATGTTTTTAATTTGTGCCTGTTGCCTCTTGTCCTGTCAGTAGACACCATTGAGAAGAGTCTGGCTCCATGTTCTTCATTCCCTCCCATTTTATACACATGGGTAAGGTTCGCCCTCGAGCCTTCTCTTCCCCAGGCTGAACAGTCCCAGCTCCCTCAGCCTTATAGTATGAGAGATGCTCCAGTCCCTTAATCATCTTTATGGCCCTTTGCTGAACTTGCTCCAGTATGCCCATGTCTGTCTTGTGCTGGAGAGCCCAGAACTGGACACAGCACTACAGGTGTGGCCTCACCAGTGCTGAGTAGAGGAGAAGGATCACCTCCCTCAACCTGCTGGCAATGCTCTGCCTAATGCAGCCCAAGATGCTGTTGGCTGCCTTTGCTGTGAGGGCACATTGCTGGCTCACTTTGTTCTCTACCCAGGACCCAAGGTCCTTCTTGGCAGAGCTGCTTTCCAGCTGGTCAAAACCCCCCCCTCAACATGTGCTGGTGCCTGGGGCTGTTCCTCCCCAGGTGCAGGATTTGGCATTTCCTTTTGTTGAACTTCATGAGATTCTTCTCTGCCAGTTTCTCCAGCCTCTCCAGGTCCCTCTGACAATTCAAAGATCTGATAATTCAAACAATTCAAAGAAACTTCTAATTTTTTTTTTTTAATGATTGAGTTGAGGTATTACTTTTCATGCATGTTTAAAAATAGGATATAAAAACTAGCTTCTCACTTATAGCACTTAAATAGGCTCTCTCAGTATTGATAGTTGACCACAGAGATCAACTTATGTATGATGGGGCATTATGACAAATTATGATGAACACATGAAAATAAAGATCAGTCAGGTTTGTTGATTTAAAATATGAAGGGAAGCTATAGTACTATGGAAATAATTAGGAAAATTGCTACAATGCAAGGAACTAAAATATGGGTAGTTAGAGTTGTAGATCTTAAGACTTACTTTGGTCTCTCCAAAAAAGGAAAAGTAGCAAAGACTTTAAACTTGGGTAACTGCCAGTCGGTCTGAGGAATGCAAATTTTGTATGCTGGTAATACCCATTAAGGTTTTTTTTAGTTCTTTGAATGCTAGATAAATAGTAAAATAAACAAGTGTCTCAATAGCAAAGTTTCAACTGAATTTAATACCCTTTTAGTTGTCATATGCTTCCAGTAGATGATACTATGTCATAATGAAATGTGTATGAAGTAAAAAATTCAAAATATAAAGATGCTATAACTGTACCCTGATAACGTAGATCATATACTATATTTTTTACTTTATATCACTTATGAATCCTGAGATAATGTTTTGCTGAATTGAAGTTGCTTGATGGAGTATATTTTGAAATATTCTAACAGTGAATTTCGCTATAAAATTACATTAATATTAATTCATACATCTGAATAAAACCAGCATTGCACAACTGTACTGAGTTTTGAGATTAAGGAATGTAGTTACAGAGTGAGGCAGTCCAGTATAGTCATGGTAGGACTGACAGTTTGATGCACTAAAACTTTGGAAATAGGTATAGACCAAAATGTAGGAAAAAATCCAACTAATATGGGACTGCTTAAGTCAAACTGAAGAAGACCAGTACATTTTAGAGGAATCTAATGAAAAGAAGTTAGCGTAACAGCCTGAGAAATTCAGTGCTAATAGATTGTGTAGTTAATGTGTATATTAATGATAACTTTTATATTATTGCATTCTATATTTTTAGAAAAACTGAAGGGAAAGTAAAGGAAAAGGCTGTTGCAGATATCTTTCTGCACATTTCTTCATAAAGAAGCTTAGAGAAGTTTCCATACTGGAATCCTTCTTTTTTTACAGTGTTCATGCTGAAGGATCTCTCTCAAGCTAAAGTGGCACTAGAAGAGTTTTGTTGACAAAATGACGCAAGCAGTAAGATTGCTGAGACATTGAGACTGCTTGATATTTATCCATCATTTTTGTACCTGATTGTGTCTCATTAAGGCATGTTAGTGTGTGTATAACCTTAGTGTTTATCTACATTAATGCTTAAAACTGTTTTGACAACAGTGGTAAAGAAGATGGTAAATATATAGCTTTTTTATTACTTTTTCTATTGAAGAAAAAAATCTTTTGGATAATGCAGGAGCCCCCAGCCCAGCAGCAAAACAAGTGAGCCCACAGGTGTTATGATGGGGAAGAGCTACTGCATGTATTGGGGAAGAAAGTCATGCTTTGCAAACCTAGTGGAGTTCCTTAAAGTAATTGCTGAGTATGAGGATAATAAAAAGCTTTTGATGAGGCTCTTCACTTAAACTTTTTATCAGAACTAAACTGCTTTGGGCTAGGCTTGTTTTGTGGATGGATGAATGAATGAAGTGAGAGCTGGTGATGAGTTTATTCAAAACAGATCAGTAATGGAGTCTAACAGGTCTGTGCTATTTCACAGTCATAAGTGATCTAAAATGGTGAATAATGATTAATTAATGATGATAGAGTAGTAAAAATTAAAGCTATAGCAAATCACAGAATAAATTAATATTCGTTGGTGTCTGGGTTGGTGTCTGGTAATTAAAAGTGGTAGGTGAAGTTCAGCATTGATGAATGTTGAGTGAGTGCATGAGAGAAAAACCTCTCGTCTTTATGTGCTTGTGTAGTTGAATGTTGAACTAGCTTTGCTTGATAGTACGTAGTTTTGTGAAAGAATCAATTTAGTACACAGTGATTATAAAAATTAACTGGATATTTCAGTTAATAACTTAAAATTTAATGAAGAACAGAAAACATTGTACTGCATTGTGTACTTATGGTGTGCTCACAACTTAAATACTATTTGCAGTTTTCCTCCCGATTCAAAAAGTATATAGTAGGAAAAAAGCACCGGAGGGTGGTGGTGGTGGGAATTGGAATAGCTTTCATACAAGGGTCACTGGAAGAAAGACAATCGTGGGAGAAATGATCGAAGTGTGTAAAGCTGTGTCTTGAGGCAGGTGGGTAAAGAATCATTGTTTCTTTTGTGACTGAAGAATGGCAAGCTCAAAATGACGTACACTTTCACGCAGCCTGTAGGCGGTGGAATTCATATCTGTATGATGCTGTAAATGCAAGAGACTAAAACAGATACAGAAAATGTTTAGACAAGGTCACTGAAGAAAATTCTGCCTAGAGCTGTTAACTATGACAGCGCCATTTCCGGCTCACAAATACACCAGAGCAGTACTACCATACGCTGGACTTGTTCATATCCTCTTTCCTAGACACCTTTATCGTCATCTCCAGAGGCAGTATATGCATCCAGACTGACCTTTGATTTTATTCCATGTATCTGTTCTTTTGAAACTTCTAAGCATGGTGTAGTAATGAACGAAATGAAACAGAGTACGTGGAAATGTTGGTTTCGTATGGAAGAACTCTCTGTGTATTGTAAAAAGAGGCTCCCTAGTATGCCTCTTTTTAATTTCAGGATAAATGAGGTATTTTAAATCGACTATGAAACTACTGATGATTTCATTAAATGAATGTGATACAGAAAAGACTATATCAGACCATGAAACTGGTTGAGTGAAGGACATTAGAAAGGAATTTTTCTCCCCCTGTTCTTTTTCAGTCATCTCTGAAATACTGTTACCAGGTAAGATGTAAGTGGAAGTCATATGTTTGCTTTTATAAACCAATTTATTTTAGTAATCTAATTTAACTATTAACATAAAAGGAAAATGTCTGTGTAGACCTCAAAGCTAAACAGCAAAATTGCTCTGTAATGACAGAATAAGGTAGAACTTGGCGTTAGCTGAAAATACCTCTAAGCTACAGTACATGTTTCTAAGTAGTACGGGATGTGCTGTATTTAAAGAAGATACGTACTGAAAATATATTGAACCCATCCAAGCGGGGAAAAAAATCCATTATAAAAATGAGGCCTTCTTATTTTAATAAAGCTTATTAAGGTATTTGATGTAGGGTTGCCTGTTATAATGATGTCTTAGTATCCTTTTTCTTTAAGAGGAGGAGGGTATGGCTACTATAGGTATTGAAGGAAAGATGCTCCTTCCTGTCTGTATTAGGAAAAACGTCACATGGCATACTGAAAGATTGAGCAAGATGGTAACAAGGAAGCTGAGAAATTAGTTCTGTGCAGCCATCAACAATAATGATCATGTCTCCTTGCATTTGGCCTTTACCCTTTTTCTCCTAACCATTATTGCTAAAACTCTGTAGTGTGTTCCCATCTCTGTGACCTGCACCACCTTCAACTGGCTCCACCTTCTCACTGTTGAGCTTGTGTGCTCCTCCTCCCTGTTTGTTCACCAGTGATACACCACTTAAAATAGCCATGCTTCTGTGTTTCCCTTCGTACTGGGACAGCTTGTAGCATTCACAAGTTCTTCTGGTTTAGCTAATGTAAGTGAAATAAAAAGGCTATTCCATGTTTTATGTTATACAGTAAGTATCCTAAATATTTTACTTCCATTATTCACAATTCTCTAAAACTACCTTAAGCTTAGTCTTCTATTTGCAGTCCACCATTAAAATAATACCATGCTATTTTTTTCTTCAGAAACATACTTCAGTTGAAGAAATTAATGATTTTGAGAGTTAAGGATTTACAAGTCTCTTAATTATTATAGGGACACCACCCCACCCCTACCTTTTTTTTTAGTGAAAGTTTTGAACCAGGATGGTTTCTTCTTTGGATACTGTAGCAAAGAGGAGCTGATTATTGAAGAGCCTTTTAAATAAGCAACTCTTTGGCATGCAGCTTCCTTGGATGATGTTTGCATGATTTTGAAGTGTGATTTGAAATTAATGCAAGATCAATAGCTTGAATCTGTATTTCACAGGTTTTTTTTGTTAAGTGTTTTACTTGAAAGAGTTCATATCTAAGATCTGAAAGGCAATGTTTTCATGGTAAATTCTGGATTGAAATTTGCTTTTGCCTGTTAAAAGTGAATTTGTATACTATTTTTCATCTTTATTTTAGAGCTTTTAGAAAGAAACACAACAAATACCTGACATGCCTGACAGACCAATGAAACCATGACACTTTCTGTAGTTACTGCTTTTTTTCTGCATAGGTTTATATTTTAATATTTTGAAAGAAAAAGTATGATACAAAAGTAAGATTGATGTTAAAAATTTGTAAATATTCCCATTTGTCCTATATTGTTGTATTCAGTGTTTAAAATCTCCCCTCCTCTAAAGAAAAAGACTGAATTTTGGCTTTTGAAGCAAACCCTGAAATGAAGCAGGTAATTGCAGTGCCCCAGAGCAAACCAGGATTTTGAGAATTTTGTTGTGCTTCTGCTTGATGTGTGGAAAAGTTTTCTGTGATAGCTATGACCCTGGACAAATTGATTGACGTCAACAAGATTTGAAGGCTTAAGGGCAGAGTGGACCCCAAACTTTGGCAATTCATCACCATCACTCATCTGCTTTTAAAAACCCCTGGATGTGACCTACAGCCTCGTAGGTGTTCTTTGCTTACTGCTTCTCAATGCATGGGGTTCAATGCATAGAGCTACCGGTGCACTTTGTGCTGCTGTACAAGCAGTTATCAAGGTTTCTCTGTTGAATTTACCAAATAATTGAAATTCTTTAGTGGATTTCCTGGATATTTACTATGTATCTTTGGAAAAGGTGCCTTTTAGTAGGTTACAAAGTATTTCTCACTAAGTTGCACTTACCCTGCATAGCTTTATTTCTACAACTGTATTGAGTCCAAATTGTTGTTGGCCCCTTACTCTCTTATTTGTATTACTGACCCATTAAATGTTTTTTCATTGCCATTTGCTTTCCTTTTTCATCATCAGTGTAAGTCCAAAAAGGGGATCCTTTCATACACTCAAGATGCAAAACCTGACTTTATTTAAGTGCTGTGAAAATATTGTGATGCTTTTCTTGATTCTTATAATTTTCATTATAGCATTTCTTAGTTCAAACTAAGCCACTGTATGGAGAGGTAACTTAAAACAGGAATGTTTTTATGAAATTAACAAATTTAGTAATATCCAGCCTTTAAAGTAATTCTGATTATCCTTGTAGTTTTACTTCTTTACCCCTGTTTTCAAATTCTAGCATGATTTTACTGCTTATTCTCTTTATACCTGAAGTAAATAATTTCTATCTCACGTACTTCAAAAGTGAGGACTGCAAGCCTATAAATAATTTTGATTTTGATAGCATTTTATTTTTTTATAGCTTAAAATCTCCTGTGGACTGAGGGGGGGGGGGAAATAGGTTTGAATTTGAAATGAGGGATCAAAGACTAATCTTTTAAATCTAGATCAAGTGTGTTCTCTAATATATATTCCTGGAAAATAAGCTTTCAAAAAGCTTATACTCTAGCTTTTCTTCAGGCATAGTTACTTGATGGATGTAGCAGTCAAAGGCTGATGGATCAGCTTTCAATCCTGTATTGTCTAATTTTATAAAAGCTGAAAACAGTCAAATTAGGTCTGATCAGATCTGAACTGATCTGATCAAAGATATGTCTGGTCTAATATCTCGGTCCCAACAGGTCAAGAACAGATAGCATAGACATGTAGGTACAAATTGGATGAGTAAATAGCAGTACTTCTCTGGCATGCTTTGTTAACATCCATCAATTTGTATTTTATGACCTTCCTCTCTGTTTTTGCAGTTGTCACTTAAACATTACCTAGTTGAGAAAGAAGACTCTGTAATGCTATTTGATTCTTCGTGATATAATTCCCTAGAATACTTGATCATTTTTCATTAGGTACCATATCTGTGGTTTTCAACCAAAATATCTGGTTTAGTTTTTCTCTGAGAAGATGCAATCCACTGAAGAATCATGTATACCTGTGGTAAAATTTACACTTAAAGTTTAAGTTGGGAAGGTTACAGCACTTAACAAGACCTTAAAACTATCTTCTTCTTTGTTGTTGTATTTTTCTGTTGGTTTTTTGATGGGTTTGGTTTTGTTTTGTTTTTGTTCATAGGGATGTATTCCATGGTATTAATGCTAGATGGGCTTGTGGCTGTTCGTTCCTAGATTTAAGCTAGAATGTATAAAGCCAATATCTTGTTCATGAAAATTCCCTCTGAATTCAGTTAATAAAATGTGGGGTTGACTCTTGAATTAAATTACCATATTTGCCAGTTGCCACTTAATGTTCAAGTGCCTACTCTGTGATGCATTGTGACTTCTTAACGTTATTGAACTTCATTAGAACTGCTAGTTGTTCTTTTCATATTTGGAAAAAATAATGTTTTCATGTAAATGTGGTGCTAGTTGAGGTAACTAATAATTCATAGAAGTATATTTGTTTTAGGATGGATGGAAATTAAGTTTTGAAGAGTCCAGTGGAAGTGGAGGAGTAACAGCTGTTTCACGTAATGACTGACTGAATCATTAAATAAATGTGAATGATTTCATTTGTATGTAAAATTGATAGGGACAACTGTTTTTATCTTGTCTGTTCAATTAGCAGCATGGGTAATTATTTTTCCAAACACTTAATTTTGCTTGTTGGTTTTTTTTTCAGGATGGATTAGATGCTTTGGTATATGACTTGGATTTTCCTGCCTTAAGAAAAAACAAAAACATTGATAACTTCTTAAACAGGTGTAAGTATTTAATGTTTCAGTTACTAAATAACAAAAGACTATAAATACCAGCAAAAATAAAAAATAAAAGTGGTTCTAGCTTTTTGAAAGGCAGCTAGGGATTTGGGATGCATTAAGTTTTTGGGTGCAAGTTGTTTTAAGAGTCTATTTATTTATTTCCCCTATTCAAACCTAATCCCCAGCAATTGAACGTCCAAGTTTGTTGCCACTGTAAATGGCATTGTTTTCATGGCACAAAGCCTTTTAAGAGAAAGGCCTGTTATCTTTGTTCTTGGCAGCCCTCTGGATTCCCATAACTTGCTTTGTAATTTCATGTGCTAATATATCATAAGCAATTAACAGTAAAATGACATAACTTGTATACAGTGTCAAGAAATCATATTAAAAATTTGTTCACTGACAGACTGGACCATGTGTTTTGTAGACTTTTTTTTTTAAGTATAAAAGGTCTCTTTTCATTATCACATGAAATTCTTATACTGCATAGCTGCTGTATTTACTTGTGCATGCAGTTGATGTGTCTGCAGAATTCTTCTCTGTATTTACTCTGTGTTTTTCCACTACCAGATTTCCTGCACATTCTACTCTGTAATAAAATTTTAAATTAATAAAGTTGATTTTTTTAATAGAAGTCATAGTTCCATAATTTTCATAATTAAAAAAACCCCCAAACAAACAAAAAGGCATTTAAGAGTTAAGTCTTTTCTAAAGGCTGCCAAACTGAAAAATTCTGGAAATCATGGCAGAGATGTTTGCTGATTCGAGACTTAGTTCTGCCTGTGGACTGAATGGGCAAGCCTTGAAATTAAACTAATGTTACTAGGTTTTTACAGCCTTAAGCATATCAATTAAATGTTGTAATAAATGGCTTTTGTGGCAAATATAAAGTAATTTGACTAAACCAATTTTTGTCGTTGCTTCATTGAAATTTATGTTTTTGTTTCTGTTTCCAAGGTGTTTTCAAATAGTTTACTTGGTGCAACTGTAAGCAATGATAGTGAATTTGTGGGTTTTATTTTATATTATTCCCCATTTGTGGGAATATTTGAATCCACTAGATCTAGTTGATGGCCTACTTACACGTAAGCTGGTTGCTGAAAGGCCTAAGTTCAAATGTTCTGTTTAACTTTTCACAGTTCAAACCATATTTGATATCATACGCCGTGTTACATGCACATTTTGTATACTCAGTTATTTACAGAGAAGGTGTGGTGAAACTCTTGGAGAAAAGAAAAGTTGTGTTAGGCAAAGGAAATACTCATTGCAACAGATAATTTGAATGTAATTTTTATGAATAGTGAAATCATTAGTGAGTCTCAAAGAGCTGCACTTTTGCAATGGGGGCTGAGTGAAAGAAAAGGAAATTTACGTTTACCATCTGATAATGAATACCTTGTAGGTATAAATTATATACTGTGTAAGATGTGACCTGAAGTAATATGAAGGTGGAGACCAGACCATATTATTTTACTTCAAACTGCCTGTAGAACACTAATCTTGCTGTGCTTGCTGAAATATGAAAGCAAGCTGTGGATGTGCGAGTAGTGGCCTTAGAGGGAACTGTGAAGTCTAGTTTGTCTCAAATTTCTATTTAAAAAAAAAAAAAAGACATATAGGAACATTTTCATGTTTATTTTAGTTCTAATAGAAAACTGTTTAAAATATCTTTTTGCAGTATTAGCTGTCCAAACAGTTTGCACCATTATTCTAGAACTTTAAAATAAATTTCTAGATTGCAAATAAAATGGGAATTTGTTTCCTTTATTTTATGGAGTGATTGTCCTATGAGACAGTCCTTATCCTGTCTTATTTTTCTCTGGTTTGCATTCTATATTTGTGGAGCCTCCAAAATCTGCTTCTACTGCCTAAGGTTGTGAGGGTTATTATTGCAAATGTAGAACCTTATTAATTTTCTACCATATAGAATTAAAGGAATAAAGGAATCAAGATGGGTGAGAGCCCTACTTTGCAGCAGGGACTCATTTTATTTCAAGACAGCATCTAAGCATATGATCAAACTTCAGGGCAAGTTGGAGAATGCAGTCTTTTGCCATGGGAGCTACCTGTTCATACAGTGTAAGGTGGCTGGGTCCTCCACTGTTAGTGGGAGATAAGGAACTGCCTATTTAAATATGTTGCAGCCTGATAAACCTTGTTTAACAGATCTTAGCATACAGAGGTCAAATTCCCAACACTGTTGCTACTGTAATTTATTGTCTGAAGATAATCAAGTGTTAGTATGTGTCTCAATCAGTAAATTGCAATTTGCAACTGCTCACAAGCCTGGTTTCCCTTATTTAAAAATTTTTCGTTTAGATTGCTCTTCAGATATATTTTCCATAATTCTGTTTTGGCCATAGGTGAGGCTTGTGATTGAAAACCATTTAAATCATTCATATTGTGCCTAGCTTTCTTTTACACCAATGTCAAGATTTTTCTTTCAGAAGTGGTGGACCTCCTGTTGTTAGATTACTAGGCAGTAAGTTAACTAACAAATAACTAGAAAATAGTTTTCATGAGAATTGCTGCATTTTACTTCCATACAGTCTTACTCATCCTCCACTATGGGTCAGTTTTCACCAGGGCAAATAAGGCGATGCATTATTTTTTTAAATTACTGAATATTTTGATCATTTGATTGTGTGAAATTTTTCAGAATTTACAATTTTAATATAATTTATTGAAATCAGCTAGTGGTATGCTGCGTTGTAAAGGGATGGCTTTACATTAGACAGTAATGCCACAGAGTATTTATTCAAACAAAGCTATGTTTGTTCCTGTTGCGGTACTAAAATCTTACTGAACTTTAATTGTATGTATGCTGCTTTTGTTTTAGGTAATAGCCAGTTTAGGTAAAAATCTAATGGTAATTTTCTGTTGTCTGCCTAATAATTTTTTTTAAATATGAACTTAAAAAATGATGTTTCTTCTCCTTTCTCTTCCCCTGTCCTTACTTCTTCCTAAACTTGGCTTTTAAGTCTAGAATATTATTTTTGAAAATAAAATATCGTTGCATATAGTTTTAGTAGATGTTCCTTGCTTTTAGAAATACTGAAGCATGAAGCTTTTCCATGCAATCTCATGCCAGTGTTGACCCACATGGATTAAAATAGACTGTTTTAATCTTTGACCAAATTTGGAATTAGAATATCTGCCCACTGGGAGTTTGTAAATTATTGCAGTTTATAGAATGACAGGTTTATGTAAATAATTGCAGTGATTCCCACTGCATGTTTTAAATTAAAATCTACTTTCTTGAGTATTAGAACAAATGAAAGTGCAGAAAAGTGAAAGCTTATTTTTTTTAAAATAGTTTCTTCAAGTGTCTCGTATGTGTATGTTATGATATTTTCTCAGATGTGTTGCATATTTATCCAGAAATAATCTTTTTATACTGATCAGCTTACAAGCAAGATCATGCTGGATATGAAATTTTTGCATAGCTTTTTTTTTGCAGGTGATTATTTTAAAAGAAATTCCCAAATTAAGATCTCTGGTGATTTGATTGCACAGTGGAGTCATTGCATTATGTTTATATCAGGTTTTGGTTACTATGGTAATGAGAATGAGGTAATGCATTATGCAGAGAGGTTTCCAATAGGAAGGTAGGTTCAAAAGGAAGTCCCCTCTTTAACCAGCACATCTTCTAATAACTATGAAAATTGAAATTAGGTGAATGGGTTTAATTAAATTGATTATATATGAAATGTGAATTTTCTTTTATGTAGATAAAGACACAGTAAATAAAATGAGAGATCTCCGCATGAAAGCTGAAGATTATGAAGTGGTGAAGGTGATCGGTAGAGGGGCATTTGGGGAGGTTCAGTTGGTAAGTTATGTTTCTATTTGTACATTTGAATGTATTCTGTAGTATTTGCTCATGCATCTATTTCTGAACACAGTGTTCAGAAGATTCAGTCTTATAATATTATAGCTTTTAGCTTAGTGAAATTTTATTTCTTTTTATTCCATGGAAATGTTTTTGAGAATCTCATATTTCAGTACTCTCAAAGTGCACAAGTACTTATTTTGCATTGTAGTCACTCTTCTCTATTAAAATAAAATGGAATGTGTATTCCTCATAATCAAGAAAATTAGTCTTTGCCACTGTATACATGGACACTTGAACAAATCTTCAGGACTAGAAGAATTTCTGCCAGTTCAGGGACTATGCCAGATTTTTGTGGGTGTAGTTCTCACGGATGAGAGATGTTCTGTGTTGTTTGTGATAGATTAGCAACCGGGCTTATCATCCTGCTTTAATGAGTTGAGAACTGGTGGGAGAAACTGGAAATAGGGCAGCAAGTGTACATTTCTGCTAATGAACTCTGGAAAACGCTTATAGTTTTAACTTTATAGTATTTAGCAAGTGCCAATATTTATCCTTTTAAAGACACATACCTACAAATTACAAAGCGACTGTTATGCCTATGGACTTCTATGTTGAATATTCTAGCAAGTATTTTAAGAGCAATGCATATGTTGTCAGATAATAGAATGTAATTATTCTGTAGACCTACAGTATATAATTCTTCATAAAAATGTGAAGAGTCTTATAAAACTTGTTAAATAATGAAGTAGGAAAAGTGATATATTCAGTGGTGTTCTTCATATGTTAATGTGGCAAACTAATGTGTTCTGTGTGTCACATTTGTCTTCATAGGTAAGGCATAAATCCTCAAGGAGAGTGTATGCTATGAAGCTTCTGAGCAAATTTGAGATGATAAAAAGGTCAGATTCTGCATTCTTCTGGGAAGAAAGGGATATTATGGCTTTTGCTAACAGTCCCTGGGTTGTTCAGGTATAGTGATATTTTTAAAGTATTGTCACTATAGAATAGTTCCCTAACAACACTGCATGACTTGGAATTACATGTTTTTATTTTTAGTTTTTCAAAGTCCCTTTTTGGTTGTATTGGTCTGTTAGGGAAATACATTATTAACATTAGGATAGCGGATGCTGCACTTGCTTCAAAACTGTATTTTGTCATAACATTTACAAGATAAGCTATTCTGTTTATTATTAAAACTCTTTGCCAGATACATATTGGTGAGCCTGCTCTGTAGAAATTCTTTGAGGCGTCCAGCATACCAGAAAGATATGCTTAAGACACAGCTTCTGTATATTCTAATTTCTGTGTGTACATTTGACTGCAAATTACACCCGCTCTGGTTATTTTTTCCTCATTTCAGTGTTATCACTGACAATTTTTTGGGAGGCATTGGTGCCTTTGAAGTTTATAAGGAGCACGCCTGAAGTAATCATCATGCATTGTGTATGCACATGTTAACTTGTTCATTCAAACTGTTCTTACCCTTAAGCATGTAAATTCTTCTGTTAGGTTAGAATTAAACAAAATGATTCCAGATTTACCTAGATCAAATAGGTAACTACATTACTATCTGTCTGGGAGTGATTGTCCAGAATAGTACTTCCAAGATTTTCAAAAAGTTTTAAGTTGGGAAACTTAAATCTGCTTGCAGTACTCATGTTGAACAGAGCATTGACAACTGTGAGGGAAATATTTTTACTTAATTGTTTAAAATTTAGGCTCACTTTCTAAACAACAAATACATTGACAATAGAATAATAAATATTTAGTGATAACACAGAGAGATTTGGCCAGATGTTTGCAATAGAGTAGTTTTGTGTTTACATATTTGTCAACTAGCATCCCAGTGAATAAGGAAGCATTTTCTCCTCTTATGCAATGAGCATTCTTTGAAATGATCTCAAAATGTCTTGCACCAAATTCACTAATCTTAATTTGTAACAAGGACTCTACTCCTTCCATTGTAATATAAAGAGACAGAAGATCTGGCTGAAATTTACTCTAGAGATTAATTCCTTTTTAGGAGGTTTGCTGGATGATGCAAAGTTACGGCAGTAGTTGTAGCAATTCTGTTACTCTGTAAATCAGTTTGTGCAGAAATTCCTTTGATTTCCAACAAGCAAAAGATTAAAGACAACTGGAACATTCAGTGACTTGTTTTTTGTTTATTCGCTTTTTACAGTTATTTTACGCATTCCAAGATGACCGTTACCTTTACATGGTGATGGAATACATGCCTGGTGGGGACCTTGTGAATTTAATGAGCAACTACGATGTTCCGGAGAAATGGGCAAGATTTTATACTGCTGAAGTTGTACTTGCATTAGATGCAATTCACTCAATGGGGTTTATACACAGGTGAAAAAGAAAAGAAGTGTTGTTACATAGTGTTGTGTTATTCCTGGTGCTGCCAGAATGACTTCAGTAATTGTTTAGGCAGTTTTAAAATTTATGATGTTACTTCTTCATTATTATTTCATAATTATTCCATCTTACAACTTCAAAGGTTCTTGCCATCAGAAACTGCAAGTCTAAGGTGATACAGTCAAAGTAAAGGTTTTCAGCAGGCTGATGTTCCTCAGTTTAGGGAGTAATAAAATTGTCCCGCTTTACCAAGAGATACAAGAACTAAAGTGGTATGAACATGTTGGCCCCAAAATGGTTCTTTTCTTTGGAACAGAAAAATCTGTTTTGGGAATTTGATAGCAGTAGTATTCACTGTTAGGAATTACTAATTCTCTGCTCTGCATTTGAAGCCTCAGCTGGCATCAGTGACCCATTAAACAAGAATCTGTGAACAATGTGAGAAAAATCTCCCAGCCACATGTTTTCTTGTAAGGGGCAAGATGGAAAATTGAGGTGCAGAGCAAAGGGACTTGGCTTAGTTTTGTATTATGTACTTGCCCTAAAGTGAAATGTAGTCACTTCTCGGTTAGGTTGAGAAGTTTTTTCTTTTTGATATTTGAACTTTTATCTGTTGTGAGCTTTCAGTTGTATTAACTAGGAGCAGAAGAATAATTTTTACAGCAGAAAATACAGGAAGAGTTTGAGGAAGACCTAGTATAGAAATTGTCAATTTGTAATTTGGCCAGAAGACCAGTGTTAACATGTAAGTTTTTGCAAAAAAGCAAAGCAAACCAAACTACTAATCTGTTGCTTGAATAGGATCTGGAGCATCATTAATTATGTAGCTATGCTACATCTAATGGATAAATTGTCTGGCTGAAAAAACCATTTGTACACATGTATTGCAAGCTTTAGAAAGCAGGCATTAGAAGTTGCCAGCAGCACAGCAAGTTTCTTTCCTGAAGATTTAGATTATTTTGACATCAGTAGATTTTTTGGAATTTGTTTTCCACTGGAGTTAGTCTATTCAAATCTGAGGAATGAAAGGAAACTGATGAAAATGTGAGCCCACTGCTTAATAGATCAGGGACCTAGTGACAAAGGACATGGAAACGGCTGAGGCTGCTGCCTTTGCCTTAGCCTTTGTTGATAAGGTCTGCTTTCAGGCTTCTCAGGTCCCTGTGCCTAGTGGCAGAGGTTGGGAGAGTGAAGTATTACTGTGGCAGAGGAAGATCAAGCTGAGTCCCAGTTATGCAAACTGGACATATACAGGTCCAAGGCACCAGGTGGGATGTACCAAGGGTCATGAGGGAGCTGGCCAGTATCCTTATGATACTTCTCTCTGTCGTCACCTTTGAAAGGCTGCGGCAATTGGGAGATTCCCAAAGACTGGAAAGAAGCAAATGGCACACCCATCTTGCCCCGAGAAGGGCGAGGAGGGGATGATCAGGGGAACTGCAGGCTGATCAGCTTAAAGGCAGTCTTGGGAATCTTATGGAGTAAATTATCAGGAAACCATTTCCAAGCATGTGGATGGGAAGGTGATTGGGGCCTGCTTGGATTTACCAAGGGTAAAGCATGCCTTACCAACCCAGTTGCCTTCTGTGATGAGATGATGGGCTCCACTGATGAGGGGAGAGCAGTGTGTGTTGTTTGTCTTAACTTTAGCAAGGTTTTTGATGTAGCCAGATTGGAAAGGTACGGTTTCAATAGCTAGAACAAAGGGTTGTACTCAGTAGTACAATGTCCAGCCAACAGTCTGCTACCACTGATTTCTCAGAGGGTTGATACTGGGGTCAGCACTATGTTTTCATTCACAACATGAACAGTGTTCAGGTGAGACAGAAAGCATCAGTCATCAGCTGCCCAGCAGGACTTTATAGAAAAGGTGGAGCCAGACTTGAAGTTGCACACCAAAAAGTTGAAAGGCAATGGATGACACAAGTTGCAGCAAGGGAATATCTAGCTATTCATTAGGAAATATTTTTTCACTATGAGGGTGGTCAAACAGTGGAAGAGAGTCCTAGAGAGGTTGTGGAATCTCCATCCTTGAAAAAAATTCAAAACTTGACTGGATTTGACCCTGAGGAACCTAATATAATTTTGAAGTTGAGTCTAACTGTGTTAGCTGTACTTTGATCAGGCAGTTGAACTAGGGGTCTTACAAAAATGCCTCCCAGCCAAAATTATTCTGTGAGTATACTGATACATTTCCACTGCACTTCATTTCACAGTTATGGCCAGAGTTCTCCTTTGAGGTCCCAGAAATATACTTTCTCCTGAAATTCACGTTATGTTTTCTTGATAATTGTTTCCTACTATTATTCTGCTTCAGTATATTTAATAACATTAGATATGCTGAACTTTACCAGTTGCTTTATGAAAACTTCTTTTCTATAACGGAAGTACTTTGTGGAAACAGCCATAAGGCAATACTCCTTTTGAGCCATGGAAAAATACTTGTTCATATTAATACAATTCTGAAAATGACATCCATTTGTTCCCTTAAAATAGAAGTGGTACAGAGAAGGAGCTCTGTTTTCAAGGTCTGTTTAAGATAGCTAACTCAGAACCAGAATGGATTTTTTTCTGTAGCTGGATCCTAGCAGAGAGGTACTTCAACCAGTGAGTTGCATGTTTTTTAGGGACTTGAGGTTCAACATTGATGTCCAGATTTGTTAGATTTGGTGACTTAAGACTGTGTTCCCACATCCATTATAATTTTTTAAAATGTTGTAGTTCAGCAGTCTATGTCAGCAGATACTTAGAGAAAGCAGAAAAAAATGGAGGAAATAGTGGTGCTTTCATGTTGGTGTTTTTCCTTGCAATGTTGCATCTGAAGAATAGTTGACTATTATTGTTTCCATAAGTTAAATTGATTTATTTACTTTTAAGCAAATATATTTTTCTCCTTTCAGAGATGTGAAGCCTGATAATATGCTGCTAGATAAAGCTGGTCATTTAAAACTAGCAGATTTTGGTACTTGTATGAAGATGAACAAGGTAAACATGTTTTTAATTTCACTTTTCTGTTTGTGAAAGGAAAACATACTTAAAAGTGAAAAGAAAATATACTGAAAACTTTTTAGCTAGATGAGAAGAGTCAAAAGTTCCAGTCTGTTCCCATTACTATTCTTTATGCATCCTATTCAATGACAATGTGCAATGCAGAAATGGTTCTTGAAGGAGGGACTGTATCAACTTCTGTACTATTTCCTAGAGAAACTTTCTGAAGTCAAGCCTTTGATTGTCTCTAGATCCTCTGGACTATCTAAGTCTTTGGTTATCAAAAGTTAATGCGAAGAAGTGAGATTATTTTTATGTAGTGTGTCAGTAACGAAAGAATCAAAACTGATGTACACGTTGCTGAATCCCAGTTGTACTTATTAGCTGTATGCTGATGTAGCAAAAGGGAAAATGTGAAGGAAACGGTTTAAAGAATGTCATAGAATTACTGATTTTTTAAAAATACATCCTGAGGTCATTAAACAAAAAGTATTTTACAACAGTATTTCACATACTGTGAAGCACTGTTGTTCCCTACACAAAACTCTTGATTGGTTTATGTCAGCTTGCACATATATATGAGGAAAACAATCTGAAATACGTGGTACTTAGAGTCTGTGTAATATGTACATTGTGTTCTCAACATATTCCACGAGCTTTGAATAAATCACTGTATTTAGCTGCTTTGCCAATGAAAACCAAGTGCAGGTTATGTGTACAAATTCAAGGAGTTGCCTCAAGTCACTTCAGTGGAATAGCTGACACAAAATTTGGCTTTATTTTGACTTATTACAGATTTATCCTTGACTGATTGTGTTCTTAACAATGAGGAATTTTGAAATATAGAAAAACATTATCCTAGTGTTTAAGCTGTAAGTGCCAAAAAAGAAAAAAAAAAATTACGAAACTTTGCTGTATTAGCTTTGTACTTGCTGTATTTAGCTTTTTGTATTATTTGTTTTAGCATTACAGAAGTAAACTTGCATCAACGAAACGTTACATTTTATGCTGTTCTAAACAAAGCTAGCTGCATAGTCTTGAGCCTAGTCTTGGGTTCCTCTAGGCTTTTGAAAGAGAAGGGTTACTCTGTGGGAGAGAAACTGCTCAGCATAGGAGCTTAATTTAGGTGCATTCTGGATTTGCTGCATATGCAACACTGGATTTATATTTGTTATATTTACTTAGTTATATATTTTTATGCAAGTTTTTCTACTGATCCATTTCTAGGAATAGCATAGGATTATTTCGGAAGTGCCTGAATGGCACTGGAAAGGGACACGTGGTTGCAGCTTCAGCATTCTAGGTGTGACTGATGTCTGTTCTGCTAGCCCTTTCTCAGGGGCATGTCAAATATTCTTACCTGTTAGCTGTTTTGAAATCTGTCTGTTTTCAAGGCTCTGTCTACATTTAGTCTTCCTGGCATTAAGTGTATTGAGTCAGAGGTGAAAATCTTGCACTTTAGCTGATCCTGTCAGCAAAATCCCTGATGTTGACCGATTTATGCTAACAGAGGAGCTTTTCCTGTTTACAGTATGTCCTTTCGGTATATGACACATTTATACTGGCGCGAGCAGGAGAGGCTGTGCGGTGTTTACAGGGCCTAGATGCAATTCTGATTACTTCTTGGATATTAACTGAGGTTTTTAAAGTAGCTTTCACTGTGCTTGACAAATCTGATGCTTTGTTCTGGATTTAATAGCTTAGAATTTTAAAATGTTAAAATACCCATTCAGAAAAGAACTATTTGTTGATGAAAGTTGATGTTGATCTGTTGATGTTGCTTAGGCTGCATAAACTCTTGGAAATGGCTTGCAATTTTGGATCTTATATTTGGGCCTGGCTATTTTCCTCCTCTTTGTAGGAAGGTATGGTACGATGTGATACGGCTGTGGGAACACCAGACTATATCTCTCCTGAAGTATTGAAGTCCCAGGGTGGCGATGGTTACTATGGGCGAGAATGCGACTGGTGGTCAGTTGGAGTCTTTTTGTATGAGATGCTTGTAGGTGAGTAGTAAGATAATCAGAATTGACTACACTACTTAACTAGACTCCATGTTAAAATCACTGTTGTTTTTAAGTGTTTAATTCATTACTCTTCTGACATAATCTGTAGTTTACTAATGATGGTATTTATAGAATATGTTTTAGAAATATTCTGGCACAGTTCTCAAACATTTGTCTTTGCCTATTGTTCACTTAGTTGCTTCCATTGTTGCATATGTAGTTCAAATATTATAAAACAAATCTACAATACTTTTGATCTGCTTTTTAATTTTTTCATTGCCTTTTCAGGTGATACACCTTTTTATGCAGATTCTTTGGTTGGAACATACAGTAAGATTATGAACCATAAGAACTCCCTTACTTTCCCTGATGACAATGAGATTTCTAAAGAGGCAAAAAACCTTATTTGTGCCTTTTTAACTGATAGGTAAGATTTAAACTTTACTCAAAATGAAAGTAAGCCTTTGTTAAGAGAATTTCTTCTCATGTTGAAAAGACATATATACATATTTGTTTTGTGTGGGTTTCTAAACTGCTCAACAGAAGTGAGCATTTGGGAGAGGAGTTGCCAATGGTTGCTGCTGCTCTTTACAGTAGTAGCATGTATACTGGGGGAAGGGAAGTGCTGCTACTATGGGTACGTCTACCTTATAAATTTAGTTTGAATATGAAGTATTAGTCCTTAGTAACAGCTACTGTTACCGTGGTCTGTGTTGCACAGTGTTGAGGGGCATGCAAAACGGATTCCTTTTGGATGAAGCTAAAGCAAAAGGTGCATTTCAGGAGTGCCCCTAGCTCTTAGTGGGCATTCAGGATCAGGGTGGAGTCGGCCCAAAGGAAGCCCATCTGAAATGCGGGTATTAGGTCTGTTTCACTTTGTGAGTACACTCCTGTTGTATCCACACTACTTATTAATATAAGCATAACCTTTGCCTGAGAACTGGTGCTATGAAGGAGGGGGGCTGCTGCATTTGCTGGGCTGCATGGGATTCAAACAACAGCATGAACTCCTAGAAAAAGTGGAACCTAGCTGTTGCTTGGCAGCTGCCTAGCCAGCCTGTGATGGTGGAAACAGTAGCAGCAGGACTTCTTATGGACCAGACTTAAAACCAGACTGTGTTCTGAAATGTAGCTGCTGTGCTCCTATAGATATCTTCATATGAGAACTTTGAGATATGTCTATTTCTTACCTTAGTTTGAGAGGTAATTTTTTGTCTTTGTTGTTAGATTATGCCTTAGAATGAGTCTTTCCTTCAGAATAGTTTATTTAATCTTCCATGCCTAACCAGAACGCTCTTTAACAGGGAAGTGAGGCTAGGACGAAATGGCGTAGAAGAAATTAAACGGCACCTTTTCTTCAAAAATGATCAATGGGCTTGGGAAACTCTCAGAGACAGTAAGTATAATGCTTTTCTCGGAGACAGTGATCTGGCTTACTTATGTATTATGTTAGAAAAAGGACTGCCATATTTCTTTTTAATGGAATTTAAAGTTTATTTACTCTGTGCCAAGGAAGGCGATTTCTTAGACACCAAAGAGAAATTCCCCCCAAAAATTCTTGATTGTGTCACTTGAGTAATACAATGATCATTATCATACTATTCTGCTTTTTTTTCTAGCCGTAGCACCAGTTGTGCCTGACTTAAGTAGTGACATTGACACTAGTAATTTTGATGATCTGGAAGAAGACAAAGGAGAGGAAGAAACATTTCCCATACCAAAAGCATTTGTGGGCAACCAACTTCCTTTTGTAGGATTTACATATTACAGCAATCGTCGGTATGTATGCAGAAAGCAAGCTAATGGTGTATTGTTTTGTCAACACTGTTTCTGATTCTTACCAACCAGTTTTTAGACACAGACCTTTTCAGATTTTTATTAATGATTCAGAATCCTAATAAATTAAACTCTTTTGACACTTCAGTAATGATAACCAGTACTGCTAGTCATCAGTACCTTAAAATATCACACTGAATTTGTGAATGTCTTATTCTGCATTAAGATTATTATATAGTGGTGCTGCAGAAGCTAAGCAAGAAAAATCCACTGTTGCTGCTACTAGGCAGAGCTGCCTGCAGAGCACTGAATTATATACGTACAGTCATGAATCAGGGATATGAATGTAACTTTGTTTTACTGCGAATTACTGTTCCTGAGCTGTATATGAAGATTCCATATTTTACATCAGTGTTTTAGCATGTGATAAATTAAACCCTGGCTTACTAGAAATAAAATATTTTCTACTTGCCTGTTATCTGCTTCATAATTTTTCTTTTTTTTTTTTTCCAAAGAACTCATCCACTGCAGAGTGAGATTGTGATACCTTACAGTTTTCACTGTTTCTTAGAAGCCTTTAAATTACATCAGTTAAAATTATATTAATTCATACTTTCAACAGTCATTATTATTGTAGGCACTATGGATAGCTATATCTACATTCAAAAATCTCGATAACTTTTTCTTACTTTGAAAGCTGCTGCTAATTGTGGTGGATGTCAGTCAGGCTTAAAATGGGCTAAAACTTCTAGTAGACCATGTCAGATAGAGACTATTAGTTTTAATGGCATTTCTGGGTAGGAAAGCCTTAAAGGAAATAAATCTAGTTTTCGTCCTTGGATAGAAGAGGAACCACTTTTCCAAGCCTGTGGTGAAATTCTTTCCATCTCTGTAAAGAGTTGGATTTGTTGTTGCTTTATGCATAGTAAGGCGTAGAAGGACTTGCAAGCTTTGCATACAGTTTGTGTGAGTTCAGCAGTTCAGGAATTTCACCTACTGTTCTGATTTTAGTTTATAATTTAAAAAGTCTTAATTTTTGCCTTGCAGGAAGATTTTGGAATATATTATCAAGAAGGTGAAGTAGCATACAGAAGCTGGTTAATAACAAAATTTCGTCTCTCCCCCTCTTCCTTCTTGGGGGACAGTATCAGTAGTTTAGAGAACTTAAGTGGCTGTGTTTTGTTGTCATTGAAGAACTCTGCTACTAAATACCATCATAACTTACTAGAACTGAAATGCTGTCCTAGAATTGAATTTTGTCCCATAATACTCTGCTGGTGTGATAGTCTTGAAAAGTCTGAAGTGACCGTTCATACTTTTGCTGAACCTGTAATCCTAATTTTTATTCCCTTTTTTTATTGAAAATACTTCAAACATTTAAAAAATTGCATATTTAGAAAAAGGTTGTACGTTTATCTCCACCCTCCTTCGATTTCATCTTATTCATGTATACTGGAGAGTTTAAAGAAGCGGAAATCTAGGAAAATGATGTGACTTCTGTCCTTAAAGGAATTATACAGTCTTTTAGTATAGAATACTTTCTAAAGCTGTAATCTCATTGATTGTAAACTAGGAAATATGGTGGTTTATTACTGAACTTCACCTATAACACAGATTTTGGAATACTAGCTGAGAACACTTTGCAGCCCTATCTGACTTGCGTGTTTTCTTCTGGATTCTGATGGAGCTGGTGCTGTGCCTATTTAAATATCACATTCTCACAGCTCAACAGCCCTGGTGTGCAAAAATATGGTGGCTTCTTGTACTCAAGACAGCAAGCCCATTTCTGTAGGGAACTGTTCCATTTTCTCTTGGTCATTTGATTGTCTGAAAGCAGTCTTGATGTTTAATTTCACCTTAGCTTTGGAGATGTCTTTGATTTTACCCTCCTTGATCTTTTGGAGAGGTTTTTGTATATGTGAAAATACGCATGTGAACAAAAAAGATGATGTGCCCATCTTCCTCAGTTCACGTGTTGGAGTTTTTCCTCACATAATCCAATGCAGCTAGAGATGCTTTACATCTCTCTTGATCGGTTATCAGGCCAAGAATATCACGTCAAATACCACAGGAATTTGAAGATAGTAATTTGTATTTATTTACCTGACTTCAGAATCATGACAAATAGAAATTTGTGGTATTTTTAGAAAACATGTAAAATAAGAACACTGGCTTCAGGGCAAACTTTGTGTGTGGAACTCTTAGTCACTTTGTTGGAAGTTACACAATCTCTGCAGAGTTCGCTTCATTGCTGCTACTTGCTGCGTAAGTGCCTGAGTAAATATTTATGGGATAGAAGCCAATGAGAGTGTTGTAACCATGGAAAGCAAAGATTTTTTTAATGGCTATTAAAAAAAAGAAAAGTGGTTGCATTAGTATTTGGCAGAAATCCTTTTTTTTGAAGGACTTCTGCATTTTTCTGCTTTACCCTTTACAATAAATTATGTGAGGTTTTCAATTAAATGTGCTTAAATCTTAAAGTATAATAAATACAGAAATGAAAAAATCTGATTATGTTACTCTCTGTTTACCCACATTTTGGAGCAACAAATCTAGGGGTTATGTTTTAGGATGATTGTATTCTGGTTTTTCATAACCTTTTAAACAACTCTTAAAATAAAACTTTTTAAATGTTACAGGTATTTAGCTGTCTCTGCAGAAAATTCCAATGATAACAGAACAGGCTCCAGTGTGGATAAAAGTGTGGTATGTCTCACTGATTTTCAACTTTGTTGTATCCTATATGCAAAGAATCTATTGCATATATGGGAATAAACTGTTTGAGTTCTAATTATTTTAGTGCTTGGAATATGGGAAGTCAACGCATAAATTTTAACTGTTTAGTATGGCCTGCCTATTAAAGTTATTGGAAAAGCAGAATTTCAGTTCTTCATATAACATTGGTTTTCCTGAATTGAGATAAAATAGCTGAAACTGCATACTCTTTTTGTGGAACTGGATTCACAGTTTTTATCCTTAGAAATGTCAAAGTATTTGTGCAGTATTTTTAGAGTGCCTTATCAGTCCCAGGTGTACACTGGCTTTGTGGCAATCATGGAGTCTGGATGTGAGTGTGACGGGAAGCTTGGGCTTTCCAGCAACCCTCCAGTTTAACTCTAGAGCTGGACTTCCTGTGAACTAAGTGGGAGGTGGCAGATAATGTACCAAGCTTGGGTATTCTGCTCCTTCCCAGAGGTGCCCCACAAGCTATTGGGAATTGGGTCACTGAGGATCTGCATTTATAGAGTAGTTCACCTAGCAAGAAACGTTCAGGAATTCTTTCAGTTACTGCTTCCCAAGCTTCTTGGCAGTCAGGTTTCCAGGAAGGTACGCTGAGGTGTTGGAAACAAGGCCGGCTCGGATTCTGTGTAAGTTCTGGTGTAAATCAAATTATTCCCTTAGAATGGTCTGATATCTTACAAATTACGTTCTTTCCAGAAGAAAACACTGTGAAAAAATTGATAATTAACTCTAAAAGAAATCTTCTTGGCTTTGACTATGATTTACTTTGGTAGTATTTTGCTCTGTTATGTTTTCCATTTAAAGTAGAAGAGAAGCAGATATCGATGCATGTTCCCTTTTCTCTTAAACTTGGAATATAAAGGTTTTAATGATATATGGTTTTACCCAGAGAAAATTTGTAAAGGGCAGGGGAACTGATTATATACTTTATTGGGCTAACTGAATTTATTAAGCATTGACGTGTCTTGATTTCTTTATGTATATTGATGTGTTCCATAAATTTTGTTTTCCTCATAAGCATTTGGCTGTTGATACGGTAAAATTAAAAACAGAGCCAGACTTTCAAATATTTGCAGATACTTAAAGCTGTGTGCTGGCCTTTGGTTGACTTTGAAGAGAGTTACTGGATGGACTTGGCATAATTAGTGGGCTACAGGCACCTGCATGTAGTTAAAGATCCCTCAAGAGTCCTGTCCGTATTGTCAGGTGTATTTGAATGTCTTGTGATTCTAACAGTTTTGGGAGGTGAAGCTCTGGAAGGATATGAGTGATATAGAGAGGTTTAAATAAATGCTAAGTCTTTACTACAAGGTAATTTTACCCCACAGTTCTTTCTCAGCTGTTTTTCTTTCATTACATGCTGCAATGAAAATGGTAATGTTGATACATGGTTAGCAAATTTATTAGTTCTGGAAATATAACACAAGATGTTACCTGGTCTATCTGCATTTTGGCATGGTAGTGAGTGTCTTCTGGATCGAGTGCCAGAAATTTCCAAGAAATTAATTGTGTTTTGCAAGTGTGTAAAACTTCACAGAATTAGGCCATAAATTTGGAGAAAAATGGAATTCGGTGTCCTTTAATTGAATTTCAAACCTCTTTGAAGATCTGATTATTTACTTTGGTTTAGTGCTACCGTAACCACCTGTAAACAGTTCAGATATTAAGAAAGAGGAGATTAACAGATTCCTTTGCACTGGGTCTTTGGTTTTCGTCATGGTTCAGGGTGCAGAACCAGACACACTATGCTGTGGTGATTAAAAAAAAAAAAAAGTATGGCAGTTCCAGAGGGATTTTTCTTGGCTTCTCTGCTGTAGGCAGGCTTTTCCATATTCCTTGCCTCCCCTGCGTCCTACTCAAAATGGAAACTGAGAAGAAACTAAAACATAAAGGAATGCTTTTGTACTGAGTTAATTGTAACTCAGGATTTTCTTAAGGTATTATTTAGTCTATTGATATCAGATTGTGCAAAACTTCTCTGGAAGCCTGTTGTCTTGTACTAATGTAATTAGGCTGCTCAGCAAGCTTAGATAGGCCCCTTGGGGTACAGCACTATAAAGCATCCAGAAACAGAAAGAAGCAAGAGGAGGCAATAGAGATGCAAACTATTAGAAGCCAATACAGAAATGCATCAGTTGCCAGATGTCCTTTTGGACCGGTTGCTCATCCATCCCATTTAGTTCCTTTATGCAGCCTGTCTGGAAGGTCTATAAAATGACTAACCAAGAAATGGAAGAGCAATTATGTTGAAACTTATTTACGCTTTATTTTTGTGCAGTAGCTGTGGTCCCTTTTTACTAAAGTGAGAGCTAGCCTTTAAATAGTCTTGCTTCTTGATTTCTCAGTGGTTCATACCAAGGAGATAAATGTGTTGTGTACTGGTCCTCCTTCCTTTTTCCTCCAAGTTTAGATTTAGGGGCCATCTCTGTGGTTTTTGACTACAGCCATTGTCTCATCCACCTGGTGTTATGTTGTATGTCACACCAGTAATTGGTTTTCCAGAGCTGTTCTGTAAGTGCTGAGAAGTCTATTTCTTCCAGTATTTCCTTGCTCTCTCAAGGCTTTGTGATAGGTAGTGGTAAATATATAGAATAGAGTGGTGAATATATAAAATACGTAGTTTCTGCTTAGTCCCCAGTTGCCATGTCTGTGTTCTTCCTCTGAAAACTTCAGAGCAACTTAAGAACGTGAAAGAAAGAAAAAGGAGGAAATGAGAAAGGATCTATCGTTCTTGAGAGCACCTGAGTGCTCCATGCTTTATTTCCTACTACAATGAGAAGGAGAACAGATTGAAAGTAGAAAGCAAGAAAAACACCTGCCTGGAAGTAGGCAAAAATAATGTCACCTATAGCTTTGCCATTTAATATGGATAAAGCATGCTATAATATGTCTCCAAACTGAAATCTTAGTTTAGGACTGTACAGAGGGCAGTCCTTGTTGAGAGCACGTACTGTTGCTATCGAGAAAAAATGGAGATAAACGTAATTTGTCTCCTTTTTATGATCTCAGTGAGCAGTTCTAGTTTCTCTAAGCATATTTTGTGGGAAAAGGAAAAAAGGAAGAGGCATATGTAGGAGGAACTGTTCTGTTGCTCCTTTTTCTGGGATGATTGTGCAAAACGAGTCAGGCAGTTGTTAGATTTTTTGAGGTTAGAACAAGGAACAAGAAAGCAAAGGGTCTGAACCACTTGAATATGTTGCTTTGAAGAGAGTCTAGGTTAGGACTGTAATTCTTCTCTATGCAGTTCCAAGAGTGTTGAGGGAAATGTGGGAAAGCTAAACAAGGCTGAAATCCTGACAAGATCAGCAAAAAGGTTTAAAAGAGTGAATCAGCATGGGCTTGATTTAATGAGCTTCCTCAAAGTTGACACCATCTTGTTAATTGAGGATTTTGCTGATATTGGAGTGGGACTGTTGTGCCCAGAGATGAAGTAGAAGGTAGATATTTTGAGACTACGTGAAAAGAATGAATTTCTGAATTTATCTTGCTGGCAAACAGTACATGCTATACAGTAATGTTCTGTACTAACATTTTAAGTTTGTTACTATTTTCAAACCTTAGCACAGTGCTAGCTGTAAAAATGATCTGACTAAATAGATGTTAAGAGCATTTTCCCCCCATTGCTAATAACTGACAGGCCTAGTTCTGCTTCCTGAACTTGTTGAGAGCTTGAAGATGCTTTGCAAAATACATGTGGTGGTTCATGCTAGAAAAAGAAATTTTGAGACTAATTAAAATGCTTTCTCATATCTTTGCAGTAATGTCTTTAGGGTGATTCTGAAGATACTTAAAACAAAGAGGATTTGACTTAGCTTAGCCCCATGAATTTTGACGGAACTCAGAACCCTAACATTTTATGTGTGTTCAAATGATAAAACTGTGTAATATTAAAGTTATTTCTTTGTAATTGTATAAGTTGTAATTAACTTTTTTAGAATTTTTTGGGGGGAGATCACATTTTAATAAGGTAAAAATCTAGTGTTTAGATAGGAGTAAGCTGTAATACAACATCAGCACTGAATATTCTGAACCTTTTAAATTTAATGCATGTTCTTTCATGTACAAATATATATTTAAAGCTGGAAAATATGCAGAAGATGATCTATGAGTTGGAAGAACAACTACATAATGAAATGCAGTTGAAAGATGAAATGGAGCAAAAGTGCAGGTGAGACTTTGAACTTTTAATTGTTTACATAATTTAAATACATCTAACACCTCAGTTCTGTATTACTGCTTTAGGGATTACCAGAATAACACTAAGAATGGTACTGTAGTTCTCTAAGGGGGTTCCAGGCACAGGTTTAAGTCATTCTAAAACAATATTTAAATGGTTTTCTTGAATATAGTATGAAGACAATGTTTTTTCACTGGCACCCATGTAACAGATATTCTTCCTGAACACTTGAATGTTTGAGTTTACCCGAAATCTCTGAATTCCTATGTTTTATTGGACTGAGGTTCACAATGATCACGCTGATTTTTTTAAAAACGTAAAATAATGTATATATGACATATATTGGATTATTAAAATTAACTGCCTGGTTTCTAAATACATGGTACTTGTCGGTAAACCACATTCCTTTTTTTTTTTTTCCTGTGACTGACAGATAAGAACAACTCTTTGCTTTCTAAAGTCTTATTTCTACCATGTTGAAGAAGTAGCTACATGAGAATTTGCCTATTTCTTGCAGCTACACTTACGAATAAACAGTTAGAATTTAGAAAATTTCTAAAAATCAGAAATTTTTACTCAGATTCATGCAAACTAAATTCCCCTTCAGTTAGCTTCTCCTTTTGAAGTCTTGTCCTGAAGGCCTAAATAAAGCCAGGAGGCAACACTAGGTATAGGACATAGGAAGAATTTAGGCTTGTGAATTAGGACCATACTGTGTAGCTATACAAGCTACTTATGTGGGAACTGGTAGCCAAAACGGTCTGGTGGGAATTTAGACTGTGTGATACTGCTGCTTACTTAAACACAACTTCACTCTTCACACATTCTGATTGCTTTCCACAAGCAGGACGTACATTGCTTGAAAGATACTCAGTAACTGTCTTCCTGCAGTGCTGCTGAAGTTACAGAGCACAACAGTGTGTCTTCCGATATGTCACACTGTTTACTGCAGAGTTAGTAGATAGGATATATTGCTGTAACTGCTCCTTATTGTACCTGCCAGGTAACATTGTCTGGGTCCTTTTTGTTATCTCTTTGAAGAGGGATAGCTAGCTACAAAAATGCAATGGATGTGTCAACGTTATTGCCAGTTAACTGAGGTTTTACTATGCACTTAACCTCACTCTCTCTATAGTACTATGTTCTAATACATTGCTTCACTAAAGAGACTTTAAAATAATATTATTCAGATATCTTTATCCATAGCAGGGAGCTGTCTACTATTGAATTAATGAACCATTTTAGGTATTTGGAAAGTTCTCAACTAGAGGAAGTTTGAGCAGTTCACCGGGGTATTCTAATTTTAATGATAGCCTGTTGTGTACATACACTGTTTTCACATTTGCAGAATAAGGGAGAAAATGTGGTACCTAAAGTTTTGCATATATAATCTACAGCAAAGTTGATAAATACTTAATATATTTTACAAATTATTGCCAGTGATTGATTGTTTTCTTCAATTTCAAATGTTTATTACAAGATAGCATTACCCAAAGTGTAAATGTTCACTTTAGTAATGGTCCCAAATTATTTCACTAGAAAAACACTATGTATAATGTATCCTTCTCAAATAGCTCTTAAATTATTTTCTTTTATTTTTAGATCTTCAAACATAAAGTTAGACAAGATAATGAAAGAACTGGATGAAGAGGTAATTTTTTTCTGCACTAAAGCTTTCTTAGTTGGGTAAAAAATGTGGATAGTACTTTCATGATTTAAGATATTTCTTCTGTGACTAAAAATATTGTTCTGTGTTTAAATTTGAGACCAAACCATCACATTTCAATACGTAGGATTGGGGGATATATTTTTATTTGTACACATTTTCAAAAACTTTTTCTTTCTGCAAGTCACACTGAATTCTGTTTCCTCTGCTAAATGTTTTGCTTAGTCTTGCTCATCACAATTTCTCTGAAGGTTATAAAAATCAGTTACTCTGAAAATTAACGTACAGATGATTTTCTATTGAGTCCTCATGTTGTTTCTTAATAATAATTTTAATAGTTACTTACATATAATCATGTTAATGATAACTTTTCTGGCAATTTCATAAATTTGTCATGTAGAAGTTAAACAGCCATCTTTTCTGAAAACCTTTTCAAGGAAGCCAGAAACTCATTCATTGGAAACGATGCATCAGTTTCCTTGATTAATTAATTGCAGAGATACTGGTTCAGGGATTGTTCCTTAAAATGTAAATAGAAAATACCAATGCTTTTAATTTTAGGGAAATCAAAGAAAGAACTTGGAATCAACAGTGTCTCAGATTGAGAAGGAAAAGATGGTATTGCAACATAAGATAAATGACTACCAAAGAAAAATTGAACAAGAGAATGAAAAAAGACGGAATGTGGAAAATGAAGGTATGCCATGTTGTCCAGTTGACACTGATGAGGTGTATGATGTGTTTTGGGGAATAATTTACTACCTTAGCATCTTAAGTGCTATGCAACTTTAAAGGGATCTTTTCAAATAATGAACGCAAATTTAGAGTTTATTTTTATTTGAATTTTAATGAGAACACTTTATTTTTGTCTTATTTTCAAATTCAGTTCTCTACAGTGTGGATTGTTGTTCTGCAAGCACAGAATTTGACCTAAAAATGTGTACAAGAACCAAAAAGTCAATGAAAGACCTATTATATGCCAAGAATTTATTGGAGCGTGTTTGTGTAAAAAAAACAAAACAAAACCCTAAGGATTTCTTTTAATCTGATGTATTAATGGTGTAATTTTTCTTTAGTGTCCACACTAAAAGATCAGATGGAAGACTTGAAAAAAATCAGCCAGCATTCCCAAATTACAAATGAGAAGATAACGCAATTACAAAAACAAGTATGTTGCTTCTGTTCATTGTTTTCATTATTTCTCAGATTTGAGAAGCAGTATTGAGCATTCAGGTATAACAAAACTGGTCCCATTAATTTTTATATTTGAGATTCTTGTCTGTTGTATTTTAACAGCTAGAAGAAGCAAATGATTTGCTGAGGACAGAATCGGATACAGCAGCAAGACTGAGAAAGGGTAACACAGAAATGAGCAAGTCATTAAGTCAGGTAGAATCACTGAACAGAGAACTGCAGGAAAGGTGCAGAGTTCTAGAAAGCACAAAACTGCAGGTGGAGAAAGATTATTACCAACTGCAAGCAGCTTTGGAGTCGGAACGAAGGGACAGAAGTCATGGATCTGAAATGATTGGAGAACTACAGGGTAATTCTTCTCTATTTATACTTTACCAAAAAAGTTGTGATAACCCTGCATTATTAAATAAACTACAGTTACATAAAGAGAGGAAAGCCACCCTGCAAATTGAGTGTGACTTAATAGAACAATTTCTGAAGACTGGATCTTGCTTCCCGATCATGTCTGAGTGGCTCTTGGGAGGGAGAGTATCAAAATCAGAGTAGGAAACCACTGATTGTAAGTTTATGGGCCTGCCCTGACTAAAAGTCTGAGTCCAGTAGTACAAAAATATGAAAGCTGATACAGTGCTAGAGAAGACACCACACTCTGTCTTACTGCCTTGGTGCAGTAGCCAAGTTGACGTACCCTGCACTTTCTCTTCTTTCATTTGTGGAGAAAACTATTTTGTTGTTAAATTGCATTTGTTTTCTTTTATGATGCTTCTACGTTACTTTATAAGCAAGATGAAGAGCATAGTAAGGGGTGCAGTTGTGCAATCCCTTTTTTCAGTGTGCTTGAACTTTTTACCATTTGTACTTCTGACTCTTTGTACTAGAAACTATTCACATACATTAGTTCATGACTGTGCCTATGCTAATGGATCCTGCCTCTTAATTTGTCATTTTAAACCATCTGTCTGCAGTATTGAAAATCATTTTCCATGAGGCACAGTCTTTTGTTGAGGACTTTGGTTTTGTTTTTTTAAGGTAAACTTTGCTAGCGCAAAGAAAGAACTATCAAGAATCAAGTTGCCTGTTTACTGTGCTTCAAATACAGTAAATCAATTTCAGTTGAATGATTGTAAAGTTCCTCTGAAATGACTGAGTGTAGTTTGATCCAGTCTGTTGCAAGCAGGGGGTACAAATGGCATGAGAAGACTATTCTGTGCACTTCAAAATGTGTTTTTGACCACATCCAATTCAGCAGCCTGCAGGAAAAGGATCTTTTTCTGAAGGGTGTACAGTTAAGGTGCTTTGCTGGTATACCCCCAAAAAGCTTTACGCAATTCAAATACTCATGCAGCTGTTTCTAAAAGTACATTTAAAATGAATGAGAAAATTATAAGATCTAGGAAGACTTTATCTTCTTCTCTCATAGTTTCTTACATACTGCCAGGATGTCTCTCCATACTTAAAAATTAAGTAAAGCGGACTGTACTATAGACAGATGTATTTGAATTGATAGGTATTTGTATACTGTATTTAAGATATTAAGTGTAATATAAAGTAATCCAAAATATTTTTAATATATTTATTTTAAAGGAGCTAATGCAAATTCTTCAGTCTAGACATATATACTACTACTTCAGCTTATATATATACACACTACTACTTTGGCATGCGCATATATATGTACACAAACACACATTACTACTACTACTACTACGGCTTTGGGGGAGACCTTATTGCAGCTTTTTAATACTTAAAGGGGGCTTATAAGAAAGATGGAGAGAGACTTTTTACCAGGGCCTGTAGTGACAGGACAAGGGGCAATGGTTTTAAACTGAAAGAGAGTGGATTTACATTAGATATAAGGAAGAAATTTTTTACGGTGAGGGTCGTGAGACACTGGAAGAGGTTGCCCAGAGAAGTTGTGGATGCCCCATCCCTGGAAGTGTTCAAAGTCAGGTTGGATGGGGCTTTGAGCAACCCGATCTAGTGGAAGGTGTCCCTGCCCGTGGCAGGGGGGTTGGATCTTTAAAGGCCCCTTCCAACCCAAACCATTCTGTGATTCTACTTGGTATTTAGTATAAACTCCCAGTGCCACACAGGGTCTTGTGGTAGATGCTGTGGGGGACGGGGAATGGTTCCTCTATCCATGGCAGACCACTTGAGTCACAGTTAGGTGAATACATATTGTATTAGTACCTGTAGATCCATTTGAGACTGACTTTCTGTGTCATGTGCCTTGTCTACATATTAGTGGAGTTAACATCAGAAAAGCTGCTTCTTGCATAGCAAGGAGAACTTGGATTAATGGAAGAAATTTTGCATATTAGATATTGGGAGTGATGGAAGGCAGGTACCAAGTTTTGCATGTGATTGTTTTTTGTGAGATGTTACTAATGGTATGCATAAGGAGTGGCTGAAAAGATCAGTTTCCTTTACAATGTACAGCCTTTGCATATCTGAGAAATTTGAAGGTGTAAATATTTTAGGGGCCCAGAAATCTGAATAAAGGTTGAAAAGCCTATTGATCTAAATCAAGTAACTAATATTGAATGATATTTCATTTCTTATGGCAGTTCGGATTACAACTTTACAAGAAGAAGTAAGACACGTTAAAAACAATCTCGAAAGGGTGGAAGTGGAAAGAAAACAAGCACAGGATATGCTTAATCATTCGGAAAGGGTATGGTAAAATGATGCTGAGGCTAATGTCAGCTTTTGACTATATTTTCAAATAGTATTTATTGATGTTGCCAAGTCCTGTGTTCTTGCTCTAACTCAGTCTTGTGTTAAAATGATTAACTAAATAGTGCTAATTTACAATCTCAGCAGGATGGTAAGTCTCACAAGTCCTTAGATACTTCTTACTTGTAGCTTTGGGTGTAAAATTCATGTTTGTCATTCACAATCACTGATTCAACGATCCAGCCCTTCTGCCAGTAGCAAGTAATTTTTGTTCTGCCTGCCTAACTATTGCTGCAGAGACCTGCCTCCTGAAAATCTATGAATTGAACTTTTTAAAACCCTGAAATGTAAATTTCTGCTTTTACTGGATTTTAATTTGGCTGGATCAGTGCCAGACCTTTTGATCAACTTAAGAGCTGAACCGTTTCAATTTTTTTCCTTCCTTCCTTCCTTAAGAATGGTAGCAGCATGTTCCTTAACATCTCTGATCCCCGCCCCAAGATGGAGAAACAAGTAAAGAAGAGTAAAAGGAAATCCTGCACTCTTTTTCCAGATAGGCTACATAGTTAGCTCTGTGTTTTGAGGTCAGGTAAAGACTTGCTGTGCTGTGTGGTCTTATCCAAATAAGCCAGAGAGATATGACTACCTATGAGGGAGGATGCAAGCAGTTACCGTTCTTATTTGGTGTTACGTGAAGCAGTGATCCAAAGGCAAGTCCTTGTCTCTCAAAGCTCATCTCCAGTGCTTGTTTCATGAGTTACTGTTAATGGCTGGCAATCCCAACAATGAAATAACAGAATTGCATCCAGTTAACAATAATTCAAATTCCTCTGTGCTCTAGTGTTGTCGGTGGCTTAGTTGTATGTTTCCAATTTAAGTGACTACTAATTACTCAAGCTGAGAAGTTTCTATTATGTTATGAATTTATAGACTACTGAAAAAAGTTAATGAAGTTTTCTCCAGAGCACCGAGTACAGCTTTTGTCTGTTACCATTCTTTATTAAGCATGGAAAATAATATTGATAATTTCTTAATAACAAAAAGTTAACACTAAAAAAGGGAAGACAGGAAATGTGATTCCCTCAGATATTATAGAAATATTATAAAAAATCTGGTAACCTTTTTTCTTATCTTTAGGAAAAGAATAATTTAGAGATAGATTTGAACTACAAACTCAAATCATTACAAGACCGGTTAGAACAGGAAGTAAATGAACACAAAGTGACTAAAGCTCGGTTAACTGACAAACATCAATCAATAGAGGAGGCAAGATCAGTTGCAATGTGTGGTAAGTGTTTCTTGCAAGTTTCAGGTAAATACATAATAAAAGGTATTTTGATTATGATGTCTTATAATGTAGTACTCTTATACAAGTGTTTAATCCCTTGTATAAAGAAAATGCATATCAAAATCTTAAAACATACGTAATGAAAAATACACATATTAAATTATTATCTCTGACATGGTACTTGTACCATAAAAATTGCATTGTTTCTTAATGTTTTTAATATCTTACTGCATTTGCAATTCAAAGCCTTCCTTGGCTTCTAAAATGCTATTGAATCTAAACGGAATTGAAAGAATGCATTATCAAGACAGATGTCTTGGAGCATTAATTCCTTTGTACCTGCATTAAAAATACTGGTGTTGTATTACACTTGTCTGAAGTGAAGTTTCTTTTATAGATACATATCCATGAATCAAAGATGTGTCTTGATCTCTCAGTTGAGCCCATCAGGTTTTCTTTGTGAGGGTCATTGGTATCTGCATGTGTAGTTTGTAACATTTCAGAAAGCTAACATGAATGGTAGCATTTCTTTTCTTTCCCTCTACTATCCATTCATGAAAATTAAACTTTGCCTTTATTTCATAATCATTACTTCAAGAATCTGTATTTTTTATTTCTTTCACTATTTGTCTTTCAGTTATCATGATGATAATCTAGTGCTTTGAATGCAAATTGGAATTATATTGCTTTTTTAGTGTTTCTTGTAATAATGCCAGGAATTTTTTACTCAGTAATCAGTCCATCTAACAAAAGAAGAGCTTAAATAGCTGAGCAAAAGGGTCTGAAAAATATTGGGATATTTAAGACTGCATTTACAAAAGCATTCTTGCGATGCTACATATTCTTTTTTGTTGTTTTTCTTCCTTAATCTTGTTTAGAAATGGAAAAAAAAGTAAAGGAAGAAAGGGCAGCAAGAGAAAAGGCAGAAAATCGAATAGTTCAAGCTGAAAAACAGTGTTCCATGCTGGACTTTGACCTGAAGCAATCTCAGCAGAAACTGGAACACCTTCTTGAGCAAAAGGAAAGACTGGAAGATGAAGTAAGTAAAATGTTCATCACTGACAATTTTCTATATAAATAAGAAATTATAGTTGCATTGAGAAATAGAAAATTAAATTCACTTACACTGAGCTCCTTGTATAATACACCTCTCAGCAGAACTGAAGACAGTTGTTGGCTTAAATAGTGTTAGATAATTTCCGCTTGTTTCTTAGCTCTTGGATGCCTTACATATTGGAGTCCTTAATTTAGTATGATGCAAATTTTTGTATTTCCTTTTCTTTTATTAAAGGAAAAACTTGCTTGTAACTTTGACTGTGTAGTCTGATTGGTTTGGATGGTTTGCAGTTCTGAGTTTGCATTCTCCAGAAAAGGATTTGTTCGAGGAAATGCAATTTTAGAATATCGAGTGTGAAAACTAGGTAGTAAGAATACTAGTTTCATCCTTACTTGTTCTTTACAGGACACTGGGAATGAAGGTTGTAACACCTTTCTTATGGGTCATGACTTGTGTAAATTAGTTTTTATATAGCTGGTAGGCTGCAGTTTTTTCTAGGGTGAGAAGTTTTTAAGACCTGAAATCCACAGAGAGGTTTGCAGAACCTTTCAGCAGACAATTTGGGTTTCTTCCATTGTTGCCTTTAAGATAAGATAAAACACATTTGGGACTTTGAAATAAGCTAAGTATGGGGAAGCTTTATCATCGTGGGGCATTGTATCAGTATGTTCTGTAAGGGCAGCAGCTTTCTATAAGATTATTGCACTGAAGTGTTTGGAGATTTAGGAATATTTTTACGTATTGTATAATGTGTAGCATCTAGGCAATGGTGTTTGACATAAAATAATCCATATATGAAACACTTTCAACCATATGCAATTGGTTATTCAGCAAACCCTCCTAAATTGAAATATTTCTCATTTAGGTAAAGAATCTAACACTTCAGCTAGAACAAGAGACAAATAAGCGAATAATGGCACAGAATGAATTAAAGGCGCAAGCTTTTGAAGCGGATAACTTGAAGGGTTCTGAGAAGCAGCTGAAACAGGAAATCAATACATTGTTGGAAGCAAAGAGATTACTGGAATTCGAATTGGCTCAACTTGCTAAGTAAGTAAAAATCTGAAGTAAAATGGAAAAAGTTGCTTAATTATACATGTGCTGTTTTGCCTGTTTCTATTAGTGAAAAAAGTTCTCTGGTGTATTTTTTCCTAAACTGAAAGAATATTTTTAGCTGCATGTTATGATTTCTGTATGTAGCCTTCAGTGTTGGAATATTTTTGTTATGAGCTATGATGCAGAACAATTCTTGGCTCATCATTCTATGTCAAGGCATATATGTACACCACTTTTATTTGAGTGACTTCTTTATGGATTGACTGTGATACTACTTATTATCATATGAGACTTTTAGTTTTACTACATGGGAGTCAATAGCTTTTTTTCCCCCCTTTACCTGATTCTTTTTCTTAACATTTCTTAAGCTAACTGAAGACATTTTTCATTCATTAGGCTTCTATATCTTCCTTCAGCTGACTTAATATTTCTCCATTTAGAGTACTACTTGTCTTCTAAATTACATACTGAAAGGATCATCAGGGTAGAACAAGGAATGTAATTAAATCAGAATTCTAGGATACAGCAAACTGTTGGTCTTTGTGAAATAATACGTGTGCAAATGTAAGATCTTCCTAGGATGCTGTTCTGGTTAGAAGTAGTCTGTCATTTGTTAGTAGCTGACTTTTTACATGTTTTCCTTTTTTATTTCTTCAAAGACAGTACAGAGGAAATGAAGGTCAAATGCGTGAGCTTCAGGATCAGCTTGAAGCTGAGCAGTATTTTTCGGTAAGACTTGCAAAGAATTGTGAGTGCTACATTTTGAAGTGAAATCATTGAACAGTGAATAGTTTTACATACTAAAAGTTTTTAAATGTAAATAACAACCTGTCATAAATCAGCAGTTCACAAAATCCTGTTTGAAATACAAACAATGAACAAAAAATTAGAGAACATTAGATAGTCTGTCCAGTATGTTGCTTTGTAGTTTTTTGTCAAATCTTATATATTACATTGAGTAACTCTTATCTGAATTACTCATCAGAGTAGTTCCTGTCTTGAGGTTGGAAAAGAGATATTTTTCGGACATAAATGCAGACTTTGTAGAGAGTTCAAAATCTCCATACTTACTGGAATATATTCCATGTTATTGATCTACCACAAGTATATTTAAGAATCATAGATCCAGTAGCATTCTGCACATATTCCTCATCCTTCTAAAAAGATACCTTCTCTGTACCCAAGTACCTGAAGAGCCTTATTTGGTACTCCAGGTAGCCAAAATGTGTATTTCATAGATTTAGTTTGATCTGTTTCATTTCTGTGAAAAGAAACAATAGCATGAGATGTTCTGTAACACCTGAACTTCAAATACATTTGTGAATATGGACAGTTTCATTTCACTTCGGGGAAATACTTTAAATTTGGTTCTTCCTTGGAGGGGCAATAAAAAATTTTGTGCTTACTAAACTGCATATGATTAATTTCATTGTGCGTTACAGATTTTTGTGCATTTCTCCATAACATGCTGCTAATAAGAAGATCCAGAGTATTGTGGTTTTGTTCTCAGTTCTCTCTTTTTTCACTAGCATGTAGTTTAAATCAGACATTCATAATTCAGTCTGAATATTTAGCATAAGTACTTTACTGTAGATGATCAAATTTTAACTTTCAGAATTACTGGTGGAGTTAATAACAATATAGTAATTAAGAACAGAAGTCATTCACGTAAATCAGACCTCTGTTGAATCAGTTATTAAGACAAAGTCAGTCTGTACACAAAAAACTTAGTCTAAGAGAAAAGATACATGGATACAAACAGAATACAGGTGGAAAAAACAAACAGGTGGAAGCGTAGGACAGTATTAGCCTTGTTTGACTAACATTTTGAGACAGCAATGCTGCAAGAGGACACAGTTTTGTCCTGTTGTCTCCAAGAGACCTGTTCAGCTGTCTCCTAGTGCCTTCCTTCCCTTTTGTCAGCAGGTGTGTTTGTATAACTACGTAGGAAAACGGACTAGAAAATTGAAAACTAACCTGGTCACATCAGTTCCCTACACAAGGGAAACTGGAAAGGAGCATCTCAGGCAGGAAGGAGGAAATTCTATTAAAGACAGTACTGGCATGTGTTGGGGCTTGACAGATTCAAACCAACCAGTACCAAAACAATGAAGAATTTCACTATGGAATTTGAATAATGAGTCTTTTTTTATGCTTTCTTTTACAGACACTTTACAAAACTCAGGTTAAGGAACTGAAAGAGGAAATTGATGAAAAGAATAAAGAAACTCAAAGAAAAATGCAGGAATTGCAAAATGAAAAGTATGCCCATTGTTTTTCTCAAATAGACATAAGTTTTTCCATATAGTATGGTCTCACTCGTGAAGATTTTGAATCAGATTTAAAATGTTTAATTCCTTCAGAAAAAGACAGGTCTCAAAAGTGTTCCATAACACCTTATAAGATGGCAAAGACATAGGATGTTACCTATGCTGACTCACAAAGCCAAATATTCATATTTGGTTATTCATATTTGCTTTGGACTGCTCTTTGTAATGTCTGGAAGAAGAATGATGACTTCTGAGAATTTAGGAAGATGCACAATTTTGAAAAAACATTACAATTTCTGGTATTTTATTTGATTATATTATCCTGATAATTACTTGGTATATTTCTATAGCCAATAAAATAACTTGAGAAAAAGATAATGAATATACTATGAATTCTAAGTTTAGTATACTTATGATTACAGCAAAACCAGTTAATCCAACAACCATTAATTGTGATGTACTATTTTCTAAGTTAGCAATAAGGAAAGAAGTTTTTTAAGCTTGTTTTTCCAATTTATTAATTTATTTAATATATATTTTTTCTGAAGAAGGAGACTGTAGCCTTATGCATGAAGCAGAATTTCTGTCTTCTAACGTCTGGGTCTCTTGTTCTACTTGAGCATCAGCATTGCAAAACAATCTGAAGTGAGGAGGTTATGTACAGTGTTCATGATGCATTTCAGTGGGCTACGAAAGGGAGAAAGAAAAGATGTTGGGTTAATAAATATGATGTAGGAGGAAAATACCTGTCTATGCAAAGTTGTTCAGGAGTAGTATCCAACTTGAAAAAATGAGGGGGAGGGAAGGAAGGAGAGACTTCCTTTAGTCCTCTTGTGGTTTTTTTGGTTTGGTTTTTTTTTTTTTCCCCCTCTGTTCTTACTTATTTTTATAGACTCCTTTTATTCTGTTCCCTCACTGTTCTCCGCAATTTTCTGTTCATCATAAACATTTTTCACCTGTATACAACTATGGGAATTGTGGCAAACTCTGAGTATACTTCAACATTTACCTTTTACAGTAGAGGCCTGTATCTACTACAGATGTATCAAATCAGGGGACTCCATAGCAATATGTATTTCATTGCATAAATCTCTTTCTATTTTGCAGTGCTGGAAGGGCATCTGTCATGAGCCCATACTGCAGTAATGTATTGCCACTTCTATCTCGGCATGCTGTGGGCTGTGGCACATGTTGCTGGGTACATCTGACTTGCGGGTGTTAGACTGGCCACCGTGCTTTATGTGGGTTTCTTTGCAGGCAAATATATAGGAGCTCTGCCTGTACTCCAAGCAAGAGCAAGAAAGTTTGGCTTGTACGCTGAACTGATTAGAAGTTGTGTGTACATTAATGAGATACTGCACCTGGGTTACTGCCTCCTGCCTCTCAAGCTGTAGATAGAATTTGCAAGCCTTTCTGCAAAAGATTGCATAGGGATAGAACCACTGTATGTTTTCAGAAACTTTATGCCATTTTCTGTATTGTTCAAACAGTCTGGAGCACACATCTTCATGAGCAGTAATCTTATGTGAAAAGGTAGCTAATACTGACAGGGTTAAGTATCTTTTGATTGACCACACTGTACATGCAATTTAATTTTATTTTTTAATCTTCAAAGGTAGGAGAATTTGACACATGGTTTCCTAAGGGTTGGTGTTTCATGGATAATTGAAATTTTAACTGAATTATAGTAAGCTTGCTGCTGTAGCTTGTGTGGACCATCAAAAGATACAAGTGTACAGAGTGTGGTTTTGTACATCTTGTTTTTCTTAAGAAACAAAGATAATTACAATTAGCCGAATGGTATAATTTGGGTTTGTTAGTCTTCCTGAAAATTTGGAATGTTTTGCATACGAGAACAAAATCTTAATGTCCTTTTTACAGAGAAACGCTCACTACCCAGTTGGATTTAGCTGAAACCAAAGCTGAGTCAGAACGGTTGGCACGAGCACTCCTTGAAGAACAGTATTTTGAACTGAGTCAGGAAAGCAAAAAAGCAGCATCAAGACACAGGCAAGAAATGACCGATAAGGACAGCATCATAAGAAGGGTAAATTATTCCACTCTAATTAATACCTCTATATATCCTCCAGCTGGAAACAGAAATTTATCATTTTATTTTAATTTATAAAGTCTTGTTGTGGTCATAAGTGATAATTATTTAAGTATCTGAGTTTTGGACTCAGTTGGAACCTTAAACATTTCAATGACATCATGTGAACTCCCAAAGAAACATTGACTCGATCAATCTGAGGTGAAGCCAGGTTGAAAATCCAGCAAATGTCTATAATTCAGTTACTAAGCCTTTTGTAATTACTTCTTGTCATTGCCCAGTGTATTTTTAAAATCTTGTAAATTTGTGCACCGTGTATTAGAGACTCTTATTGCAAAATTACTTAGTCTTTAAAAAAAAAAACCTTGGAGGTCTTGAGTTTCTTCCCACTGGTAAACTATTTAAAAACAAAACCCAGACTGTAGTTTTTGAAGATAACTATAGCGTAACTCTTGAGTATTAGCATCAGGTTGATAAATGTCTTAACTGAGGAGTTTCAAATAGCAAGCCACATATAGCATAGTTATTTTATCATTGTTGTTTTTTCCCATGTAGCATCAGCTATGCAGATTTGCTTAAGAATCCTGGGGGTGTAAAACTTCAGTAAAACTCTAGGCATAACGTAACTTGGATCAGTTGCTCAAAGCTTTCCATTAGCGCTACCATGGATATTGCATTTCTATGTAGAGATAGTGGAAGTAGTGTTTGTTAAACATGTTTTCTTTTATAAGCTTGAAATCTCCAGAATGCCACCATTTCTTAAGAAGCATTTAGAAGACTGTCTCTCTATGGCATCAAAGGAATACCTTCTTGCCAATATGTTTGTTGGTTTCAAATATTCTGATAATTTTGGCAGACAGCTCAATATACAATCATTTCTTAGGCTTCAAACAAAACCTTTTTTCAGGAATGCAATTATGTCTGTTTTTAATATGTATTTGTTAAGTGGTTAGCAAAGTGACCCTGACTGTGTCTTCTGTCAGCTAACATACTCAAAGTGTAATGGTTTTCCTTTCCCTTTTTTTTTTTTTTTTTTGCAAACCTATGTACATATTTATCTATGTATGCTTTGACTTAGACCAAATTTTGTTTTATTTTTATGCTGATTTAAAGTAGATGCCATGAATATACTCTAGCCTTGAATGCTGAATTGTATCATCTATCAGCTGCTTTTCTGTCTGGATTCAGAGGATCAGGCCTCTAGGTACTACTACTTCTTCTCTCTGGATTCAGAGGATCAGGCCTCTACTTCTTCCAGAGTACCACAAATTAATTGAAAATTGCCACATTCAATAACTGACAGTCTAATTTTGCTTAAGTTGAGGTTTTAATTATATACTACCGTGTTGTCAGTTCTAAAAAGATCACTTAAAAAGAAAAAAAAAAAAAGAATTATTTCTGGGGCAGGTGTATTTTGAGCCTTCTGGTAAATCAAGACAACTTAGAAGAAAAGTACTATTTTTAAAAAATTCAGGTTTGAAAGGTAAGCAGATTTTTTTATATATAATCTGAAGAAGGCATTCCAGGTAAATGGCTGTTATAGATTTAAGGGTATTTAAAATAATAATATTATAAATATTTTAGAATTTAAGGCAAGTTCTTTATTTTAAAATGTGTTTGTTTTCATTTAGCTGGAAGAAACTAATAACACATTAACCAAAGATGTTGATTTAATAACAAAGGAAAATTCAGAGATCAGTGAAAAAATTAAGAAACAGGAGGAAGGTATGTCATGTTTGGAGTTGTAAATCATCTGTTATGAAGTGGAATTGAATTTGAAGCATATGTGGCAAAATGGAAATGCGAAATGGGAGAAGATATTGCTGTTTATCTTCCCTATTATTTTGGGCTTGATGAAAAATAATATAAGTCATTGTTTCATCTTGAAAATGTATATTCCATGTAAATGGCCACTCTTTCTACTGTATAGCTTCCATTTCCAAACCTCAGCTGTAGGAGGTAGGAAAAAGTGAGTTTCTGCTCACAGTCCCTCCTCACTTTTAAAAACAAGTTAGCACTAAGTTCCTGCAGGCACAGTCAGGAATGCCTGTCCAGTACAGCTCATCCGTATATTGTCTGTCTAACCCCCTTCTGCCAGTCATGCCCTTGTGTGCATGGAAGTTATTAAGGAAAAGTATTTTACTAATTCCGTATTGCACACAATGTATTTATTAAAGCTTTTGTTTCTATCTCCGGTATTTACAGTAAAGCAGTATCAGTATTTCAGCTTCCTTACGATCTCACTTAGATCCAGAATCTAAGTTGCAATCTCACACCTATCAGTGGATTGGCATTGTATTTACGTGCATTCTGACTATATGGGAAGTTACTTTATTATTCAGTTTACTCCCATGGTTTTGCATTTGAGCAAGCATTATAAAATCAGAATGCATGCTTTAATATCTGTTGACTATGAAAGTAAAGGCCTTATCTGTTGTGTTGCCAGTGTTGTCGCAAACATTATGTAGGCAGGAAGGCATACAAAAATATTTTCCCTTAGTTTTGCATTTCCGTAATAGCAGGGATTGGGTGAGCAAGCAGTTTTCAGTATTTTTTAGTTTATGGAGTTTGTTACTTTTAAGTACTTGAAAATTGTTCTTTAACTGTTTGTAGTTTTGGTGGAGAAATCCTTATCAGTGAAATGCATACTTCTAGAAACTTTGGGAACAAATCAGCAGACTGAAGGTGTGATAGAAAGATTGGTAGAATTGGGTAACTGGTGTGTGAGAAGGGTGGGGGGAACATAACAGAGTCATTCCTTGTTTAAAGAAAGCCTTTTTCCCCATGTTCTCTTTATGCCGGATTTGAGAATCTGTACTGAATGTGAGTCCAGTCATATCGGTCTTACTCTGTGTGGGTACTGACTTAATTTTTGGTACTGCAGAGACACTTTTGGTAGTGCAAACACAAAGGAAATGGGGCAACAACCCTAGTCATCACCAGGAAACACAAATACATATGTTGGCTTTAGTATTTCATCTTGGTGCCTTTCTGAGATATCCTTCTGGTATTTTCTATCATTACAGTAGCATTAAACCAGTAACCTTTATCAGTTTTTAAACCGATAACCTTTATTAAACCGGTAACCTTTATTTTGCACTTTAAGTGACACAACAGGGAAATGGCGGGGGGGGGGGGGGGGGGGGGGGGGGGGGGGGGGGGAAGATGCAATTGTAGAAGTGATTAAGCTTAGGAATATCTACCTTCTCCTAAAACATCTCAAAGTTGAATATTATTTTAACAGAATACAAAATGAAAAAAGAGGAGGAAATCAATAATATTAGAATGCATTATGAGAAGAGCATTAACACTGAAAGAACTCTGAAGACGCAGGTATAACTTTTTATGCAATATAATAACAACAGTTACTTTGCATATCAGATATATTTTCAGTTTATTGGTTTTTGTGCAACTAACTTTTAGCTCCTTTGAGACTAAGTTTATATTAACCATAATGTATAATATGCATTGTTGATATTTACAGATGAAAGAGTAAGTTTTGGTGCTGTGTACTTTTCAGCATTATTTCTATCGTGAGTAAGGGCCCTTTATGTTGGTGAAGATTTTTTTTTTTTTATTGAATCCTGTATCTAGAGGAACTTAGAAGTTTTGTATGGAAACATGCTTGCATGTGTCATTTTTCTTACTGGTTTTCCTTTTTCTCTTTCTTAATAGGCTGTCAACAAACTGGCTGAGATAATGAATCGGAAAGATTTTAAAATAGACAGAAAGAAAGCTAACATGCAAGATTTGAGGAAGAAAGAGAAGGAAAACAGAAAGCTTCAATTAGAGCTTAATCAAGAAAAAGAGAAATTCAATCAGATGGTAGTGAAATACCAAAAGGAACTCAATGAAATGCAAGCGGTAAACAATTTTTTTTGTCACACTGTGGAATTCTCTCCGTAGGAAAAATGTGTAGCTCCTAGTCTACTTGAAAAAATAACAAGTCCTGTTTCAGATGTTCTAGGCTAGAGAATTTTAGTGAGGCAGAGAGTGTGACAAGTGTGCCGCTGTGCTTGTTCTCATTCATTTCCCCTTTCTAAATTCTTAACTGTGGAAGTTACTGATATATTATGAAGACTAAAAACCTGTTTACTGTGTAGCATAGTATTTATGCAGTTTATTTCACTGGTAGGTGGTCTCCTTTTCAAAACAAATGGTAATTTAATAGATTAATCAGACTGTTTTGTACTGGAATGTGTTGCTGAATCTTTGATATTTAACTTTTTTCCAAGGTTGAACGAACACTTCTACTATAATAATTTATGCTAATGCCATCAAAAGTATCTAGAGATATTAAAAAAATAAGTAATGAGTTCTGTTGTCAGAATATTTTGCTGCCATATTTTTGGTATCACAGTAACTATACATGTGTATATAAACACAGCAACTAGCAGAAGAATCTACGTACAGGAATGAGCTCCAGATGCAGTTGGATAGTAAAGAGAGTGACATAGAACAACTACGAAGGAAAATTTTGGACCTCCAGCAAGGAATGGATTCTACCAGTGTTGCTAGTCTCCAGCCAGATGAAACAGATGGAAATCTTTCAGGTAAGAGAACAGCATATTTGAACTACTTGATTTTGTGCATATACACAATTTTGGAAGGTATTGTTTTAAACAAGTTACTACCTTTTAAAATCTCCTGGCTGTCTCTTTCTATATCACATCTCCACTTCCTTTTTTGTTGTTGTTGTTTTTATTTCATAGCTTAGCTGCTTACATTTAAGTCTTAATTTCTTCTCACATCACTTTTCCCACTGTATGGCTTGGCATTAGCATAATTTTTATCCACTTTCATGGAAAGAGTATCTTTACATCTGCTGCTGTTTGAATATAGTGAATACAATGTGCAGTGTCCAGTGAATAGAATACAGGGCCAGCAATTCCACAACATCATGATTGTATTTTATATCTTGAACACAAAATTGCCTTGATCTTGTCTGTTCTTACTCACAGTCATGTAGCACCTTTGTGACAAGTGGCAATAATTGCCAATGTAAAAAATAATTGTAGGAATTTCCATAATGCATTTATGGTTGTATGGTACTCTGATTTAGCAGATTAAAATAAGAACAAATAATACAGTGTAGTTAGCTGTTTCCATGTAGTGTCAGTTCCAGGCACTATTATTTTGAGACCCACTGTTACCCTGGTTAGTGATTTCCCCCCTCCCCCTCTCCAATGTTTGAAGAGTGTAGTCAGTTAGTACTTTCATGTGATCCACTTCTGTATCTCTAGATACAGGAAAAAAAACGTTTAGTGGTAATAAGCTGTGCTTAACAATTTCCATATGTTGGCACTAGGTTTATTTTTTTGTATAGTTAAGTAATTTTTATAATTCATTGTGAAATATTTAATAAATGCTTGTCTTACAGATTTACAGTCTGATTTTTATTGTAGAAAAATATATTCAAACATGAAAATAGGATACTATTTTGGGTATTTTAAGACCTCAGTGGATGAGTAATCAGATAAAAGTAAACAGAATAATTTTAGGTGTCTCTCTTCCTGTTAATGCACTTCATGCTGCTCAGATTGCCACATTCTAGAGTTTTTCCAGGGGTCTTAGAGTGATTGAAATTTCAGGTAGGTTACGAGACTTAGTGTATGTTTTTATGTAGTTACTCCTTTCTGTGTCTATTTTTGTGTCCTGTCTTCCCCTAGTATATTTTTAGATTTTCATTTTTAGTTAATATTTAAATGAATTCTGTTCTAGAATAATTTTCATTCAGATAACAATACAGTCTTTTCTTCACAACTTCCATTCTATCCAAGAAGCCTTTTGCACTCTGAAGTTTGATCTGTAAAACCCTCAGACAACTGCCATCTTGTAAAGTAAATGTCTATTTTCTTTTCGAAAACATCTTCTGGGCCAAACTTCCATTGAAACTCAGTATTGGGAATTCTTAGAGCTATTAGATAGGTGAAGGGACATTTTTTTTCTTAGCTGTCACCTGCTAGGAACTCCCTCTGGTATTTCTGAACTGTCAGTACTTCTCAGGAGTTTTTCTCTTAGATACTAATTCTCAGTGTATTCTGTTTAACTGGGGTAAAAAAGAAATCAGAGGGTTTTACTTATTAAAGTGAGGTTTTTTTCTCCCCTCAAATTACTATTTGGAATCAAGCCTTATGTTTGATAGTGTCTCCTAAGTGAAGAACACCGTAGTTCGTAATTTTTTATTGAAAATTTTTGAACTCCTGTAAATTGAGAGCTTAAGTTTTTCTACAAGAAAACAGACTAGATTTATTCTACATAAAAGGGTAGTTTTGAACTTCCTCGCTTTCCTTCTCAGCCATTTTCAGCATAATGGCTCTTGTGTATTACACTGAAAACACCCAATGCCTCCATCTGGGCATAGGCACCTTCCCTGTTTTCTTCTTAAGGGCAATAGTATGTCGATATGACCCTGTTGTCTCTTAGATCTTGGAAAGACTGTAGGAGTAAGCTCTTTCTTCTGCCTCATTAAGGTACGTTATTTTCAGTTTTACCTCTGGATATGTGTAGTCAGGCTTCTGGCTGTATGCCTGCCACTTCAATTTTGGGGCAGAAATTTCGGTATGTGCAAGATCTTTTCAAGTCAGCTGTAACTTTTCCATTGTTAATTAGAACATCACAATTACTGGAAGTTCTTGTGGTCTTCCTCTTTGTCTTCTACACTCATGGCCACTCTAACTATTTCTTTTTTACTAGCCTTTCATTTCTCTTGTCTTCTTTTTTTGCCCTTTTTTCTATGCATGCCTCTGATTTTTACTGCAGTTGTGCTGCTGGTGTTACGGTGTCATACAGGTAGGACCTCTAATACATATTATTAGGACTTCTCTAGATTTAGATCATGTCCCTACATGCTGCCTTTTTTTTTTTTTTTTTTTTTTGAGTGAGGCTCCGAGTTGATCAGGATCTGAATAAGAAGCAATTTAGGTAATTAAAAGAGATTAAGTGACATTAGTATAGTCAGATTCCACATGTTTGTCAAAGAGCCAAGTAGAGGGCAGAGGAGGAGTGCACTAGCATTATAAAGGAGGAAAAAAAAGCCAGTCTTCAAAGTAGAAATACCCCATGCCATAGAAAAAGGAAATTATCTAGTGCATAGTTATTTTGCTGCAAACCAAGTAATTAGTCTTCAAAACAGAAGGTGGCATAGCACAGCAGTTCATTTGCTACAATTTAGCTGTATGAAGTTGTTTGTCTTCAACTGTGTGCTAAGTTGCCATTGATTCTATAGCCCAAACATAGACATTCCTCAGAGCACCTTGAATAGCATGTTGTTGAAGTGTTGGATCTGATGAGTAGTCAATAGGATTCTCTAGCTGGTGCATCTATTCTCAATGGTCTCAGTTCTGGTGATGGGCAATCTCTGGTTTAATTGAGAAAAAATTTGGTATGAAGCAGTGTGATAGTAATGTTGGCAGAATTCCAGAGACACCCTTGGCTCTCAGACATTTTCCGCTGTCCTCCTGCATGGCAGAGAGGTTCAGGCTATGGGGTAGTGTCTTGTCTAATCAGGGAGCTTAGGATACCAGCCACCAGAGAAGCTACAAGAGTAGAATTCATTTTGGGGTCAGAAGCCTTTGCACTCTTTGAATAAACTCAAAGTAATACTAAGATGAATTCCTAATACTCAGAAAAATTTAAGGAAAAATTTTCTGTATTTGGAGGTAGGTACAGAGAAATTACGTGGTAACACACCTTACAGCTGTGTCTTACTTGGAGGTGATTTCTGTCTGTTGTTGAGCTAAACACCCCCTCAAGTTCTGGTAGCCCCCAGGGCAACTTATGCTGCTCCCAAGGTATGGATTGGCTCGTTTAGACAATCCAGGCTATTCTCAGGCTTTTGCTTCACAAGATGGGAAAGATCATGACTTGGAGGAAGGCTTTCCTTGTATTCAGTTCTAGGCATTTTTTGTAACTCTCAGTCCTGATTACTGATTCAGATAGCAGCTCATGTCTCAGCTGATGTCTCCAATGTTAATAGAGTCCTTGCTGAAACAGCTGAAATATTTGCTTTTTAATGATGCCTTTGGAATGCCTCTTCCTCCTGGACTTAGGAAGTCTTAATACTTACGCGATTGTAAACAGAATTCTTCTTTGTCAAGACAAAACATAATCAGGAACTTAAGGGGTTTTTTGCCTAATTGTTATAGGGCACTTAACCTGTTGTGAATTAATTCTTTTCATCTGATTGGCAAGATAATTTAAGCAATTGAGCTGTCCTGCAGGTTTAACTGCAGCACATAGTATTTTACAGCTTATGTTATAAATCAAGTTTCACACAAAGCTAGGATGGAATAATAAACGTGGACCATTTAAGCCAACAGTTTTTTTGGAATATGGGACACAGATAGGACTTTCTGAAATACCTGCAAGTAGCTGTCACCTGAATAAACCTCAAAGCAAGATCCAGCCAGCAATCCTTGGTGAGATCCACATAAAATTATAGAAAGACAGTTTGAGGAAGGAAAGAATCAAATGGGAAGGGTGGACTGGAAAGAATTAGCAAGGTAGTATCTTCAGATTTTTGGTTATTATGGAATGAGGAGTAGGAATTCTTGAACATTGGAAAGAGATGCTCTCCTGCTCATGAAGGCACCTGTATTACTTAGCTCCAAAACAACAAAAAGTCTCATAAATCAGTACAGTCATGGGTGTTTTGCGTGGTTTTATTGAAGACTTACTGTTAGAACTCACATTTATCATAGTGAATCACAACGAATCCAGGAATATGAATACTAACCATGAAGATGTTTAGAATGCAAATCCACATTTTAATATATATTCAGAGATAATTATAAGATCTATAGCCTTCATGGAATTTTTTCTTCATATTCTATTCAGGTCCAGCTAGCCATCAGATATTTTTGAGGACTATCTTGGATTTTCTGGATTGTAAATATGAAGTATCAATTCTGGGATTCTTTCCAAAATACAGGGAAGTTGTCAGGCAATAGTTTTGAGCCTATTTTTAAAGACAGGAATGGAAGATTCTTTTTCATAGTCTGGGTAGCCCATATTTTCTTAATTACTTAATCAGAACACTCATAAATATTATTCTTCTGGATCAAATATTTGTGAAATGGCCAGATGAGCATTTACAGTTGTGCTAGCTAACTCTGTCAAGGGAAATTAAAATGCACTATAAATATTACTTGAGACAAACCTTTGTGGCAAGGTTGGAATGAAAGGGCTCATCTACCCTTTCAAGAGTACATTTGGTTCCGGACGAATGTTAGGTTTGTTGAAAAGGAGTACATTCAGAAACTGTTATGTTCAACTGCAAGATGTTATTCACAGCTCAGAAATCATCTCTCATGCAAATAGAATTTGCTCACTAAAATAGATTTGTAGTAGACAGAAAAGAATGTCAACTGATTCATTTGTAATAACTCATCCACTTTCTTCTTCCTTTGAAATTTCTTTTGGAAGGTGCTGAAATAGAAGTGAACTTAGAAAAACTCTACTCACACTGTCCCTATAAGCAGCATAGTACCTAATGCATCTTTTAAAATTGATCATTATTGGATCTTTCCAGATTTTCATTTGCTACAATTGCCACAGATGTGCACTTACTCCTTTCAAATCAGTCATCCATACTATATTCCTTTTGAATCGCAGTCGTCCATACTATGTTCTTTATTAGCAGTTAATCACTTTATTTTGCAATGGAGGACTTGAGTTTTAGGATATTTCTAAAACTTCTAAAAAGGCAAGAATCTTCTCTTGATGTAAAAATTAATCAAAGTATTCAAAATAGGGTAAGCATTATCTGTGATGCCTGCAGACATGAAGGAAATAGGTTTCCTTTTCCAAAGTTACTGAATATCAAGAATTGGGGAAGGGTCTGGAGGGGCAACCCCCACCTCCTGCAATTCTTATGCAGATATGAGAGGCAGGGAAATACACAGTTCCTTCATTTTTCTGGAAGGTTTCTTACTGGAATGAGTTCTGCTAACATGCCTTTCTTCCAATTAGAATTTCAATAGTTCAGTCATCCCCCAGTATTTTGAAGTTACTCTGTGTGGAGAAATGATAGGAAATGATTCTATATTTTTAAGTGTAGTCCACTTCTAAATATTGTATTCTGTAAGGGTAATGTGGGAAGGGTTTTTTTTAAATGCTTAATTTTAATGCCTTGTAGGCTGTCAATCTCATTGTAATTTTATATAACGAAGTGTATGGACAATATCTTTTATATATTTGGATGTATTTTCAGAGCTTGCTGGGCTACACCTCAGAGTTATCCCTGAAGGATAAAAGGGACCAGTAGCTCCTTCTGACATAAATATTTGTGTAGAATATTTCAACAAATTTTAATGTTTTTGAAGTTCTCAGTGCTGCCAGTTAAGTTTATTGTAAAGAATGCATTCATTAGCTATCGGCTATATTTCTATACTCTGACGCTTTTTTTACAAATCACATTTTTATGATCGTTTAAAAAAAATTACAAAATTTTTCTCAATTGTGAAATAAATTTATAATTATGGAGTGAAATTTTCATTACTTCATTCTCACATTTACAAAATTGTGAGACTTTTTACCATGTCATTTCAGATTAATGGAATCACGATAGCTTCTCACTCCTATTACCTGGCTTCATAATTTAAAAAACAGCTATCAAAACCCAGTAGCAGTTAGCTGGGGGGAGGGTTAAATCTATGATTCTCATTAGGCAGAATGCTAATTTTCTTGTGATGCTTTTTTGTATCATTGTTAAATTATTGCAGTAATTTTGTGGTAGGAAAATACGTTATTACAGTACTCTTTGGAAAATTGTCCACTGAAAATTTGAATAAAACAGTTGTCTCTTATTCTTTATATCTAGTTGATTCTTCCTGCATTCCTTATTTATTTATCTCCTATGCTTATCTTCTGTGAGTAATGGGACACCTGTGTAGCTTTGCTTGCTCGTGTGCGCTCTCCTTTTTTTGTTTCCCTTGGAAAATGTGGATCTGGTTTGTTTTACTTGCTGCATCTTCCTGCTGAGTATTTTCATATAGCCCCTCTGAATATTAAATTATGTTTATATTGAAAATCTCTTAATCATCTTCTGTTTAAGCTGTAACACATTTTCAAAGCAAAGTCTTTCCTGCCTGGCTCTTTGCAAACTATTTACATACACTGTTAGATGTTGGCATCAAGGAAAACAGCTTCACTTTATTTTGCAGTAACTGTATCATCAAGTGTTAGCTTGTGATGAAGCATGAAGTAAATGCTTATATCTTCATTTTATTTAGCTGTGCTTTTTATTCTGCTTTGTCGAATAGGTAATTGCCTATTACTGCATGTAGTACATTTTCCTTTCTAGTAATAGTTCGCTTTTGTGCTATTCTGCTTTATTATTATAAATACATAAAATTATTTTATATGCATTTTTTTTTTAAACCAGAATCAAGACTTGAAGGTTGGCTTTCAATACCAAACAAAGGAAATATAAAGCGGCATGGCTGGAAGAAACAGGTACAAATGGATTTTTTTTTTTCCCTTAACTCTCTTGGAAAGTTTTTTAGGCATATGGTGAATTGGTTTTACAGCTCACATTTAAGAAACAAGAAAAACAGAGTAATTTAGTGTGTATACATTACTTTATTGAAGAGAAAAAAATCCAATAAGAAAATTCAAGTTTAGTATGAAATCTGTAGTAATAACACTGTGCAAATTTACAACAGGTGGGTGAGGAAATCCTTTACAGTGGGCATCTTGGAACCACTAAAATTCCCATTTCTCCCTTGAGTGAGCTTCTTTGTAATCCTGTTACTGAAAAATAAGCGTTTGTGCTTATTGTGCAACTTGACAGCAGAGAGTGGGGAATACCACACATGTTCTGAAGGCCATGGAAGAGTGTATCGCGCTATAACTTGCCACACATGATTTCCAAGGACATTTCCATCTCCCCTACTTTTAAAATGGTCAGTGTGTCTTGAAAATAACTGGTTTACTCTCAGAAACTGGACCTCTGTGCTGGAATTCCCACTCTAAACAAAGCAGTATTGTTTTGCCTTTGCAGAGGTTATGATCTGGTTCTTTGAAACTTCTAATGTTCAAATTGAGATGCATAGAAGCTTAGAACCAGTTTCTGATTATGTTTTCTGGCTTTCCAGTTTCCCTCTTTGAACATCCTTTAGTATAACAAATTGCAAAAGTTAACATGGTCACTAGAATTTTGTAAATTTTGCAAGCAATTTGTATGAAATAGTTTCCCTGCATCTTTCTTACATTCAAAGACCAGTTACTGGAAATTATTCAGTTTATTCATGACACTTTCAATGTAACTTTCTGATTCCTGCTGAAAGATCCTTCTCAGATGCTCCTGTTTACATTCACATTCTACAAGCGTTAGAAGTGGTTCCTACAAAGGAGAAGGATTTAATTCCTGTCAAAGAAGCACTGAAGTGTTTGTATGGGGCCTTTAGCTGCTTAACTCCTTCTTTGAAGTACTCTGTTTTTCACTTGGCTAACATGACCTTCTTTATACAATCGAAGTGTTTTGAGTTCCAGACCTGCCTATTTTTACATCAATATCAGACCTTCTTGGTGATGTGTCTGTAAGTTAAAACCACTAACTATTCTAGCTTGCAGAGAGCGAGTGTTAAGCTGTGCCCTATTTCAGCTAATGGCTGCTTAGGGTATTCTCCCAGACCCTCAGATGAGAGGCAACGCGAACAAGTGCCATGTTGAAAATGCTTGCTTACCACAGTTTGGAACCTGGGGTTTTCTACAGATCCTCAAATGCTTTTCAGGTGGTTTCTGGTCTCTTTGCATTTCACTTTGTCTCCCTGTTAGCAGAACTGCAGGAAGTCTACAGGGCAAGGTCAAGAATGTTTTTGGTGCCATACTTGAGTCAAAGGCCGATAGTGTTTGAATGTTCTTCAGGTGTGTCATGAAACACACCTATTTGTAAACCTATTCCACAACTTGTTCTGTTTGATAGCTAAGGCCTCTTGACTCCTGTTGTTCCAGAATTGATTCTCCAGGTTGCTGTCAGACTTTTGGCAGTGTCCATGAATGGAAGTGACTGTGCCTAGGCACAAGTCATGTAGCTTTATTCTGCTCTGGATTATCTAAAATACTGCATGATTTTCCTGTCAGAATACCTCCAGCAGCCTTTTCTGGTTGTCTTCTAGAAATGGAGTTTATTCTTGCATCCTCGGATGATTAAAATTTTAAACTTCTGATAAATGCAGCTTTTCCAGTGAAAGACTGTATCTGAGCTTCTTTAGGTGTGCCCAGTATAGGCATACTTATTTCCCTTAAGATATTTTAGGCAGTTACTCCATTCATACTTTCCTAGTTTGAATAATAGTTCTTGCACTTTGAAGGAATTTGAGCTACAGATGTCATAAAATGAGTCATGCTGATAAGATTCCTTAAACTAGCTGAGGTTCAAACCAGTGAGACACAGTAGTGAGGGGCCATGTTGACTTCCATGTGTATTCTGTTGGCTGTTCTGTCCTGCATCTGAAACAAGCTGACTTGTAGTCAGCCTCCTCAAGTGTTTCTGTTCCAAATTCTCCTGCGCTTTCAGTTTTGGGGTTGGTGGGAGGTATGCAACCTCAAACATAGGCATGCCCAGATTAACTTAAATTAAAGGGAAAGCAAAATTGCATTAGCAGTGCAATTGGATTGACGCCTGAGTTGTTATAACTTGAGCTGCTGCATTTCTGACTCAAATGTCAGTAGCACTGATGTCCTCCGAGTCATTTAGCTTAAGTTAGAAAGGGGTGAGTGTGGAAAACTCATCTGGGAAGAAACATTTGAGTTATACCTCAAGCTAACATTAAAATGGATTAGCCATATTTTTATCTGGAACTTCATTTCATCCCAAGTGGAGATGATAAAAATTTCCTTCAAAAACCACTGTAGAACGGAACTACTGTGAGAAGGTTTTTTTTTGTATGTTCACAACAGGATATTGAGGCTGTTGTACGTAACTTTTGTGAGGTCAAATTGTTCTTTCACCAAGACTTGTATACAGTGTGATAACTGAATTCTATTGCAGTCAGAATTTGCATTTGTTATAGTAGTCGTCCTAAGGCCTTACTCTTGTCTGTGAAAGGCAGAGGTGCATACTTCAAAGACAAAGAAGGCATTAGCTTTCTGTTGAAGTAGATCAAAGGAATTCAAGCACAGACTCTTTCTTCAGTGGGGAAAATCTCAGGAGGCTCACACCATTACAGTTTAGTACCTATTCGAGTTGATCAGGCTTTCTATTAAAGAATCCTGACTGAGGGGCTGAAAGCCCTTTTAGTCAGGGGGAAAAACACCCTTTGTGGCTTTTTTAGATGCATTTCAGTACGCAGCTTGCACAACATGTTTTTAAAACACTATAACAAAACTTGTTAAGGTAACTTTCATATTCAGGTTTTGAGGTCAGACTTCAAGTCCTGTGTAGTTAGGAAGTTCACCCTCCTCTTGTAGGAGGAGTAAAAACCATTTACTTAAATTGTCAGTATCTGCATTGTGCAGAAACCCATTCAATTACCTAGCTGTAATTAGAATTAAAGATGAACTGTTTGTGTATTCACACTCTCTTGCTTTTCTGTCCTTTCTCCTGCTTCTGGGTCGTATTATACCTGAATCTGGAGCTCAATATAGACAGAGCAGTCAGTCTACCTCTTTTTAATCCTCTTTAGTACCTCATACCTTTTAATACGTTGTTTCTAAAACATTTGAAACTGCAGGGAGGGAATGGCCACAGCTGTCACTGAGCTTATGCTTATGGACAGTTTTAGCAAAGACGTTGGACTGGCAGCTCCCAGTGAAGAGCAACAGGCAGTGAATTCTGCAGGCTTGAACTAATCTAAGTGCTTAGGTTAGAGGTGTTTGATCTTAATTGGCCTGTAGGTTACAAAACTTTTTTTCTGAGCAGCTTGCTTTGTTTTTCCTGTCATATGAACAAATGTTTGTAAGTCTGTGTGATTGTGAGCAGCCCTGGAAGGGTGTCTATGTAGTTTAGGTTGAGGACAACATCACTGGGCTTTTTGGGGTGGGGAACGGACACTGCAGGCATACTCAGCATTTGAGAATTCTCTTGGAAATGGGGCCTGCAGTCCATTCTTGCTCTAAAACTCACTGCCTTCCCAGTAGCTCTTTCTTATTCCGCAGAATCCCGTGCATTCTGGAGTACTCCAGTTTTTCAGTGGCATGGGATAGGTATAATATATTAATATGCAGATTTTGAGCAAGAACTTTTAAAACACTTGGGGGAAAAAACTAATCAACATATTACCAGATGTTTCTGTTCTTTAACATCTTTACCACTCTGGAAAAAACTGTGTGGTTTGACCTTTAAAGTGACACGTAGCAAAAGAACGTCTATTTCTTTTCTCCTCCTCTGCAAACTTACTGTCTCAGTGTATTCCTAGATTTGGAATGTACACCAGACCTCTGTTTCTGCTATTTCATTTTGGCTCTTTATTTTACCAGTCCATTAAATTGAAAGTGTAGGAAATAGTTAGCTGGAGCTGTGAGAATCTCTTTTAGCCCACCATTAGTTTGGTGCGAAGTACCAGTGAGTCTTGCAGGTCTCTAGAACAAGAGAAGTTTACAACTGTATCAATAAGTGATAGATTCTGCACTCCAGGATTTTCTCAGTGATACAGTAATTTTCACAGTAACATGCCAGTAGCAACTGAAATTTGTGCGTTTGTGGACAAGTCATCACACAAGACATTCCAAAGTCATCACAAGCATTTTAGGGTGCTCCAGTGACAACACACAGTCACTGCAGCCTGTAGCATTGCACAGCTGTCAGTAGTATAGCTGCCTGCATGATGATTTAAATATCTCCTGATATCAGTTTAAAAACCTTATTTCACTCAGGCTTTTTATGTGCATATGGGATAAATGTTGCTTTTTAAAATGCAATTTTAACTTGGTTGTACCCTTTCTTTCCCCAGTATGTTGTGGTGAGCAGTAAAAAGATACTGTTCTACAATGATGAAAAGGACAAGGACCAGTCTAATCCATCCATGGTACTAGATATAGAGTAAGTAAAGAAGTTACTGTTAGTTTTGGATACAAATTGGCAAAAGAGCATTGTGTGTGAGATAACCGATAACAAATCTAGAAGCTTGGAATCAAAATTCCATAAATAACTTTTAATTTCCCATACTAGTTGGAAAACGTCTGTTTATCTGTATTTCAGGGTGGTGTTAACAGAAGATACTACTTCTTCTTTGTCCTAAAGTTAGAGCTAAAAGTTAGAGAGAAAATTAAATACACAATAGTGTGGCGCTGTCTGTAGTCACTAGTCTGAATTTACAGAAATGAAGAGCCTTGTCTCATTATGACACAGAAGGGTCAGAGACAGTAAAACCTACATATTATGCTATCTCTTTTCATGATTCAGCATAATGACTGGCTTTTCCAGTTGCTTCAATAGCTGCTTTCTAAAGCAGAGTATGATAGTTGTGGGATAGATAGGGAACTGGCTGTCTGATTTTAGGTCTCATCCTCTTGCTTCATACCTTTTTCTTGCTGTCTCAGAAAGGATCAGCGTTAATCAAGCCCAAAGCATTTGTACTTTTTCCAGATGGTTTCTGTTTAGAGTGACAAAATAAATGAATTGTGATCCCTTTACATTGGTTATACATGAAGAAAATTGTGTCAAATATCACTGAAGCCCATTGCTGATACATGACTGAGTGTGATGTTTGAACAGCTGATCGACATTATGGGGCCTTATAGAGTAGTAATTGAAAAAAGGTTTTAAAATTCATGAATAGGTCTATCAGTGACTAACAAATACAGTGGTCTGGAAGGAATCTCAAACTCAGGAAGTGCTTAAGCTGCCAATTGCTCGTAACCAGGAAAAGAGTTATTTTATCTTTGAGTTGTTTCTTACTCTCTTCTCATAAACATCTGTTACGGCAACTGTTGAAAACAGGATGTTGGGATAGATGGACTTACAGTCTTGACCCAGTATAAGATGATGTTTGTTCCCATTTTAATAGCATTTTCAACAGCTGGTGCCCTAGATTGCCTTTTGTGATGTTCTGGCATTCATTGTTGATCAACTGATAACATGATTGAGTAAAAAAATTAGTGAGTAGTACTATACTTCATACGGTTACTTCCATCCAGGCTTATCAATAAGCTTTTCTAGCAATAATCAGTTAGATTTCCCAGTGTTCTGAGGAAGAATTTGAAAACCTTTTTCATGGGTAAATTTGCCATGATGGATCTTGAACCCATTATAAGATAACCCTTTTTCCATGCTATGAAATGTTTTGGTCTTATTTGGGTAGACAAGATCTATATGGTTTATGAATTAATTCCTAAAATCATATTGCAGCCTTGAAGTATGTTGTATTGCTTGCATAAACAAGATTTATAAGAACTTCAAAGCACTTTGATAACTGTTTTAAAAACATACATAGCCTTTTAGCATTTTCTGATTCATGTTTCTTCTAATCTAGTAAGCTGTTCCATGTCCGGCCTGTAACTCAAGGAGATGTATATAGAGCTGAAACTGAAGAAATTCCTAAAATATTCCAGGTAAAAAGAAGTGTATTCTCATTTCTATTTAACTCTCTTGAAAAAGTTTGGTGGCTTCTTTGAAAAGTATATAAAAATACATAGTGCTTCAACAATGACACAGCAGTATTCTTTTTCAGATTCTCTATGCTAATGAGGGGGAATGCAGGAAGGATTTGGAGGTAGAACCAGTACAGCCGGCAGAGAAGACAAATTTTCTAAATCACAAAGGCCATGAATTTATTCCAACGTTATACCACTTTCCAGCCAACTGTGAGGCCTGTGCCAAACCTCTTTGGCATGTCTTTAAACCCCCTGCTGCCCTAGAATGTCGAAGATGCCATGTGAAGTGCCATAGAGACCACTTGGATAAAAAGGAGGAATTAATTGCACCGTGCAAAGGTATACTTGTGGTTTTTTGCATTCTGTGTTCTCTGCGTGTTTAGCCGGACCTGCTAAACTATCAAAGGCAAATAAAAGCGCTTTAGTTTAAAAGTTTTCTACTCTTTAGTTTTATGATTTTAGATGTGAAGGGTGCTATTAAAATAATAGGCTGTTAATACCGCTTATGAACAGGCGGCTGCGGCAAGCCCCTGTCGGGAGCCCTTTGGTGGTGTAACTGATGTGGCTCTGCTGAGGGCCCTGAGAGCACAAGGCTCCCTAGAGGTTTGTGCCCAAGTACTGGGCAGCTTCTTGGTTCCCAGACCATTCTTTCTCTTATACACGGCCCACATTAGGGACAATGCAGTGGCTGCATCACCAAGCTGTGCTAAGACCTTGAGGAGTGGCTCTTCAGCCACTTCACGGATTGGAGTAAAGGTTTCCTCTCTGTGCTCCTGTGAAGTGGAGTATTTGGGGTATGTACTATGGAAATCAGCCATAAGGCACCCACACAACTTTCCAGCTTATTAAGACTTCAATTAGTGTAAGTTTTCTCATATCTTGAATATTAACGTTAGAATCAAGAATCTTAATGCAAAGCGACAAATATTGAAAGAAACTGTATTCATAATTTGAATAACTGTATTCATAGTTCGTTGTCTTCCAAAAATATATAAACAATTCCAATACAAGTATGTATATAGGTGCCATTATTCTTTCCAGTGGCACACCTCGTATGTCATAATTCTTATTTTGATAACAAGTCCTAGTTTTCACTGAATCATCTTTCTCTTTTTACTTATAGTGAGTTACGATGTAACCTCAGCAAGAGATATGTTGTTATTGGCATCCTGTCAAGATGAACAGAAGAAGTGGGTGACTCATTTAGTAAAGAAGATCCCTAAGACACCACCATCTACTTTCGTTCGTGCTTCTCCTAGAACTATGTCTACAAGATCCTCAGCAAATCAGTCATTCCGAAAAGTTGTTAAAAATACTTCTGGAAAAACTAGGTGAGAAACTACAAAAGCTCCAGATCTTTTTAACAACAACAACAAAAAAATCTCTGTTTATAAATCTTATTTAATGTGAAATTGTGAAATAATTCCATAGTTATGACAGTTGAACTGCTGATCTAAATCTTTGCTCAAATCCTGAAAGAAGGAACAGACGTGATTCTCCTGCTATTGTGGTGAATTTATCAGTTCTTCACATTTGGAAGGGTGCTGTAGAGATGGCAGTGCCTGGCCTGCCAAGGCATGTGAGGGAGCTGGCAAGGCTCAGTAGATATATCAGCAATGGCATTTAACTGCAAGGATGATCTGCATAGTCGTTCATGGACTGACTCATTGAGCTTGCATAAGCTAGAAGTCTTCTGCAAATGTGGGTGAAATGAGAAACTTACAGGAGGACATAAAAAGAAATCTGTGACCAGCAGTTAAGAACATGTAGCTGTGCCAGAGTACTTGGGGGAGAAGCCATATTCACAAACACTGAACAAAGTCTCAGTTTGCCAGTTATAGTTCAAATGGCAGGAACTGAATTATGATGTGCTTTTACATTTTTCAACACTGGCGCTTAAGCGAGCCAAAGTTGTGAAACACAGGAACACTTCTGATTTGTGGGGAGATTTCCTGGGAAGTGGGCAGTTTTTCCTTACAGTCTTCACTGTAAAAATCTGTTGAAAACAAGGGTGAGTGCAATGGAAAAGCACACAGTGATAAACCCAGGTTAAGAAGAATGACTGTAAAATCAGAGTTTGCTTACTAAATAATAGTGTCTTCAGTATTGTACCAAATAAGGGCAAATCGGTAATTGCTAATTTCAGGGGGTTTCAGTCATGTTTGTTATGTACTTATGTGACACGTACTTGTACAACAAAATCTTGTTAAACTGTTTGGCTTGTCTACAAAATGTCCATTTCTCCCAACTTCCAATAGCTTTTATAGAGCTTTACAGTGTTTCCAAACTTGTTTTCTTTCAGTCCTCAATTTTCCAACATTTACTGAAAAATGTTAGACCCCTCCATAGGCTTTAGCCAGATATTTTAAGAATTTTGGATATAAATCACACCTGCTGATTTTAAAATATGCATTATTGATAGCCGTTGTTTAACATCATCTTTATTTACAATAGGACTGTTGAAGAAGTACTCCTGTTCTGTGGTTGAGAAAAATATGAAGTGCTTTTATGTATCGTATGATACATTTATTTGAACAATAATTAGGATTCTAGAAACTAGTTACTAAAGGAAGACCTTTTAAACAGGCAGATAAAGATAACAGAATTACTTAGAACTGGTTAAAGAGCTCTGTTACTGATTAGTAAGATTTTCCAGTGAGTCTTGGACCACCTAAGACTGAAAGAAAAAGCATATCATGTTAATACTTAAAAGGATTAGATGGAACGATTTTGATACTGAATGGTCATCCCACCCCAAATTCTGGAAAAACACCCCAAAACTGATAATGCAAAATTCATTAATACAGGTTAAAAGAGTTTTTAAAATGTGACACTGAAATAATGCTAGTCAACATTGCTTACCGAAAAAGATGTCAAATTAACTGAGAATCTTTTGATGAGGTAGCATTCTTGGACAGTAAAAAAAAAAAAAACCCAAACCAACCAACTCCCCCAAAGCCAACCAACCAACCAGCCGATGGGGTTGGAAAGAATTATTTTAAATACACCATTTGCATGCATCTTTAAGCAGTATTAATTGGAACGATCTAAAACAACACTTGGAAGATCATAGTCCTGATTGTACATTGTAGAAATCATCGTCTGTTACCGAGTATACAGATTCTTCCCTCCCCCCTGCCAAACCTTACTTATGTAGAGTTCACTTTGTAAAGATGGTGCATACTTCTTTATTTCACATTTAGATCGTTGTAGACTTTCTTTTCCAAAAGACTGTTTGAATTGTATTCTGAGTGTGCTTTCCTTTCCATTTGCCCTTGCGAGGTCCTCTGGTAGCTGTAATAACCAGATTTTTTTTAAGTTCTGTTGCAACGTTTGTTTCCAACTTTTGGGAGGGTCTTCAGCTGCAGTTACTGTAATATATCTCATGCTAGGGTGTGAAGGGGGAATTTGCATCTGCACACACAGATAATTAAAAAAAGGGGGGGAGTTAAAAACCTACTATTGGCAAAACAGCTCTGGTATTCAGATGTCTCGTAGCTGTTAGCTTTTCAATAGATTTTTTTTTTTTTTCCCCCCCAGCATAACCATGTGATTTTTCAGGGTTTTCATTTCAAGATCTTAACTGTTTTCCAGGCGTTTTAGAGCTAATTGGAAAAGCACAGCAGCTTTCATCCATACTCTTTTATGGGAGCAAATCCATTTTCTTAAATCAATTCATTGATTCTTTTTCACTCTGTCTTAATAGAAATGCTGGTTTGGGGTTGCATTTTAGCAAGAACAGGTTTGCAGCTAATCTCTTATAGAATGAACAGATTTACATATTTTAAAATTTACAGTAGCTTTTAAAGGAATGGGTCTGTGTGGGGAGATCACTTATTCAGACAATTTCTGTTGTTAATCCTATTGGCATTTGTTGTGTGAGAGTGTTAGAGAATCATAGAAATACGCAAGTAGTGAACGGGAACTTTTTTAAAAAATGAGAAACACCATCTTTAAAGCTCTTTTTTTAAGATCCTAGAGATACAATGAGCCTAATATCTCACCAGCACCAGAAGGAGGAGAGCTGCACATTCCTGCACTTTATCTTGTGTCAGCTCATGCTTCACAGATTACCACAGTAAACTGGTCTATTTTGCAGCAGAGAATTAATCCAGGAAAATTCTCACTAAAGAAAAGCCAAAAAACCCAAAGCTTAACAACAAAAAAACCCCAACCCTAACCCCACAAAAGAAAAGCATGTGGTTTTCTGTTGGGTTAGGAAGTTGCAATGGTTCATGGAAGAGTCCAGAAAGCACCAGATCTGTCTCAAGAATGGAAGGAGGAAAGGTGAAGATGGTTGTCTTGCACTAGCGAAGTATCAGGTCAGATCAGCTGTTCAGAATACTGCAGCCTTGCATTTTGTCCATCTGCCCTAGTGTACGGCCTCTGCTCACAGCTTTCTCCATCACCCAATGGGATCTTCCAGGTTCTTGGGAAGAAATAAAGCTCTTAAGTTTTCTGGAAATTGAGAAGTTAATACCCACGTGGTATCTTATCTCTTTAACTTCTTGAATTTTTCTAACAGACTGTGATGTGAATCAAACAGTTAACATTTATATTACTCTTCTAGACTGAGCTCAAATCCATCAGTGAGTTTGATGACATAATTGATATTTGACCTTAGAAATCTTGCTTCTTAGTGATGTCTAATACTCACATAGCTTCTTAGAACATATGATTAATTGACAGCAAACTGTTTTAACACTGCATATTGCAGGCACCGAGTATGGAGGAAGAAGCATATTGAGCATAAGCAATTTAGAGAGGCAGAGTACTTGACCAGCAAGACTGCTAGGTATGTGCGTGCTGCCGGCCTGTCATGCTGCATGGAGATGTGTGCAGGAGGCAGGTGGGGAGCCCCTGCACCTCGCTGATGCTTGAGGAGCTGCTTGGGCGGCTTTGTGGCACGCTCCATCCCCATCAGACAGCTGCCACTGGGTTGACTGGAATGTAGTGGGGCTTGCGTGGCACCTGCAGAGCAATGTGAGCAAACAGTGAAAAGATTCAGAGTTACACTGAGCAAATAAGCATTAGAAAAAGGTCAGATAGAAACTTATCTTTCAAGCTATTCTACTGTGGATGTTTTTGTGACTTTCTCAGACAAATTTGATGTTAGTTGTGTCTGTGAACTAGACAATCGCTGCTGTGATATAGTATGGCCAACCTGTGCCCTGGTATCACTACATATTCCATCCTGTGTGTTTAGAAAGAAGAGGCATTGGAGTTATTTTAGGCAAATTCACTTCTGATGTACCAGATGTTTAAATTTAGATTATTAAATAAATTTACAATGGATCTTATACTGAACACTTAACTGGTGATTCCACAGTAGCTGAGCTAATCTGACAGCCTGTTGCTACATAAGGGGGAGGATTTTCCCCCTCTGTCTTCCTTCCCTGCTCTTCTGTCAGTGGATCCTGGGTAAGTGCTTGAAATGATCCATTTTGGACCCTTCCATGAAGGTCCACAATTCAGTTTCCTGACTGTCAAAAAAATGTAGACTTATCTTGCTGAGCTAGTGAGTGGAACTAGCCCGCTGAGAAGTGCAGTGATTGCCAAATCTGAGGACAGGTAAGTCGGAGGGTGCTCCCCTGGGGTCAGGAAGGTGATAAAGTGAAGAACAGCGGTCCCTTTTCCTTTCAGGAGGCAGCGTGTTGTTAGATCAGCTTCTCTGAACTCAAGACACTGCACTCTGCAGTTTTCATCCTGACCTCTTTACCTAGATGTGGGAGTAAGAGAAGCAGTGATGACTTTTATGGGATATATGTGTTTAGCTTTTACTAAGTATCTGAAAATTGTTCTCTTGTCAGACAGTATAGCAGAACTTGATGGAGTCCTACAATGAAAGCAGGCATTAGCTATTTTGTCGAATGGATATAGGCTTTAACACATATGTTAAGACATTTTAGTACATTTCATTTACGGTCTGATCCACCTTTCTTTGCAGTTGGTAGGCAGCACTTCATTGACTTCGTGGAGAGGTGTATCGGGCCCATTCAAAGGACCTTCATGCATAAGTTCATCTTAAGTTCTATTCCTCATTTTAGTAACTTATCACTAGTAAATATGAAGCAGAACTTCATGATGAACTTGCTAGCATTTGCAGTACTGCTTCTAGATCTGAAACTACACGTCATAGTTTATAGTATGCTAATTTATACACATTGTATCAGCACAGTTGAGGTGTTTTGTTTTAATATATTTGGACTTGGGCACCTGATCAAGTTAATGCATGTTTAAAAAAAAAAACCAAAAAACAAACAAAAAACCCCCAAACAAACAAAAAAAACAAACCACCTGAACAACCAAAACTCCTGTGCATCAGATGAGCTGTGGCAACTGCATGTGCGTGCTCTTAGCCCTATACAGAGCCTCTTCTTGTCCTGCAAGTGAAAAAGGGTCACCTTGCATTTGCCGTGAATACACCCATGATTGTTTACTCTTAATCATTTACCTGTAAAGCTGCAGTAATATTATCATCTCTCTGTGTTCATTTAATGTTGTTTGAAATTAAGAACAGTTTGTGGAAGATTGTGTAGGTATGATCTTAGTTTTGTACCATGTCAATTGAAAAAATACTTCGTTAACATAAAATAAAGTACTTTCTTCACCAAAGCTCTTGGCAAACATGCACTAGTGTTATGAAGCTAATTTTTATATTTGTTATTAATTGTCTGTTTTCTTCTTTGTTCCAGCTAACCACACGTACAGTGCTTAATGGAATCTCATGGGATGCGGTCTGAGAAACAGGGCTTTTTTTTAACCACACAGAGCAGTGCAGACGGGCTGTTGTTCCTTTCAACATAACTATCACAGGCTTCAGGGTTAAGATTGCTATTACTGTCTCCTCCTTGCTTTGGCACAAAAGCACGCTGAGGGTGTTTAATTGCGGGTTTGCCTAAAGGTAGATTAGATTAATTATTACTATGTAATGCAAGTTAAAGCAAATAAAGCTTAGCTAGGTGTATAAAAAAAGGTGCTGCCTTTTTGGATTTAAAAAAAAAAAAGCCTGTCAATCACGATGAAATGCAGCCAACTTTCTTCGTATCAGTGAAAGAAAAGGACTGTTTACCCTGTGAAAGGGATATTTATGTCAAGATGAGCATATGAAATGGAGTAGAGGAGGAAGGTTTCTCAATGAGAAGGACTGCAATTGCTTTCAAGACTCAAAGTTGTGCTCTTGAAGACTGCAGAACTAGCTTAAAAATGAAGCCTTATCACTTGAACTTCAGTGCCTTCACTGCAGAGTTCTTAGCCTTAATGCTAACCACCCACTATGGAATGGATCAAAGTGATAAATGTTTTGCATTATGCTTTACAAAATACTGATTCAGCAGGTTTGTAAAGAGGGGAAAACAAGTAATTGCCTTTAATCTATGCATTTTTTTGCCAAGCCATACTGAATTATTTTACTATTAGAGGCATTAGAAACTAACAGTAAAAAGAACCACCAAGTTTGGAAGCATATTTTGGGGTACATCATTTCTATAACTGTATAATGTATTGCCTTACAATTTTAAGTGATAACATAAAGTTAACAAACATTTAAGAAATATATGCACTGTTTGAAATGTAAATTATTCTTAGAACACTTTTACTGGGTTTTACATTGTCCTTTTAGTGCCTTAAGTTGAGATAATTGTATTATTGCCATGTCAATAAATGTAGAAATCTAAAACTAAACAAAGGAAACCTCTAAAAAACTATTGCATATCAGTGGTTTTTACTGAATTTTAATTGGTTGAAGTATTGTAGATGCTAGATGCATTTTCTAAATTAAGTACAATCTTTGAATGAGAATTCCTCTTACAAAGAAAGACTGATTCTGTTTCATAAGCCAAGAGATGTGTAGGCAATGCAAAAAAAAAAAAGCATATAATACAAAAGCTCTGGGTAATTCAGGAATTTCAGTAAATGCTGTCAGACTCTTGCTTTGTAGCAGGAATACATTCATGGTATGGGCAGTATGGTTTTATTTTATTTTATTTCTTAACCAAATACCTCCTCAGTAATTTATAATGGCTTTGCAGTTGTGTATTAAATAAGAAGCACTGGAAAACTGATTCGTCCTTAGGACGATTTGCATGTTTCAAGTGGTATTGAAAGCCGCACTGATGGATATGTAATAATAAACATATCTGTTATTAATATGGTAATGACTCTGTGCTCATTTAATGAGAAATAAAGTAATTTATGGAAAGACCCTTTTGAAAATGACTGGCATGGTGTTTTCTCCCGACTGCAACTTATACATCTTTCTAAGCATTCAGACACTGCAACAGCTTCTAGTCCAAGGTGCATTTGCAACGTAATGCTTAGGGGACTCTGAAACATTTTTTTATTATTCTACATGAATAATACAATTTTTTTTTCATTCCCTTCTTCTCATGGCGTGCTGTAGTATGCTGTAGTAGCCTAATTTATATTTATTATTCAACCACCACCCTGAGCTTGCCTTGTGATTGCTTCATCCTTCATGATACAGGTTTGGAGCTTCAGAAATCCCACTTATTTGGGGGAAGGAGAACCCTGTTCAAAAGACAAAAAACTGTGTGTGGGGGTTGTTGGTGGGGTGTTTTGGTGGGGTTTTGTTTTGGTGTTGTTTTGTTTTTGGTTTTGGTTTGTTTTGGTTTTTTTTTTGTTTTTTTTTTTTTTGGAACAGCCTGTGCATCCCATGAGGCTGGCTGGCTGTAAATCTCCCTGGGTAATCCGCCAAGGCCTGCAGAACAATGTACTAGTAAGGACAAATTACATGCAAATGATTGTATGTCCTTTGAAGGTCACAGAGCTGGGAAGTATAGAAGTAGGTGATGTAATTTTAGAAAGTTCCTCTGTGTTGAGCTTGCTGTATCAGAAACGTCAGCAATGGATGGAGCACAGCAAAAACTATCTTCCAGATCACCAGTCACATTGACTGTTAGCTTGCAAAACAATACAAGGGATAATTATGACCTGCTTTAATCTCCTATCACATATCCAGAGGGGAAATAATATAGTAAGATGATTAAACATATCTTACTTAAATACATACATTATTATAGGAAATTTAGAGCAATAGCAAAGGCCTATGGTCAGGTCATTCTCCAGACCCAGATTAGGTTTTGGATTGCTTTTCCGCTTTCCTTTGTGTAACTGGCTACCTCTACAGGCTCAAAAACTCTTGCTTGAATAATTTCTTAATAAAAAAAAGTCACATCTTCTAGTTCTGTATTTTATGAATCTGAAAAATATCATAAAAACTGTTATGAATAGATAATGACTGGTGGGAAGAGGGAAGGATTGTGGGAAAAATGGGTTTGCTCTACAGACTGGCACATAGTGTCATTTCTGTAGCTTTTTATAATGCTGAAATTCTGCAATTCTTTTTAAATGCTGATTTTGCTTGGGAAAGAAGCAGCAGACATAATGACATGTAAAATTACATTGACTTGTATGTCTGGGATAAGTTGCAACTAAAATGCTGTAATAATAAAGTCTAGACATGCAAATTACAGTTTGCGTTCTGGTATACTGATGTTGGCACTTGTTTACTGTAAGCAAGGTGCCTATCTACAGGAATAGCTATACTTTGAATAACAAATTCAGCCAAAGGTTTCTACTGCTAGGAAAAGTAATGCCTATGATCGCAACTGTGCAAACAGATATTTCAGGGGAAAAAAAAATAGTTGTTACTAAACTTTTAGCAAGCATCAGCTTTACTATGCAGAAAAAAATAATCAGTGTGCTGCTCTGTTCACTACAGCTCCATTTTTTCTGGCTCCTGCCTTCTTATTTTGCTTAGCTTGCTTTTACGCTTCTCAGTAATAATTCTTCTTACAGGAACATTTGGCCTACACTCATCCAATACAGTGCCAGAGTCATCAGGAGATGTGAACGTGTAAGCTGTGAAGAGCCAACATAAATCAACCTGGCTTTGTTTGTATCAGTGAAGCTGTAGTTTTACACGCTGTTTGAGAAATCGAGAAGTCTAGATTCTTACGTGATCATTTTTTGTTGATTTGCCTCCACTTTTTTTCCATTTTCTATTACTGTATTAGGTTGAAAGTTCATTAACATTGGTAGAATGCCAACATCTGCTCTTTTTCATTCCCTCTTCAAGCCTCCCTAGTCCTGCTGAAGGAAACAGGAAAAGAAAATGATAAGAGTAGCTAACTGTAGCAAAACAGCCTGGGTAATAAAAAAAGGATTCAGCCTCTCCCACAAACAGGATTCAGCAGCAGCCACCGAGGCTGTAGCCAGGAGTGAGTCAGGAATCATGCAGTGAGAGGAGGGGCAGCAGGTGCTGAGCTTCCCTCTGAGCTGGTGAACTCTACTGGGAATTTTTAATGCACTAGTTACAAACATAAAAAATGCAAAGTTTTGTTCTCTTTCCTTCCCCTAGGTGTACATTCATAGTGACCCAGAACACAAAAAGTTTGAAAACCACTTTAAATGGAACGGGTAACACTGAAATGGGGGATAACTGTGTATGTTACTTTAAATATCTCCTGGATCACTACATTTTTCTTTACCCTGCCATTACATTTTCTATATCATCTATTATGAAAAGTCACACCTTATTGACACTGCATTTTTCAGTTTGTAGTTGCTGTGAGATAGGGATCAAATGTAGCAGTGGCTTTCAGGTTGGGAGTGCCTAGGCTGTGCCACACCCTGGGCCCCTAAGTCAGCCCTAGGAGCTGCTACTGCACAGGGCAGCCACGGTGATCTGTGTCTGGGCCTCGCTCAGCCCTGCGTGGTGCTAGGAAGATGGTGCACACCAGAGTTTTGTTTGAGTATCTTGTTTCTGTTCCTCATTTTCTGGGTGCTCATTTGGAGACAGTCAAGGTTTGCAGTGCAGGAAGGTGGAATGCTGACCTTTATAATGAAAAAGAACTTTTCTTTAAACACGTAAAGCACTGTAACATATCAGGACATTGGAAAATAAGACCTAAAGCACTTAAAACTAGGATTATTTTGAGTTTAATATGCATAGCAATTATCTGCAAGACAGGAGTTAGTAATGTGATTTGATCCTACCTCTGCTGTGAATACGCGCTCATTAGTGTTTAAAGCCTGAAGATACATAGAAAGGTTCCTAAGAACATTGTTCCCCACAGAAAATAAAATGTATGTTAATAAATGCACCTGTCAATATATTGGATGAGGATAACACATCTTTCCTTCTAAAGAAACAAGAAATGTAAACGCAGTACTTCAATTCCTGAGACTCTGGTTATTTAAAATGGAGACTACCTTCTTTGTTCTATCGCAGGCATCACAAAGGTGCCTAAAGCTTGCCTTGCTAAGGGGCTTGCCTCGCTTCCCCACGCCTTTCGCTGTATCGCAGCTCCCGCTTGTGCCATCTGAGGGTACGCATACTGCTTGTGCTCCTCAGAACTGAGCCACGGGAGACTTCATAGAGTAAAAGCCTTTGTAAACAGATCTGGACTTGCTCTGACCCATCTTCCAGCATTAATAAATCCTGCCGGGCCTGTTGGCCTGCACACAGTACAGTGCTAATGACACAGCCCCAGCTTTTGGATCCAAGCTGGCTTGCATCCGGCCAGCTCAGGATGGGAAGCAGCCGTGCTCGGGTGGCCCTGCAAAAGGCCACAGAGACACAGCCGGGGCAGGCAGTTCCACTGTCCCCGTGACCCAGCCCGGGGTTCCCTCAGGGCTTGTCTTCACTAAGAAAAAAGATGCATTTAATAACATTCAACCAATCTGCTAAAATGTTAATGTCATCAAGGTAATCAGTACTTCATATTTATACATCAGGTTGCACTCTTTGTCTCTATACTCCTTACATCAGTTTGTCTACGATTCAAGGAAACCAGCATCTATTGATCACCTCCTTACGCAAAAAGGCACAAAGCTGTGATGGCAGGAAGAGGCCTACACGATCTCGGAGGAAAGAAGAGGGAGGTCGTGATTCTTCACCTTGTGGAGGTCGGGAAGAGTTTTCCTGCAGCTACAAACCCCGATTCTTCTCTTTCAGCACAGCACCCCCTAGTGCCCTTGCCAAACGAACGGGCTGCCATTGCCTGAGACCTGATGCTCTAAGGGTTACTCTAAAGGGAAGAATGTATTCAGTGCAGCTTCAGACTGTAGAGCATTCACTTTTCATTTAGGTGTCACGAATAAATGGGCTCTATATAGGTCACTGTTGGTATTAAGAACAAATGGCTAGACTGGAGACATCCTGCACTCAGATGCACAGGCAGACAGCTGGGGTCTGCTCTCACTTGAACAGACACTCTGCAGGATCTCACCCTAGAACTGGATTAAAGCTTTTCTAGAAAGCTCCTTCAAGCAAGTCAAAGTAACAGAAGATTCATCACCCTTGCTGGTAAACTAACAATGCTTAAATCACCTTAGTAACTGGAAACTCCATCTTAATTCAAGATCCAGCTTAAATTTCAGCATACCACCCACTGGAGCTTCTCTGTGAAATGTAATCCTTGTACCCCAAAACCTCCTTTTCACGTATAGGAGCCTCCACTGGACAATAAAATCAACTTTCCTTTTTCTTCTCCATGACAAACTGAAAAGACTGACATTTCTAAGCCTTCCATCTTAAGGCTTGCTTTCATGCCCTGGATTGTTTTTATGGCCATTTTGTCTCTCCTCCTTCAACTGTTTGGAATTGAAAATCACATTTGGCAAGCAGCATGTTTATCAAGGAAAGATCCTTCTTGTTTTGGGTATCACTTCCATAGCAAAAGCAGGGCCTGAAGTGCAAATGCAGACAACCAAACGGCGGCAGAAGCTCTTACAGCTGCAGCTGGTGAGGGCAGTAGTGTCGGGTTTCTAGAGGTGGTAGCGAGGAGGGGTCTGAGGAAGGCACATTTCTGGCATTCTCTTCCTTTTTATATGTTTAAGCACTGCTTTAATTTCTTTAATAACAGCCTAATACCAAGAGCTTCTGTAGAAGCAGTTGAGATTCAGGTCTCCACGTCTACTGTTTTTAGTATCTCTAAAACTGTTTTTTATTGTCCTGAAGGCTCATGGCCATTACCATCACTTATCCTTCAGGGCTTCTTATGTTATCTATCACCGAATCTTAAAATTGCTGGTAGATTAATGATCCCCGCTCCCCTTAATAAAGTTCTTCTGTTGACAATTTTCTCTATTACTCTACATTTTTCTACAACCCAAACCTACTTCATCCACAACAGCCTTTTCTTTTTTCTTCCCCCCATCTTCGTGCCATCACAGCTTTTGGGCAACCCCCCAGAACGTCTATAAACCCATCTCCGCTCTTCAGCATTTCGCCGTCGACACTGATATTCCCCGCCCGCCGCACCAACAGCCGTTTCACCCCGTTCTGGGGACCGGGCTCTTGCCAGACTGCAACCCGCACACCTCAGGCGGTGGCTCTGCGCCCCGTTTGCACGCAGCAGGTTTAATCAGACCCGGCAGGCCTAGCCAGCTGCTAATCTGAGGTCGGTTATACGTTCCCGGGTTAGAGAGAAGCCCGGTATTCAGTCACGCTTTCTCGTGCGCTGCTCTCTCCCGAGAAACTACCGTTGCCCGTGGAGAGCCCACAGCCGGAGCAGGTTCTCTTCTCCGGCCTGAAGGGCAGCGCCTCCCTCCCCGGGCGCCCTGCCCTGCAGCAGGACCAGCCGCCTCGGCCGTTGCTCCGCCGAGCGGCCGTTACCGGCCGCGCTGCGCGAGCGCCCCCCCTCACCGCCCTCCGGGCGCGGGGCGGCCACCGCCCCGCCCCGCCCCGCCCTTCCGGCGCTGCGCGCGCAGCCCACCCCGCTTCCGGAGAGCGGGCCCCGCTTGCAGCGTCATCCTGAGGGGCCGGTTTGAATGAGACCCCGAGAGAGGGAGGGACGCGCCGCAGCCGCCGCCATCGCCCGCCCGCTCCCACCTCGCTAACGCCGCTCCCTGCCGCCCTTTCGCTTGCCCGCCGCCACCGCGCCCTCTCAGGACACGGCGCGCCGCCCGCCCCCTCCGCCATGCCGCTCTTCTCAGGTGAGCCGGCGCCGCCGCCCGCGCCCGGCTCGGCCCGGCCCGGCCCGCGGCCGTCCGCAGCGTGGGGTGGGGGGGCAGCGCCTGCGGCGGCGGGTGCTATTGCCTCAGCGACGGGTCCTCCTCGGCGGCTCCGCCGCCCCGAGCCAGGCCCTTCCCGCCGCCGCGCGGGGGGAGGCGGGCGGCGCCTCCCGAGGGGCAGCGGCAGGCTCCTCCGGCCGCCCCGCCGTCCTGCCGCCGCCGCTCGGCACGTGTCCGCCGAGCCCCGCCGAGGACGGCACCGGGAGCTGCCCGGGACGTGCGGCCCGGCCCGGCCCGGCCCGGGAGGCGGCCTGGCCGCCTGAGGAGGAAGCGTTGGCCTGGCCCGGCTGGGGCGAGGGGCGAGCGCTGTTGATGGCCGGGAGGGCCTTTTCGGCAAGGCTCGGTCGTGCGAACGGGTGTCATAGGCGTATCGTGTGCGATCGTGGCTGGTTTTTTTTGTTCGTTTGTTTTGTACTAAGATGAGTGCTACTGTCTGTCAAGCGAGCCATAATTCTGCATCCGTGCCTCCAAATTTATTTAGATGTATTTGCCTCTGCTCTTTTAAATCCACTATTTCTTACTTAAAACCAGAGGAGTTAAAATTTTCTTGAATTGCATCACAGCCTTCTCGCCTCCTTGCCGTGAAGGAAAGTTTCTAGTGAAGACTGCAAGAGCAGAACCTCTAGTGAGACTTCTAGGACCAGTTACTGCCTTGTTTATGTTTCACAGGTCTGGCCTCTTGGGGCTTTTTAGTACTGAGGAACCGATTATAGGTGGCCTCAGTACACAGTTGTGTTGCTGTTTCTCTGCTATTTTAATTGTGGTTGGCAAACTGGGATCCGGATGTCAGTATAACAGGACTTCTCCTGAACTCTAGCACATCTGTATAAGCTGTGTTTTCTATTCAGTGGGGCAAATATGTCCTTTTTTCTTGGTTTCCATTGTTTTCAAATTAACAATTTTCTCCTTTGGTTTGGAAACTTTTGGTGGAAATTTCAATTGCAATCTCTGAAGACAAGACATTCATACTTTTCTGTTTCTTCCTCTTGAGTGCTGAGCTGTCAAAACCAGTGGCACTACAGATTAATAATTGCTAACTCTTCTGCGTATTTAGCGGTAGATGCATGACTGTTAAAAAATGCAAAACTTAAAAGACTGTGTGCAGCTGACTTATTCAGTGACTGAGTGGGTTGTCTTCCTGGAAAATGGGAAAAGACTTGTGCTTGGTAGGTCTTAAATATGCAAAATAATAAATGCATTTTTTTAAAAAAATCAGAAGGTTGTGCAAATCAGAAGGTACTTTCTGCTAGAAATACTGAAAAGCCAGTCATTTGAGTTGCTTCATAGGCCAATTTAGACTAAGTTATTCTTCCTTATTACCCATCACAAGCACTGTGTACATCTGAAATCTTAACCTTCTTGGAAGTTTTTTTTAAATCACAGCAACCTAGAGTTGCCATAGTATATTTACTTAAAACCGAAGCACAGGTGGAAGGAAGGATATGGCTTTCTTAAAGCATGGTATTTCAACCACTTCCTGTGCGCATAGGATGTTACTGTGTGCTATATTTTGCAGATTTTCAGCAAAACTGCAGCTTGCTAAAGTAGTCTTGTGTACCTGTGATAGTGATTGGAAGTGATCAAAGATGTGTAACCATTCTTTGGAAACACACTGTTCCAGGCATTTTTGTCTGTTCTTGGTTGGTACTAGCTTTACCAAAGTGAATTGAAGGTGCCTCTGTGTCGTTCTGCCTAATGTCCCTGCTGGTGATCCCGTTTCCAGCGTTGAGTGCTACACTTTGCGTGACCAAATTTCACTTCACTTAATTCCAGTCCTGCACCTTTACTGGGGTCAGGACTTCTGGAGCTGCAACCTGTGCTAGACTGTTGTCCGTATTTGCATGCAGGTATGTTGTTTGTGTGAACACTGTCAAAACTGAGGAGGGTAGCAGCGATGGTGGTGTAAATGGCGCTGCGAGGTTAACCTTCCATTGAAAGGAAGCCGGAGGCGTGCTGTTTTATGGGGTTTATCTTGATGCACACTTACCTCCTCACATAGTTCCATGTGAGCGATACTGGTAGCCAAAACTACGGCTATCAAACAGTAGCTTTGCGTTTAAAGAACATGGTATTGTTTGCCATTGAAGGAGAACGGAAATGCTATGGAAAACTGGACTGGAATCACATGTCTGAACTTCCTTCAGAAATTTGTTTGCAATGAACAGTGCCAAGAGATTGGGAGAGTTGCTTTTGAGCTGCTTTTGTGAAGACTTGCCGAAAGAATTTCTGATACTGTTACGCACACTTATTACTTGCAAAGTTTCTCGGTATATATGTTGCTTACAGTTGTTTTGTAGAATATTTTTAGACTTGTTGGAAATAGTATGTTCTGATGGCTGAGACACCTTGTAGAAAAAGTGTCCCTTAGCTTGATTATTGACAAGTTTTAGAGTTAAAAATGGAATGTTTTGAGATGGTATAAAGGCTGGAATTTGAAATACTGGGTTCATATTGGTAATTACATTCTTGTATATTAGGAAATAATCTAGTTTCAAAACGTTTTGTTTTCAGTTAACGTGAAATGGGGAAAAGAGAAATTCGATGGCGTGGAGCTTAACACTGATGAACCTCCAATGGTCTTCAAAGCCCAGTTGTTTGCACTGACTGGAGTTCAGCCAGCTAGACAGAAGGTTATGGTTAAAGGAGGAACTCTGAAGGTAGAAATCCGTGGTTTTTTATCTTATTTCTAACTTTATTACATTATAACATAATGAGCAATGACCATATTTCTGAGCGTTCCTCCAGAAGATCTTTCATTGTATGTATTAAACTGACTACACTTTTCAGAAATAATTCTGTATGATCCATTGCCTGCTACTAGAAAATACTGGCAAAAGTTTGTTGCTAAATGGTTGGGAGGTACGCTGCTGTTTTAAAACACTTCTTCACTCCTTTATACAAAACACTACTCTGCTTGGTGCTTTTTTTTCTGTTCTTTTTTGATGTTCAGAATCTGAATGTAACTTTTTGCTTTTAGCTTGTTTAAGAAAAGTTCCTCTGGCACTTCTTTGCTGGAGACTTATCGGTGTAATGCGATATAGACAACTTTCCTACAAAAAGTTGTTTACTTTTTGTAGCAGTGTTGAACAACAGATCAAGAACCTTATTGAAAAGACGACTTGGCTGCTTTTTGTTTTAGTCAGACAAGACTTGATGATGTGTAAATAGTTAATATTGTGGAATCTTGGATGAAACACAATTGTATATTTAGAAATATGTGATTAATATTAATGAAAATACTTGCTTGTCTTTTGCTGCAAGATAATTAACTTGTCTTTTATTTCATTTCACATACAGGATGATGACTGGGGGAACCTAAAAATAAAGAATGTAAGTTCTGAGGAATAACTAAATTTTACTAGTTTGATTTTTATTTTGGCATTTAAAGTTTTAAATGCCAAAGATTAAAGATTTAAAGTTCTTGCTGTTTCTGTTTGAATGGGTAGCTCTTTCTTAAAAATCAGACCTTGATGAAAAATAATTTCATAGTTGTCATACCTAAGCATTCTTACAAAGTTCTCACCCTTGATTTGTAGAAAACCTTTTTTGGCATCAGTAGGGAAATTACACCATCTTCCTGAAGTACTTGGGAGCATAGATTTCTTTCTTTCTTACAAGAAATGTTCTGGATCAGACCAGTGGTCCTTCTGTGTTGTCCAGCTGTGACCATAATAATAAGCGATGTTATTTAGAGAGAGCTTGTGAACGTGGGCACTGTGCGGTCCGTTGTGCTTGTATGTCCCTAGCACAGAAAATCATTGCATTACAGATGCTGAAGTTACAGCTCTGCCTATTTCCTTGTTTATCTACCTGCTGAAATTTGTTCTCCTGTACTAAATATCTGCTGTTTAAAAACAAAGCCATTAGTAATGGTTATTCATACCTTTAACTAGTTCAAAAAGAAAACAAAAAGTGAATGTATTTGTGTTTCTTACCTATATAATATTGGAACAGGGAATCCCAAAGATTTTGGGGGGTTTTTTTGGTCATTTTCATTTCTGTAGGTATCTTGTAACATCTGTTTGGTACAGGTTTTACTCCAGTTCTTCACTGAGCAGATTGAATTAGGTAGCATTACTCTTACCCTTGTAACTAGTTCACAAGCATCTATTAGCAGCCTGTAGCTGCACCTATTGTAGCAAAGTCATTCAGCAAAAACCCCAGTACATAATATTCTTGTCCTTTTCTGCATCCTGTTACACTAATAGCTGCCTTTATTAATTTTAATAATGTTATACACAAGTTCTAGGGATTTGCTTACTCTGTCAAAGCGGTTTCTTTCCGTTCTGTTGTCCATCCTTTTCCTTAGCACTGTATTTTTGAAGGCCCCAGATAGCCATTTTCACCCCCTTTGATAGATCTTATTGTGTAGATGTATTCCTGTTGAATGCTGAAAAACTCCTTTTCCTTATGCTAGTCCAGCAAGCATGGTAACTTGATTGCTCCCCCCCCCCCCGAATGTTGGTCCTCATACTTAAACTGACGGGGCCATTTTGGTTATTTTTCACTTTTCAGTTAGTTTAATGTCCTCAGAACTTGCCAGACCAAAGAATGGCACTTCCCTTTCCCGCTTGCTTTTCAGGTGAAAAAAACAACTCAGAGCTGTGGTCCTCATTATTACCCACATCTGTCTGAAGTGTTTCCCTGGATTCTAGGATAAAGATGTTTTTGTTGTTGTTTAGAGAGATCCGTATTCGAGAACTTGAGACTCTGTCGATTGAGAAGCTCAAATGTTGCAGCTTCTTTCAAATCGGAATTTAGCTGCTCAGTTATCCTTGGTTCCAAGGTATTTTCTAAGACTTAAGGGAAAGAGAAATATTTGCACTGAAGATGCTTGATCCCTAGTGGTCCATCAGGAAGGGAGCTTTTCTGAACACTTCACATTGGGGTATTCCATGAATGTTAAATATAGTCCTGACTGGAATCTGGCATTGTCAGCTGCTGGCAAGCTCAGCAGGCTCGGTGGAAACATCTAGCATGGATAATGCTGTGGAATTGTTCTCAATAAGTACATAAAGTTAAGGTATACCCTTAAGAAACAACAGTGCAGTATCAGTTCTGTAAACTAAGAGAAAGATTGTGTTTATTTTGGGGGAAATAGCTGAAATACGTCAAGAGCTTAATGCTGTTTTTTTTTTTTTTTTTTTTTTAAGCAGAAATTACTGCCCTTAAATATTTATTGCTATTTTTACTGTATTTCAAGGGGATGACCTTATTAATGATGGGTTCCGCAGATGCGCTTCCAGAAGAGCCAATTGCTCGACCCGTCTTTGTAGAAGACATGACAGAGGAGCAGTTGGCTTCAGCTGTAAGCATATTTCAAACTCTGGTTTCTTGTAAACCTTTGAATAATGGCAACTTTTAAAATACTTGCAGTTGCTTAAAAGTGGATTTTGAAACTGTAATGTCTGTTTAGCATTTATAGCTTCTCAAAGAAACGCAAATTTATGTTGATGACCCAACTGGTAGCAGTGATGACAAGTCTGGAAGTTAATTTAAAAGTTATATAATTAGTGCTGTTTTTTCTTTAAGCAGGCAGCTTAGTAAATTTTCTAAAAATGGCATTGCTGATGTTTTTAAAGACAAAGTTGTATTGCCCTTGCTGTATTAGTGTCCTGAACTTTGCCTGAATAAGGGCTCTTAGATGTGCAAAATTGTTTCCTGCCTCCTTCATATCTGTGAAGGGAAACTAGGGTTTGTTTGGGGTGGGGTGTGTTTGGGGTTTTGTTTGTCCTTGTTAGTAGTATTAGATAAACTTTTCTTTCTGAAAAATGAAAATAAGTTTGACATTAGTGGAACAGATTATGTGTTTTCCTTTATGAGACTAAAGTCTGGAAGAGCATAATTAATCCTTTTTTTTTTTTTTTTTTTAATGAAGTAACTTCTGTTTGAGTTGTTTCCTTTTTTACAATTTGAAAGGCTTAATTTTCTCATCAGTTATTTGAACTAGGAGCTCTTTGTCATACTTAAAACAGTTGCATGACTGTTGTCAACTGTGCATGCAGAACGGGAATACTTTTATGCATGTCTATATGAAAATGGATCTGTAGTTTAGGACTGGTTTTGTGCTTCAGTATTTAATGCTTTCCACGGCACCAGCAGGTGAAGGATATTTATGTATTTTTGAGACTAACCCTATGCACACACTTGGAGATAACTGAGAAGCAAACAAGATGATTCAGTGTCAGATAACATTTTGAAAAAGTTGGTCACATTGCATGTCTGATTCAAATTTTGTTATACATCAAAATTAAAGTGTCTGTACTGCATGTATTCATTAAAAATGGAATACACGGCTAAATTAATTATCTCTTCCTAAGATAATTAAGTGGTACTGGTATGCAGTGTTATTTCAGTTTCATTAAACTACGTGCTTTTCCCTGACAACTACTCAAATATGCAGGATTAAAAAAAAAAAGAAGAAGAAAAATGCTATTATGTTGTGATTTATAGTTGTTCTGAAACTGGTTCATTTAATTATTAGTTGGGCTTCACATTTGTCAAAACTTTAGAAATTCACAAGTTGTCTGAAAGGATCAAATTAATGATCTGTTGCAGACTTCTGGAGAGGAGTTTAAATAATGCTTTTGTTTCTAACTATGAACTTCATCACATTCAGAGTTTTACTGAAAACTGATTTTAATTAAAACATCAGTGTTTTGTACAAATGTATTCATGTGGAAATTTCATGGAAATAGAATTTTAAGGTCAAAACTTGAGTGAGATTATAATTGAACTTTCTGAATGACTGCCTGCTTGAAGAATATGTTCATTAACCTAAACATGCACAGAAAAAACCCAAAGCATTCCTGAATGTCCTCTGAAAGCACCGAATGATGAAATGATTAATAGAATCAGAAAATAGATCTGGAAAACTTCATAAAGCTTGATGGAATATTCCAGGCTTTATGCATCTCTGATCATTCCTTTTCTTAGAAGATGATGTCAAATTATAGCATTTATACAAAAATGGTTGCACATCTCTCTCAGACCTTCAAGCACCCTTATAAATTTTTTGGTAGATGGAATTACCATGTGGATTGACAAACCTTGGCAACACTTGCTACATGAATGCTACGGTTCAGTGCATCCGCTCAGTGCCAGAAGTGAAAGAGGCCCTTAAAAGGTAGGATTCAGTACAAAAATACCATGACTAAAATGTTTTCTTTAGCTTATGAAATAAATATTTTGTGGAATGGTCTTCTTAATACTGGTATGGATTATAATAACAATCTGTTATTCTTTAAATCTATTCAAGATTAACATAATGATCGATTAAAGTTTATCCTATGGCTGTGTTAGTCTGTACTTTTTAAAGAATTTAAGACTGTATTTGTTGGAACTGGCTTTTAGTGGAGAGAAGGTATTTTGCCTAGCTAAAAAATAGTTCCTATCAAGACTTGTTTAAAATGCTTAAACAAGCTACTGAACTCCTCACCCTATTTTCTGGTGCTAAATAAAAGAATCGTACAGGAGTCCTGTTCCTTTGAGGAATATTTTTTTTTCAATGGCTTTATTGCACAATGTGTTTTCAGGTATGAAATTCTGATGTTACTGACATTTGGTACTTGGAGGTACAGCAGGAAGCTCTGAGATAGGATCATGGGTGTTACTGTGGTGGCAAACTGGAATAAGCTGGAGTTACTGACATGTGGATGTGTAGGGAGCAGAATGGACTTCCTTATGGAATTTGTTTCATTCATTCTGATTGTAGAACAACTTTTCTGAAATTTTTTTTTGTTATTCTGGACGGAAATGTGAAAATGGCCATGTTTTTTTCTGAGGAATCTACGAGAAACTTGAAAATTATGAAAATGGGAGGAAAAAAGAATACATGGCCATGTGAGCCTGAATTTGTCCTCCAGGTGAATTGTAATGAGAAAATCATCAGTATTTAAAAAGTGTGAGGATTAGGTAGAGCGTTGCCATTTTAGGGTTAACTTAATTCCTTTGAAATACACTGCTTTCTTGATACCTTGGTACCCAACTGGATATTCTAGATTACTGTAAACACTAGTTATTTAAGTACTTATAAATCTTTCTTCATTCTGTTAGCAGGTGAACCTTAATTATTTAGCACGGAGAACTATTTCTGAAGTACAGAAACTCTGTTTTAAAGCTTTTTCTTGTTTTTCAGTGTTGTCATTTTAGGAAAGTCTGTTTACTTCCATGTAAAGGACTCTGAGTTACTACACTGAATAAATATATACTACACTACTATTTGACAAATTTAACATACCAAATGTCAAAATATACCCTATAAAACTGGCAGACTGTAATACAAGATGTGGCCTTATTGTCTGTGGGATGTCAGATTCACAGGCAGCCACTCTGTTTTCCCCTGAAGACTTAGGCTTTATTTGGCCTTTCCTTCTTGATGACAGCATGGAAGGGTATATGGCAGTGGGAGAGAGGTGAAAGGACTCACATGGGAAAGCTTACTATTACGGCTTCATTTCTCACCAGCTGCTCTGTTGATCTCTGCAAGGGTACTCCCTGTTTTGTAGCATGTCAGGGGGAAAGTTTCCTGCTCATCATCTAGCAATGGACACAATTTTTAAAGTTCAGTCTGAGATTAAAGAATGCATGAGACCCTCCTTTTGCTTGAAGGCTTATATGCTTTGAGGAGGCTGTCTGTTCCTCATGCAGCTGGTAAATTAAGAAATCATTCAAGGAAGAGTGGTAAGTTCTGGTAATATGGGTGGACTCCCATACTTTTTCAGTATACAAAATATCTCCCTAAGAAAAATGTCTCACCTCTCACTGCTTTGCTTCTGCTGTGGAGGGAGGAAGCAGGCCTGCCCTCCATCTCTGTGGATTTTATCTGCCATCTATCCTTGAAGGTGTTTTTTTCCATGTATCTGAAGAAGCTGTGGCAAATGTTTCAGAAAAGGGGTAGCTTCTATTCAGACTTTTTCTCAGTTTCTTTAAAGATAGATTGAGTCTTTGAGGCAAAGGGATTAGGGAGGCAGCAGTGATGTATCCAGACTTCTCAGTCTGCATTTATTTATTGTCTCAAGGATGCCAGTTTTCCTTTGCTTCCATGAAGTGCTTGCAAAACAGCTGAGACTTTGAGCTGAGTGTGAGTAAATCTTATCTTCAGTTACTTCTGTTTTGATGATTGATTTATTTTGATACATTTAAATAAATCTAGCTGCTGCCTGCTTTATGATTTAAAAACCTGACTGCTCTTCTTGATTGTGTTTCATTGCATACAAATTATTTTTCTTCTCTTTTAGGTATGGTGGTGCCTTAAGAGCTTCAGGAGAAATGGCCTCTGCTCAATACATTACTGCAGGTTGGTGTTTAGAGTAGAACACAGGGTTTTAGGCTAGAATGTGATTTCCTAACTGCAGATAAAAATTGCAGTTAGAGCGCTGCGTATTTTTCTTTAGCGTGTATGCCTTAGGACTTTCAGATCTGCTAGCACTGGAGGATTCATTTTGCTCTGTCTTTAATATCTGACCATAGCTGCAAAGCATACATCTCTGCATATTAGCTAGCTGCACGCTAGGAAAAATGTATTCAAGTGTGATCTAGGCTTAGATAGAAATCATTGGTATCTCTTAACTGTTTTCCATGTAGGCATAAAGTAATTGGAACTTCCTAAAACAGACTCCATCCATCTGTTGATTTGGTAATTTTATGTAGAAATACTTTAGTGTACAGTTCTTTGTTTCACTTCATGGTAAGTTAATGCCATACTCCAAGAAATCTATTTCATTGATATTTTTTTAATACGATTTATTGGCTGAGCATTATTGTTAAGGTGGTTGCTGATGCTTTATCAGTGGTCTTAGCCTTTACCCTAAAGATCCAGATTTCATAACTGAAATAGAAAGTAATGTCTTCAAAAGGAAAGTTCCTCTTTGTTATGGTGATCTGGGTGCTCACGATGGCCCCATATCTCCCCAGTTCTAACTAGAATTCTAGTTAGACCCCTTACACTTGAACAAGGGTACTACTTGTCCACTTTTTCTTTTTTTACTCTATTTCATTGCCCCACTAAGATGCTGGGCCAGGACACTGGGATTTCTACCAGTCCATTTAAGGAAAAACAAAACAATATAAGGAAGGAAAGGTCCAGTTTGTGGGTATGCCTGCTGATCGAATTTTGGGGTGGTAAGTTTAATGGTTACTCTATACAACCATGCCTGCCCCTCCCCTTTTCACTGCCTTTACTTTGTGTCCCTTGTTTTCTTTTTAAGGTGACAGCTCTGCTTTTTAGGAATCTTAATAGTTTAAGTAATTTGTAGTTAATTCTTTGGTGCTGAGCTGGTCAAGAACTCCTGCATGACACTTATGGCATTTTTTTAAATTGCTGTGTCATATCAGTTGTCCCTTTTGTCAAGGTCAGTGGAGATATTTCATAAAGAGAGGAAGCAACTGACCGTGGTTCCTTGTAATCTTATGCACTTATTCAAGACTATCATTCGTTAGTCTCTCCACTTGTAAATTAGTGACCATGCAGACTGTTGCCTACCTCACAGGGTTGTTGTGAGGATTAACAGGTCTCTCTCAAGTGATTTGTGGTTTTAAAATGCTGTAACCTGGGTAGATAAGACATAAGTACTAGTGTGTCTGGGGCAAAAAAGAAAGCCATGTGTATTGTCATGCAATCAGTAGCATTCATTGACTTGCACATAGTTATGAACTATCTGCACATATGCATATACATACTTGTTTTCCTGGGTCTTAAATTAAGCATGAGTATTTTCTAGGTATTTTAGTTGGGAAAAATGGAAGTTTTTTCCTAGTAGTTGGTGAAACTTAACCTGCTATAGAGGATAGATTGAGAATGCCTTCTGGTTTCTATAGGTGTAGTCCTCTTGTGAAAACATTGTTCCTCAGATGTGTTTCAAATGAAATCTTAACTGCTCAAAAATGTTTTGGGTTTTTTTTTTTTTCTGTTAGCAGCCAGGAAAGACAAGGCACTATGTGCCAAACTCTCAGAATTGTAATCTTTACGCTTGCGAAGTCATGTTCACAAATGAGATCTTAGGTGCACCTGTTATGCCACCTGGAAAATTTGGTCCTGCTTCAGAAAGATCAAATTGGACACTGTTAAATGATCACTTTTTAAATGTTGCTGCTGTTTTACTATTATTTTTAAACTTCCTGCCATGTTTGAATTGTTTTTCCACTTCTCAAAGCATTCACTTACTTTTTCTTCAAGCTCTTAGAGACTTGTTTGATTCCATGGATAAAACTTCCTCCAGTATCCCACCTATCATTCTCCTGCAGTTTTTACATATGGCCTTCCCACAGTTTGCAGAGAAAGGTGATCAAGGCCAGTACCTTCAACAGGTAAATACCACTTAGTAGCTTATTGTTTCAAAATTCTATAGTATGTTGGAAGCTGAGAACAAGAATATTTTAAAACTTTCCTTCTCCTGTGAAAATAATTTATCCCAGTAAAGTGTTTTCTTTTGTATCATGTAGAAGAGTTGAATGTAATATCAAGTGCTAGCTATGAAAATGTATGGTGGAATAGGGAGAAATTGTCAGTTAAGGAATCCTTACATTTGGTTTTATTAGCGTAAAGATTGACGGGTTTAATATTACTAAATCATAACGCTACTAGTCAGATTTAATGTTCTGTTCCCTTCCTAGGATGCCAATGAGTGCTGGGTGCAGATGATGAGGGTACTACAGCAGAAGCTGGAAGGCATAGAAGGTGATACGGTTATGGAGGTAATTGTAGTCTTACTCTAACTAGAGTTAGGATTTATAATATTGTACTTGTGATTTACATATTTTTTGCTAAGGATTATCTGTTTTGTGAGTTCTTTGTCTGTAGTCCAGTAAGTGAAATCGCTTTCTGATGCATCTGATTAGCATAATGCTACCTATGTCATGTCAGTGGTGTGTATGCTATGAAGTGTACTACAGGAATACTTTCCCTTTGGGCTTTGTAAGGCATGTGTTGGACCAGGGTGGTGGTATGGACTGTGAGTATGCAGCAGCTGGCCCTGATAACCTGTGAAGTTAGCACATAAGAACTTTTTTTCTGAAAAAAGTGTGCTACAACATTCTTGGCTACAAGAATGCTATTTCAAACAGACAACTAGCTTAATCAACCTGATAAGAAATTACTTAAAGTTTTTCCCAAGACTTTACTAGACTGACTCTTTTCCTTCTCTGTAAACTGTTTTCTGGAGAGTCTTGGCAGTGGCAAAAATCTGAGAGACTACTCTAAAATTTAAGACAGATTTAAGTTGGGGGGCAGGGAGGTGTGACTTTTTGATTGAAATCTTGCTTGCTGGTATGCTTTGAGGTGGCTTTAACAGCATGCTATAAGTGGATTTGTTTTGAAACTTTTATACTGTGTAAGGAGATTGACTGTCTAGGAGAAAATGCACATATAGAAAGGTGAAGGAATAGGCTTTACAGAATTTAAATAAATGGGGTTATTTTGTTTGTAAAGACGACTGTCTTTACATGCTATTTAAAGTTACATCATAAGAGAATTTGTTTTACAGACAGACTCTGGAGCTACAGCAGCATCTTCTAAAAAGAAGAGTTTAATTGATCAGTTCTTCAGCATTGAATTTGAAACAGCGTATCCTAAAGACTAAGGCAAGACATAAAGAATGATAATAATTTCACACTTTAGCAGCTGAGTGCAGGGATGACAAGCAGTGTTCAGAATAGTATAGAAAATAAAGGTGTGTGTTGAGGAAGAGAGGGAATGATGTATTGCAGCAGTACACAGAAGTTAAAGTTAAGATTGGATATACTTTGAGAGAGAAGATCGTGTGGGGAGGAAGAATGGTAATAGAAATTTACAGGAAAAAACTACTGAATTTAAATACCAGATTTCCTCCCCAGAGAAGATTGCCAGTTATCTACTTCAAGGATGCTGACATGTTTTATCCAAATAAAAATAATTATTAGCCTAAATAGCCTTTTTTGGCTTGTAAGGGAGTGTTGCTGATATACTTGGCATACTAAATGTGCACAAAAGATACCTTGATTGATTTCTTAAGAAATAAGTTAGATGCACACTGTTAGATGAGCAAGAAGCTAATGCAGCTGGCAGCTTTCTAGTAGCTTTGCTATAGCAAGAAGAAAAAGCATATAACTACATGGGGTGCACATCTCATGCCAAGTATTACTCTCTTCCCACTTCTCCACCCCAAAATCCTGGCCGTCATGAAACTGACCACCACTTTTAGAAAGAATTATACTGTGCATTTTGCTCATCTGAAATAAGGAAGCATCCCCTTAGATGAGATACTATCTCCATAGCTTGGTACTAATGAAGAGTAAAGGCCTTTTTTAAAGTAAGAGTCATGCATCTCTCTCCGTGTATTGTGATGTTTGTTATCCCTGAAATAGTTGGGAGGAGCAGACTGAGTAGCTAAGAGGAATGATGCATAGGCCAGTGGCAGGAGGAAGAGACTTGATAGAAAATTTGTGTTGCAAGCCTTCAAAGTGTGATTATGACAGCATTTGTAGAATAGATGCATTCAGAGCAGTCAGAAAAATATCTAGTTAGAAAGAAGTGGATGAGAGAAAAGGATTGGGGTAGAAGTATGAAAAAGAGGAGGTTGGACAGAATGATTAGAAGAATGTGTAGAAAATAATGAAGAAATCGACTTCATTTCAGTGCAGAGGACAGATGCAAGGCAGGGAAAGGAAGGAGGCTGTGCATTGTTGAAAAAAACGGGAAGTCTGGCCAGCAGCAGGAATAGAAGAACTTTATTAATTGTAAACAACAGTGGAGCATAATGTTGCAGGAGGTCTTTATAACTTGGTATTGGCAGCCAGTTAGTATGATCTGTATCCTGGGAGTTGTGGGGGGGGAGGGGGGAAGAAGAAAGAACAAAGCAGGCCTCACAAGCTTAAATGGTGATTAAAAACTTATTTTACTTTTTTTGATATGCTGTCTGCCTCAGCTATCACTTGACATTAGACACGAAGGAACAGATTGGTTAGAAGGAAGGGCTGTTTCAAATCTTCTTTTTTTATACTACAAGAAGTACTATTGATGCACAAGCACAGGATTATCTTAAATTACCGTGCTGTTCAGCATGTTGTTTTCACTAGAGCAGTAGTTCAGCTCTTGGTGCATGATGGTTTTCCTTAATTTTGTGAAGCATGAAATGTACAGAAGCTGAAGAAGAGGAAGTAACTAAAGGAAAGGAGAATCTGCTTCAGCTTAGCTGCTTTATCAATCAAGAAGTGAAATATCTGTTTACAGGACTAAAATTGGTAAGCCATTACAACTTTATTTAATTAAAATTCTAAATGACCTGTGTTTTTAATCTATGACTTGGAATTGACATCTGCTGTCCAAAGCTTTACAAAGTTCCAAGATTTTTTTTTTTTGGTGTTTAATGGGAAGATGGCAGTGAAAATGAATTGCATGTTAATGTAAAGCAGAGTTCAACAGAGGGTTTTCTTGACCCTGACGTGGTCTTCCCCATGCAGGTAACGAAGTGCAAGCCAGTTTGGTACTTGTTTGTTCAGCTGGCTTTCACTTCAGACTGAGCAGTATCATCATTTAAGCACGGTATAAATGGATCCCAAAAAGTCCAAATTTTAAAAAAGGGTGGCATTTTGGTTGCTAAGAAAAAAACCAGATGATGGAACAATTAAACTTAAATTAAATTTTTCTGATTTTGAAGGAGGTGTTATTTTCCATGACACAACATCATCTTTAAACTGCTAAGTAGAACTTCTTAAAGTAGTCTGTGCTTTTTATGTATATGTTTATAAGTTTTCAGGGTTTTTTGGAGAATCTGAAGGAGCAAGGAGAGGAGCTACTACAAAACCTTTGTAGTACCTGCTCTTGCAGAGTATTTGTAGAAGAGCAGGGATGGAGGCAGTGATCTGGTTTGCACAGGACTGGACCAAGTTGCATGGTTCTCAGATAATCTTTGTATCTGCTTTTTCTTTTTTGACAGAATTTAGAAGGAAAAGTAAGATAAAATAGTTAATGCTCACAAATTTAAAAGATTATGAAAAAAGAAACCTCACTTTCAGGCCAAAAAAATTCTTCTAGAATTCCTATCCTGGATTGCCTGTAGCAAGAGAGTCGTAACACTAATAACCAGGCCAGGCTTTCCCTGAATTTGGAAAGGTCCCTGGAAGCAGAGTATCACCACCTGTCTCCTTATATGCAGCTCTGTCTGCTTGAGACTGAGACTTGAGAAACATGCAAATATTCCTGTCACAAGAAACTTCCTATTTTCTTTAGTTGTGTTCCAAGCATGACATGACACATTTGTAACCACACCCAGATACAATTCGTAACCAAATTCAGTTGCAAGTTCTACTCCTGTAGAATAATACTTTCTGCAGAGAGAAACTCAGTGTTGTCAGGGCTCAGGAAGGAGCCTGGAGCTGAACAAATGAATGGGCATAGTCTTTCTGCCAAGGAATTTCAAAATTCTGTGTGTTGTCATGGCTGATAGCAACAGAAGAGATTGGCAGAACAAGATTTAGTTTATGGTTTGTTTATCCGTGCTGTGCTTTTCTTTAAGCTGTGTTTAATGATGAATGTATGTGTTACTACCTTTTTGGTTTTTTTAACAGCGTCTTCAAGAGGAAATCACCAAACTCTCTCCAACACTGCAGAGAAATGCACTCTATATCAAATCTGTGAGTGGTACTTTTGTTGTTTTCTTTATGATTCATTCAACTGTTGTCAATTTTCTGTCCCAAAACACAATGTTATTTGCTGCAACAGCATGTGATGTATGTTTATAAAGCATCTGAATATCCGCTATTAAGCAATTTAAGACCAGTTGAAAATTATTTCTTTGAATACAGTACTATACAGAGCTTCAAAATAGGAGGCCTTGTTATATTTCTATGTGTTTGTGTACAAATATGTTCCCAGAATAGCCTGTAATTTAGGATGAGCAATGTTTAAGGTATAAAAGATCTGTGAATATCTAAAGTAATAGCTTTTTCTAAATTTTTTTTTATAGTCTAAAATTAGTCGCTTGCCAGCATACCTGACTATTCAGATGGTTAGATTTTTTTACAAAGAGAAAGAATCTGTGAATGCCAAAGTTCTTAAGGTAAGTTTTCTGCATATTGAAGTTTAATTCCTCTTAAGCTTTTCAATGAGTTTTTATTATAGGTAGACGACTAATACTTGAAGGCTATTTACTAAATTGTTTGCTTTAAAATTGCATTTAAAAATATTAACAGTGCAGTTGCTTTGCTTAAGTACAAAGTAGTTTTGTTCCCAGTTGTGATGCTGTGTGGCAAACTGTGCTACCAAAATAGACTGGGAGAGGAGGTAAGGGACAGAAGCGAATATGTTCCAATACTGTTAGGATGTTTTTTGGTCTCTTTTTCACCAGTGGTTCAGAGGAGGATGTTTAATTAAGGAGAGGGCCATGCTTTCAGTCACTGGACAGTGTTCTAAAGTTGATGAGAATGTTTATGCGAACAAACGCTTCCTCTACTAGTTACTTTCATTGTGTGGCTTTCTGACTGACAAATGCAAGAACCAGCTACAAACAGCTGAATGTTCCAGTTTTGCTTTCTGTTGGCCTTGGGTGATAGACCTCCTAGGCTGCCCAGGAAGCGTCATGATAGGTGTTGCCTGTTCCTTACAAGAGAAGCAAGGGAATAAAGGTTGAAGGCACATGTTAGCTATTTTGTTTGGTTAACACAAATTGACATTTTTGCAAGTGTACAGTCATTCTACATGCATTTCTTTTCCTTAGGCCTGCATAAGTATTTCCGTAGTATGAAAGTATGGTAATAATGAATCTAAATATTTATACTGAATGTTCTAATTTATGATGGTTTGTGGTTTTTACTGAATCAGACATTCTTTTGTGAAAGTACTGTAGCCCTTTAAGTAAGTCCTGTCAGCAACATTTCAGTGATCAAGTTATCATAAATGTGTGAGAGTTACATTTAATTGGACTTAGTGTTGTCTTCCCATGGGAGAATGCTTTAATGTGGAGTACCAAATTATGTTAATAATCTTTATGCTTTTTACTTCCTAGGATGTTAAATTTCCTCTTATGTTGGATGTGTATGAGCTGTGTACGCCAGACCTTCAGGAAAAAATGGTTTCTTATCGATCAAAATTCAAAGATCTAGAAGACAAAAAAGTAAATCAACAGCCAAAGAATGTAAGTCTTCTGGCAATTTCATGGACATTTTGATTAACTAAGTCACACATCTGAAATTGGGGTACCAATAAGGACTAGAGAAAACTTGACTTCCTTAAATATGTTGTTTTCTTATTTAGCATTCAAACTTCTTGGTATTGAGCTCTAGATCTTTTTTGTGTATTTTCATGAAAATACAATATCTGCTTTGGTGTGACTGCTTGATAAGAAATGTTAAATGCTGTAGACAAACGTGTTGCTTACATTTTTATTTCAAAATGTATTAAAATGTAGTGCTTCTGGTTACCAGTGTTACGGCTAAAGGTTTTCTGTGAATTACACAAAATTATTCTCTTCAAACATTATTGCTTGCTGGCAGGTCACTTGTTCAATGGCATATAGGCAGCTATTTCCTGCTCACCAACTGGAAAGGGTTGTACAAGGGACTACTACGTGTGTGACTGATAAAATTTAGAATATACATACTAGTGAGCTAAAAGACTGTACTCTAAAAACTTGGTAAAGGTTTCATCTCCTACCCTGTCTACATACTCTAAAACTGACTTGCCTTTCTTTCATGAAGAAAAAAGTAAACGAGCTAAAACTCTGGTGTTTTAGTGAACTTTAAAAAAGTTTGCTACTCTTTTCCTGGCCTAACTCCTGGCAGTTTCATTTAAACATTTGCATAAGGCTTGCATCTCTTTTTACACAGTTAGCAAGGAAAGAGTGCTAGTTTAAAACAATGTATTGGCACTTAGAGTCTGTCTCTGGTATTTTCTTGTTGCCACTTCTGCTGCTAGCAAGTCCCTAACAAGGAATAAAATCTTCAATTGCAGAATTGTTTTTGTGCTCCAAACCTGTGAATCTGGTGGGTAGACAGTCTAGGCAATATGTGCTAAAACGGTTATATATTTGTTTTAAAAAGCAATCTTGTTTAGATTAGGCTTTTGGATGTCCAGCTAGAAATACGGTAATGGAACTTGTTTCAATTTGAACAAAAAATGTTTAGGCTTAGAAAGGAGAGTTTAAATCTTTAAATGAATGGAGAGTTGGTATTTGATATGATTGTGCTAAAGCTTTCTCAAAACCATTCCATATTAATTCAGCATATTCTGTTCTTTAGTCTAGTAAAAGTGATGGTGCACAGAAAGAAGTTAAATATGAACCGTTTTCTTTTCCTGATGGTGAGTACAGGGAAGTAAATCTGTTGTCAAGTAACTTCCTATTTATTCATGTTTAAGTGGACCTGATGGTAGAAATATTTTGAGAACCCTGCTTTTTAATGCCTTTGAAAATTAATCTTCAGAAACTGACAGAAATTTAAGGAATGGAAAGATTTGGCAAGTCAAAATGCTGATGAGATAGTCAAAGACATAATTGTCATCCATCTGACAAGTTGATGATACATAGAAGACGTGCATCAAAAGACATTTGCATGTCATGTGCAGTTGTTTTGTATGCTTCCTTGTCAGTGGGTGGAAGAAAGCTAAAATCAAAGCAAAAACTTAAATTGGACTTTTAAAACTGCTGTGGTGATGCTAGCGTTGCCTAAATTTGGGGGGCTTGGAGCTTCAATGTCCTAAGCATTCACCCTCGTGTTGAGGACACTGTGCAGGAGTTATTTTGGAGGTCTTGTTTATCCGAACTGTTGCCATTCACTGCTTCCTGAGGTTTCTTCTTCTTCTTCTTCTTCTTCTTCTTATATGCGATGCACTGCATGTGGGGGGGTATTGACTAGCTCGAGAGGACAGTGAAAACAGGATATTCTGGAGTGCTGAGAAATGCAGTTAAGATGTGTTGGGGACTGTAACACCTGTCTCGGTACTTTTGGAATTAGCCAGTTTTTTTCCACTGAAAAATTGTCTAGTGTAACTGAACTAACTGCGGAGTGGGTTGATCTATTGTGTACCTGAGTATTCTCAGCAGCGTCACTGTACAGCCCGTGCTCAGGATGTCAGTCCTTGCAGTTTCATGGCTCGCCCTGAAGGTTTACTGACCATACGTCATTGTTTTAATGCCTTAAGCTTACTGCGTTTGCATTACACCCAGGACACATATTTTTGTCACAAAAATGGACAACATTCCCAGTTTCCTGAGGGGCTATTCTGGCTGAAAGCTGCTGCTTTTAGTTCACAGTGACTTAGAACTGTGCTGTAAATGGGGTTTTACACAGCTGCTGTGCTGCAGTATGGCTAATGCGTCTTTGGTCTGCGTGCTGTTAAAAACACTAAAACTGTTCAAGTAAGACTCACGTAACTTTTTTTCCCTCTTCCTTCAGATATTGGTTCTAATAATTGCGGCTATTATGACCTGCAGGCAGTGCTAACACATCAAGGCAGATCGAGTTCCTCTGGCCATTATGTGTCTTGGGTTAAAAGGAAACAAGGTAAAAAAAAAAATTATAGTGCTGTTAACCATCTTTCACAGCTTCTTTCATTTAAGGGGCTCTTAAGCATGCTTAGATTTTATGTACCTAAACTACGAATAATCCTCTTGTTTTTCTTGCAGATGAATGGATTAAATTTGATGATGACAAAGTCAGCATTGTTACACCTGAAGATATTCTGAGGTTATCTGGGGGTGGAGACTGGCATATAGCTTATGTTCTACTCTACGGGCCTCGCAGAATCGAAGTAATTGAAGATGAAGCTGAACAGTAGTCTTCAGTTTTAGTCATTCTGCCTAGGTGTGAAATAAATGTTGATTACTGATCACTTCTTTAACCCCAGAGCTTTAGCAAGTGGATAAATAATTCTGTTCAAACCTTTTCATGTGAAGAGGGATATTGTTTCAAAACTGATCCATGTACCAATTGGTCACTGCTGGACTGGACTGCCCACTATGGTGGTGACAATACTTAAAATAGCTTTAATGTCTTGCAGAAGATAATTTTTTTTTAAATAAGCCTGTGTCTGTCCCCCCCCCCCCCCCCAATGTATTTCCAATGTCATCAAGTATTTATTACACACCTATTCTCACATTTGTTACTCTTGCATGGTTTATACCACAGTTCAATAGCTGTCCATCCTTTGCCTTACCTGGCAGTTTTGTTAGGAAGGTAGAAGAGAAACTGTTGCCTTGTTGCGTAACTCAGTGCTGCTGCCCATGGCCAACAGCCATGGCTACAATCAAGTATTTGTCCAGCCTGACCTGCTGACTCAGTCTGTTCTGTTGCTGGCATCTCATGACTTCAAAATAAATTGTGATCAACAATGTGTCTCCATTAAAAAAAATTCATGTCTCGGTAGTGTAGTTAGTATGTGTTTGTTTTCACTTCTTGGGCCACCACTAATGAATGTCTCGAAGCCATTGTGTAATAAAGCCACTTTCTTTTTTTAAGCTGTAGGGATTTCTCTCCTGTCCTGTTACTCTTTACTCAGTAGATAAGTAAGTCTAGTATGGTGGCTGCAAAACTGGGCTTTGCATACTTATGGTAACTTCTCTTCCTTCCCCACAGGAGTACAGCAGCTGTTTGCTAGTGGGAAGCTGCAGTAAAAAAAAGTATTTCAGTGTTGGCTACAGCCAGAAAAGCACTAGCCCATCAACAGAACTCCACCTCTGGGTAGAGGATCTGAATTGTCATGTGTCCCAGTCCCTTCTGGGACTAGTCCATGTTCATATGAAATACCTTCAGTTGTGTCTTCATTAACATTGGCCGTGTGGTGAGTTTAACTGTGCCTCACTTCCTCAGAAAGGACCCCTCATTCACCCTCCCTTGGGGACACTGGCTTCAGCTCTGACCTTCCCAGGTAGTTTTTCTGCCTTCAGCTTGTGTTGGTGGTTGTTGCACTACCTCCTTCAGCACACAGCTTCCCCCGGGAGCATACCAAAGGCCTAAGGGTATTTTTTAAACAAGCTGGACAATGCTTAAAGGGCAAGTTCTACCCCTTAAGGAAGCCCCATGCAGTACTGGCTCTGGTCCCATGTACCCCACAGGAATAGTACAGGCTCCTTTTTTTTTAAGGGCTTGTTCTGTCTCGTGTTAAGGACAAGAGAGAGAAAGGGCCTGTGCCTGGTTGCTGCATTGTGGAACTATGTCCTCCCAGTTGTGGTCCTGTGGTCAATGTTTCTTCTCTTGAAGCTGCTGTTGGCAGCTGAAAAGAGCCTTCTGCTCTGAGGAACTGCATGACCCTACCCACCTGTGAAATTATGAAATAATTACTCTCTTATTACTGGTCACAGCACAAAAGGTTAACTATTTTTCCTTCCCAGAAAGCGTTCTGCACCATTTTTTTGCTGCTCTTGCTTTTTCCTCAGTTTGAGATGTGTGGATTTATCACATCTGACAACTGTACCACATTGTCTCACTGGGACAAGATACACTGAATAAACAGTTGGGACACTGAAAATGCTGTAGGAGGAGTAGCAGTTACCACTGCATCTAAGCCTGCCATCTCTGTTGCTAGGGGAGGGCTTTCTAGGTCTGTGAAACCCCACCCTTTAGGGCTGGGGGCTTGAATCAGTGATAGGGATCCTTGCAGTCAGGGTCTCTCCCCCAATGAGTAATTTCAAGCCTGTTTAAGGGCCAGAGCAGTGCTGTCACATTTTGATGAGGTCACACTTGTCAGATGATGCAGAAAAAAAATCAGGACTCTTCCATGCATAAAGTGACACAAGACAGCTCTGCTGCTTTGAAAGGGATCAAAGCTAAATTGCAGGGACAGCTCAGTGCTGAAGTCTTCTTGCCTTGAACACGAGCAGTGAGATTGTGGTTCACATGCCTGAAGCATCAAGAATACAACTCACTGGACACAGCTTCCTTCAGTCACCTTCCCTTGTGGCCAGCTTCCCCGGCATCGAGGTGGCAGGTAGGCCGCATTCACTCACTTCAGCTGCAGAACAGGGTTCTCACTTTCCCCTGTGTTTCCCCCAGAAACTGCAAACGCTAACCCATGCTGTAAGTGCTCTGACTCCTCCATGGGAGGCTGCATTTCCAAGAGCAGCAATGCTCCCTCTCCTCAGAAGAGCCTTTGGTCATCCCCACCCCCTTCAGTTCACAATATGCTCAAGTCCCTTAATCAATTGAAATCATTACATCTTGTACTTTCTACCAAATTGTACCTGCAGCAGGAGGGAAGACACAGGCTGTAATTCTTTCCACCAGCTGTCCCATATATCAGCCCATACCGACCTTCACTGAAGCACCCAATAATCAGATCCCTAATGCAGTTAAATCCAAAGCAGGGGCGCAGGCCCAAAGCTCTCATCAACAGCTCTGCAGGCAGGAAACCCCCTCCACACTGGTAGCTAACCACCCTGGAAATTCACAGGTACAATTTCATAACTGAAACAATACTCTGCAGAGAAAGAGTTCTACAATACATAGTTTTCTAAACACTCAGCAATTACCTTTTACTGAATGACAAATTCTACAAGAAATAGCCACAAACCAAGTTGCAGCTAGCTATACCACCACCAAAGTGTCTCACTTTTTGAGGGGGAAAAAGATTCAGCTACATGCAACAGCTTGTACCCATCACTAGATAGCCATATCCTTAAAAGGAAACCAATTGTCACTTCCATGAACTGGGACAAAAAAAAATTACCTTGTTTATTATGACTCAGGGCTGTTCCTACATAGCCAAACATCTGCAGCAACTGAAGTTAATAATTACTAATAAAAACAAGCATAGAAACCCCCCTGATTACTGACTGTCAAGGTACAGAGAGAACCAGTTCTTCAGCAGGAGAGCAGACTGACCACAGCACCCCTCAGAGGACCCTGGTTCTTCACTGGAAATTAATACCATGGCTTGGACCTCCATCACAACCCTATTGTTTTCTCAGTCAAATCACTCACAAACAGGTACATTTTGATGGTCTACAGCTCCCCACCACCCCAGCAAATGATGACTTAGAAGTCCTTCACACCTACCCATGCTCTGAGAAACTACACAGAGGCAGCTACAGAGACTATTGACCACTCTGTCCAAGAGGAGCAACCCACGCTCTGCAGATGCCAAGCGCTCCTACTGCAGTCTGCACAGGAAGCTGCCTTCACTCTCCATCCTCCCTTTTACCTTTCCACCATCCAAGATGAAGCTTCCTGTTTCTGGATCAGAATGACTAATCCTTTTCTCAGAAAGTCTGGACAACAGAACAGTATTATTAAAAAGTTTTACCATTTATTGAACATAAAATACCTATCAAAAATATCTGTTACCTAGCCACAGCAGTAACAATTAACACAAACAAAACAGTCACAATTAAGAACAATGACAACAACAGCCAGAACAGTCACAATTACACCCCCCCCCCCCCCCCCCCAAACAATGAGTTAGCATCTAAAGCAAGTTAGCTGCTGCTTTCAGTGTCATTAGTTAGGCTTTCCGCGAGGTCACTTAACCCAGCTTTGTTCAGCGCAGAAATCAGATTCTCAGGGGTTGCATGTGTGCCCTCCTGATCCTGCCAGGCAACCAGCAGCTGCTTAGCTCTCATCTTCATGTCCTCGCTGTCTGACTCAATCTGCCGTATATCAGAATCCTTCATTTCCAAGTAGGGGGCCAAGGCTTTCCACTGCTCCCCAAGCCTGTTAGCAAATGACTCGATTTGTTCACCCGTCATGGCTTTGTCCCGTTGTACCTCTGGACCTGGGGAAAAAAGAATCACAGTGAGACACAGGGCATGTCACCTGAGACTGCATATGAATCTTCCCTGATCTGCCCCATTTTAAACCTATGTATTTACTAACACCTTTCCTGACTTACAGATGTAAGTTTTTCCTTTAGTTGTGAAGACCTACTCAAGGGCTCTGAGAACAGATGGATTTTTACAGATGTATTACCTGGGTTTCAAGAGGAATGCCCCTTATTGCCCATGATAAAAAAAAAAATAAATCTTGTTTTCTATTATCTCCTGTTTGATTGAGAGAACTGCTAAAGCCTGAAGTACATCAGAACTGCCTCCTCCAAATGAAAACAAGGATTTTGACAGGTAGCCTGCAATTTTCAATACATGAGTCAACTATAACATTAAAATACAAGAGTGATCTTTAACATTTAGTTGTCTTTTGGACTTATTTTAGTCACTTTACACAGCATTAATCCAGGTAAAAAATAGTTTGCTTCCCTTTTACCAAGTTACTAAAGTCTCACGTTCCTATTAGCAGCAGGACTGTGAATAGGATAGTAACTCAATATCTAGTCAGTACCCCAAGGAATTTTCTGTTATTCTGGCATCAAGATAAAAATGCTGAGAAGCCGAATGCTGCAGTGATTACACAGGTGGGTTTGCACTTTTATAGCTTATCATGGTCTACAATCTATAGCTTACCACCTATGTTTACTTCACAGTTTTAAAGAAGAAACCCCCAAGACTGAATTACTTATGCACAGAAATTAATAATATTCTTAATTTTTAATAAATATCTCACCCTCATGCCCCCTGAAGAGCCACCTGGCATGGAGTGGAAGCTTCAACTCTCTCCAGTGCATATCAGTCACACTCATTTATCTGAACTAAACCCACTACGTCGAGGGGAAAGAATGGAAGATCACGAACAACAAAACAACAAAAGCACTCAGATCACTTCCATTATTTCTAAGCACAACGGCGTATAGCGGACCACAGCTCTCCCCTCTTTGCTTTAAGGTAAGATTTAACGAAAGATGTAAATTCAACACAGTGAAGCACCGAAGGCTGTTTTGGGCAGCATTAAGCTGAAGAGGAGAGAACTTCACTACTGGCAAGGAGACTGGGAAAGGTCAGGTGCTGGAAGGAAAAGGGCAACAGAAGAGATACACAGAGGCCCACAGAAGGCTTTCCACTAACAGAAAAATCTTTCAACAAAATCATGAAGTCCACAGGTGACCAGCAGTAGCCGACGTGCGAGTTCTGTACCCTGCATACCCCATCTGCCCATGCTGGATCCAAGAGCTACTATACAGAGATACAACACTCAAGGGAGAAGGTGCTGCGAGATGAAGGCATGAATGAGGATGGAAGAAGGCAGATTCACAGACACAGGAGACAGGGAAGGACACGTAGGAGCACGGCATACCAGGGTTACAGGCAAGAGACAAAAATGGAAGGACTGGTTCATGGAGAGGAACAAGAGATGACATTTGTCAGGGAGGTTGCTCTTCTCACAGAGAAGCTTTTGCCTTTAAGATATTTTAAAGGAAAAGGAAGTAAAGATCTCAGAGTTGGAATATATCAATTTCTGAAAGTCCCAAAACTACCCACTCCAGCAGGGCCTAGAGGGAGGCACCTACCCCTGGCAATTAAAGGGCAGAAAGAACAGGAAAAGTGGGGCGAGGAACACTTGGGTAGGTTTTTAGACAGCAACGCTGGCATTTTAGCTATAAACACCTACTAACACTGTGAACATACACTACACAGAAAAGGCTGAAGAGGCTTCTAATGAAAGTGCTAATCCAACTTCAACAAGCTGGACGCTTTCAGCACTGCAGGCCACGAGACTGCGAGGTTACTACTGGTGCCCCGTGTAGAAAATGCACCTTTTGGCTGCACAAAAGGCTGCACTTTTTGGTACAAATGTGGGTTCAAGTTGGAAACACTGGGGTAACCAGGACTGGTGACCCTCAGTGGAAACTATGATAACACACAGGTTCTACAATACACCTCAAGAGAGAAACTGAAAAGACTGAGAACATGCAAATCTTACTTTCATTGTTTTCTTTTAATAAAGCATCATTATCTTCCTCATCTTCATCTTCGCCTGTTTTTATTTCTTCAGAAGGAGGCTACAATGAGAGAACTAAACATCACTGGATGAATTTTGTGTTTCAAGAGAAATTTTACAGCTCTGTGATGGTCCCTGGAATGTGTGTTAGAATGGAAAATCGGACATGATCCCATATGAGAATTAAAAATCCCCCACAGCCTCTTGTATCCAAAACACCAGTAACAGGTGTTCTAATAAAACACAGTATTAACTAAAAAACCTAATAAAAGTATCCACTGACTTCACAGGATTCTCTCCCATTCCTTTCACAGTAACTACAACTAAGCATTACATACATAGCTGTAATACTTTAAAACACCAAAAAACCCCAAACCAAAACCAACTTTCTCTAAGACTACACTACCGATGAACATTTTAATAAAAAATTATTATTCCTCAAAGTTTTCTGTACTTTCAAGCTTCTCTGTACACTAGTTAAAGGTGGCAAACAAATAAGCAAACAAACTTTTCACTCTCCGATTTAGCTATTGATCAGCCAAGATGAACAAAAGGCCGCTTCTTTTCCTACATTTCAATCACAGGCCTTATCTACGCATTTCTTTCTTGCCATAATATTTGGTACATGACAGTAGTACCATCTGGAATACTGCATACAGTGACACCTTCATATATTAAACAGCTTTCCCCTCCCAGTATTTTTTCTAAAATTGCTGTTAGCATCTAGTTAACTCTGATGGCTGAACAAACAAAAAAAAGCTATATATTACAATCCAACCTTTACACCTCAGTGGTTTCACATTACAGACAAGGAAGGTCTCAAATACGGCGCAACAAATTGCTGGGTTGTGTACTAAATCAAAGGTTTTGAAAATGCTCCCTTCCCCAACCGTTAGTCCCTCTTATCCTTATGTATAAAGTGAGCTGAAAGACCCCTCCCTGGCCTCAAATTTGTACTGCTGAACATGCAAAGGGTTCATGCCTTAGATTTAGAGCTCCACAAGGTTTGTTTTTCATTCCATATTTTAAAAGTCAGGGGGCTGACAGAAGAGCTCTGGTAAATCTTGCTGTAAAGCTCTGGTAACACTTCAGCTGCATACCCTGCCCCTTTACTAGGGGCTGCCATCCCAGTAGCCACAGCTGCTGATATTCATGAGCCCTAACACCAACTTACACCTTCAAGAAGTGGTTTGCACTGCAACACAGAACCCAAATACCTGGGTACAAATATATTCCTGCCTACCAATGCAGCAGAAAAACTTGGGATTGCCACAGTTGTTTGTTCACAGAATACAAGGCAGAGCTCAGTAGTTACTTGGTTAGTCAATGTTAATTCACAGTTTAGTGTTACCGGGATCTTCATCCATTAGACCAATTTTACTTGCAATTTTTACTTTACAAGCTTTTTTTTTTTGCTGTGGTTTTTTTGCCCCCTCCCTCCCCATGTACCAAATGGACTGCAGAGAGACAAGCAGGAAGTCAAATGAAATCAGCATTTATTATTATAGGATAATATTACTTACAGGCAGCTCCTTGGCTAATTTGATTACCATGTTTTCTAGATATTCAGGTAAACTCTTGAATTGTTGGTTTGTTGGCTGGAAGAAGTGGGGACTTCTGCGAGCTAGAAGTCTCAAAGCTCTCCAGCCATAGTTCGAATTGTTCACAGCCCTATAATAAAACACAAATTTGGTTGGTAACAGCCTGTGACCTATAAAAGCACAGAAAAAAATCTGAGTCATTTCCTAATATAATTCTGTCCAAACTTATAAGTTGTTGGTACATTACTGAAGTCTGGCACAGATATTAGTAATACAGAGACCAGCCTGTTTTCTTTAACAATCCAAACATGAAAGAGATCAAAACAAAGTGAAACAGAGACTGACATACTTATACTTATTTTCAACCATGTTTTCAGGATCTGCTTGTTCAATAGCTTCTTCAAAAAACTCCTCCAACGTTGGCATGTATTCCCTAAAAAATAAAATAAGGGGCTTAATACTCCTCACAATCTACTCTAAAATAGCTGGCTTTCAGTTCCTTCATACACATCAAGCATATCCACAGAAGAAAATAATCCCAAAGAACAACCTACTAAAATGTAACAATTGCAAATAAGCAAAGAATGTTTGATACATGTTGCTATAAAATTTACTTCACAACCAGCTATAAAATTATTTACTGCATAACCACTGAAGCATACCAGTAGTCACTAGCGCTGCCTATTATACATATTTAAACCTTCTGCCATACCAAAAGGTGACATGAACATCTGTCAATAGCACTAAATGAAAATAACTATGGGACATAAGACAAAAATTCAGGCAATAAGGAAATAAGAGTTTCATAAAAATACCCATAACAAGTGACTGGCTGTGTTAGAAACATGCTACCTATTGCACAGCTCACAAGTGCTCAGGAGTCTAAAATGGTTGTTAGTTTTGTGCAATTTGACAGGACAGGATAAGTAAATGTGGCCGCTTTACCCCCCCCCCCCCCCCATTTCAGTTTCATCTGCTACCAGAGAAAGCTAGACCGTTATTACTCCCCAATTTCAATTATTTATGATCATTAGTTTTAGAGGAGGAAAAATATTAGGCAGCTTAATGTTGTACTTAATGATGCCATCTTAGTGGCTCCCTGACTTGCTCAAAGACATTCCTTTCACCCCCCATGGGGATCCTGTGCCTTTTGCTGAAGTTGCTTCAGTTAAAGTACATTCAATACAGGTCTAAGTCTCCAGGCATCAGGAGAAATTGATTTATTTGAAGCAGACTGAAAAGCATCTGAACTCCTGCGCTCAGAGAGATGTGATCGGTAGCATGAAGTCCAGCTGGAGGTCTGTCACCAGCATATGCCAGGGCTCAGTACTGGGGCCAGTACTATTTAGCACCTTCATTACTGACCTACTGATGACAGGACAGAGTGCCCCCTCAGCAAGTTTGCAGGCAATGTACAACTGGGAGGAGTAGTTAATAGACTAGAGAGTTGTGCTGCCATTCAGAGGGACCTCAGAAGACCGGAGGAATTGGCTGACAGGAACCTCATTAAGTTCAGGAAAGGGAAATGCTAAGTCCTGCCCCTGGGGAGGAACAAACCCAGGCACAAGTACGTGCTGGGGATTGACTGGCTGGAGAACAGCTTTACAGAAAAGGTCTTGGTGGAGAACACCACAAACATAAGCCAGCAATGCACCCTTCTGGCAAAGAAGGCCAGCGGCATCCTGGGCTGCATTAGGAAGAGGGTTGCCAACAGGTCAAGGGAAATGATCCTTCACTTCTTCTATTCAGCACTGGCAAGATGATACATCTGGAGTGCTGGGTCCAGTTCTGGGCTCCCCAGCACAAGAGACACGGGGTCCATGCAAAAGGCTGTGCATGGACAGCAGCATCTGACATCCAAGCAGAGGCTGAGGGAGCTAGGACTGTTTATGCTGGAGAAGAGAAGGCTCAGGGGCAGTAAATACCTGATGGGTGCAGTAAGGAAAAGTCAGACTCGACGCTACTCAGTGAAAGTACAAGCAGCAGCTGGCACAAATTGAAATACTGGAAATTCAACTTAAGCATCAGAAAAAAACCACACTTTTCTGCGAGGGTGGTCAAACACTGGAACAGGTTGCCCAGGAAGGCTGTGGAGCTTCCACTCTGAGAGACACATTCAAAACCCAACTGGAGAAGGTCTAGGCAACTGGCTCTAGTTGACACTGCTCTGAGCAAGGGGATGGACCATGTGATCTCTAGAGGTCCCTTCCAACCTCAGCTCTTGTGTGATTTAAAAGACAATATTGTGGTTCATTGGGGACATTAAAAAGGCAACGGATGTTTCTGTTCTTAGAACAGCTAGTGGTTGCTTCTGAAAGGTATTCAAACCAGTACATAAGGAACCATGACCTAAAAAAAAAAACCCCAACAGAAATATTCACAATGATCAGGATACTTTGCTGCTTTGAACACTATAAGCAAGAAATACAGATTACTTAAGAGCTGTAGGTTACTGTGAGCCAAGATTACCGGTGGTGCAAAGCAAGCTCATAATGATCTGTATTTCTCCTACCTAATGTTTGACAGAGACACGTCTGCTTCTACAAGGGAACCTAGTGATCAGTCATGGGGGCAAGTGCACTGGGCTATAAATTCACTTTAGTTTTGTTTTGAAAAAACACGTTTTGCTCAGGAAAGCAGTGCCCCATGCATCTTTAAGTATAGTATTATCACTGACTACTGGAACCAAGGCCAGCATCTTGAAAACCCATCTGATTTGAATCCTGCTATATTTGGCACTATGCAAAAACTTAAAAAACAGCTATTCTTGGGATAAAATCTATCTAAAAAGATGACAGGTAAGGAATTATTACCCCATTTGAATGACGACATAAGGAATCAAAGCAAAAAGTTAGTCACTTGACCATGTTCAGTCACAAAGTCTATAATAAAACTTGGAACTGAATCCAGATCCGCCGGGATCTTCTTTCCGTTTACCGTGGCATGCATTTGCTTGGTTTATCTCCATTTGTTTAGTTTCAGATATATATATATTTTTTTTAATTTAAACAAGCTGCAGCACAATACAGTTGTGCACAGGGAATCAAAAGCTTTGGTTCCAAACACAACTCCACCTTTAGCCTGCCCTTGGCCTAGTGAAGGCAAGTATCCTGTCCGAGGCCTTCCTGCACATCCCAGCCTGACAAGAAAGGAAGGAGCTCCTCTGCTGAGCTCTCAACCTCTGGAAAAGCAATTCCTCCACTCAGGACATCTACACAGCTAGCACCTCTCCCCAGGCATCCAGCCTTTGCAGCCAGTACTAGTAAAGTTCTCTTTGAGAACTGCCCCATTCCTTTTCCAAGTTTTCAGACTAGGTACCACATCTGCACAAAAGGGGATTACGCTATCTTTAACAAATAGAAAGTTATGCAGTAAAGTACATTTCAGTATTTCCTACAATTGTGCAAGCAGAAGCAGAAGGATAACTAATAATTGTATTTTTCTACATCTGCACCATTAGTAGATCCGGTATGCACCGAAACAATGCTTGCTAGCCAATTTCCTCTTATCTAGTATTGTTCAAAGCACATGCCTGCTTGAAAATCATAGCCAAATAGCATGCTAACTTCATTAGAGCCAGAACTGGCAATCTTCCTCTATTATATAAGGTACTTAACTATACAGTCACGCTCTACAAAATGGAAATTTCCATCTGGTTTTTAGCTTAGATTTTACTTTACTAAGCAATGAAAATTACTGACAGCACAAACACTAGTGAAAAAAACTGTAAGGAGATTTTAAGACAAAGATACATACAACCAACTTCTCTGAAAACACACAGTGAAGTGGCGTACCATACAAGATCACCTTATATACTTTCCTTATGCCAATTTTGTAATAACTGTAATTTTGTGTGCAATTACAGTTCTGAAAGTTAGCTTTAGACAACAACATACCATCTTTTACCTACCTACTCTCAGATTTACAAGCTTCCATGTTATCAGGACATAAATTCCAAAGGCGGGTCAGTTCCTCACTGAAAAGTGAAGCGTAAACACATATCAAACTCCACATTCATCATTCTATCATTCACCTCCATCATTCACCAAAGACAGACACACGAAACAACATTACAGAAATTCTCACCCCAGAGCCTTTATAATAAAGTATACCATACAAACTTTGTGATACATACATATTAGGAATTACCAGAAGTGACAGAAATCTTATCTGATGTTGCAAATTAGGACAATTATGTATTCAATTTCTATTATAATCTCCTGCTGATCTATTGTCAAAAACAGTAACAAACTCTCTTTCCAAACTAGCTAAGGTCAGGCTATTTTGTTTCGAGAAGTGAAATAATTTATCGCTTTGTTTTTCAGAAGGGACATTTTACTAAACACTCAGTACAAGGTCTTGAAGCTCAAGACAAAGTCAAAATTTCCACATCTAGGTTGGGTGAACTGTTACTGACTATCATTTCTCCTAATGAAGGAAGTGAAAAAATGCAGCACATAGTATCATGCAAAATATGGCACTTTTATTGGAGAGGACATATCAAGAAGAATTCTTTGCTCGAGGGATAAAATACCAGTGGGTGTTATTTTAAAAAGCATGGCATAGATGTATTTTAAGCAAAACCATAAAGACAACAAAAGTATAAAAACTGATCCAACAAGTACAAACCACTGATTTTCAGCCTGTAACTTACAGGCTATTTAAAAAGGATCTACAAGAGATGACTATAAGGAAAGGAAGCCTACTGCAAGTTTTAAAAGAACTGACATATCCCTTGGCTGTTCTTTCCTGGTAGTTCCAAAGTGAGTAAGTTTGAAAATTACTGGCTAGAAAAAACAGTCAGTGGCAAAAAAAGCCCCCACAAAAAAAACCCCAAACCAACTAGCCAATCAAAACCCAGAAACCTTGTAACAAAAAAAAATCCAACATACTTCCCCATAAGGATTTTCTTGTTTGGTCCTTTTCCTAAGAAGTCCTCTGGAGCTGGCCTCTTTCTCACAGGCCTCATTGGCTTAGAATCAGGAGGTCTAAAGAAAAAAGCTCTTTAGTATCAAACCAGTAATATTTAGAGAACAAAATTAAGCCATTTCACTTCAGCTGGTGCCGAGTTAAATCATAATGAAAGTATTCAGAAGGACTGAGATTCTAGGAACAGAAGGAGGGAGGGGGGAAGAGGAAAGAGAAGGTAAAGCAAGGAAAAGGAAGAGGATTTGCCAGACACCAAAATTACTTCACTCACAAATTTAAAGGTCTATCAGAGTCCCAGTATAGAAAAAGAAGCAAATCACACTTATGCCAGCAGACATACTAAGTATGATCTACCCTGCTGCTGGGATCATCTGTTCTATGATTGCAAGTTCTCTCTCCCCAGGTGCACCTGATTTCATGGGATCAGAGAACGGAGATCCCAGACCACTGAGGTTAGGGTAAGACCTACCCAAGCTGAAACTCTGGCTGAGATCTAAAGAAGGAGACAGAACATTTATAAAAGTCAAATTTCATAATTTTACCCCTCCCCCCACCGCAATAGTAATTTCTCTTTTCTCACAGCCCTCCTTCCTTTTTTGCAAACAGATGAAGTTCATTAAGAGGTGGCACCACCTGATCTCTCCATAAAAGGAAATCTGCAAAATGATAATGACCCAGCTGCTCCTTACCACGAAGAGGCTACAGTTTGTCTATAGAATAAATAAGGATGGAAGAGGAACATTTGGTCATCACCTTAAGATAGTCAAGTAGACATATGGAGTCAAAGTTCAAGTTTTGCCACTAGTTAGTAAAAAAAGTTTCCTAATTACACAGGAAACCTTTCAATGGCAAAAGCCACCTAAACATAATTTCCTTTCAGGTAAGTGATCACCACCAAGTGGCAAACCTAATAAGGTACATAAGAGGAGAACTGTTACACAAAACTCCCGGTATGCTGCCCCACCAAAGCTGTAACGCAAAAGGCTTCAGTAGAGGCAATCCAAAGAGGTACATGGAAAAGTCAGGCACTAACTTCTTCAACCTAGTGTCTGCTGAAGGCAGGAGGGGAGACAACATGCTTCAGTCTCCTCCGTCACTGGATCTTTGGTATTAAGAGAACAAGACATTGCCATAAGGCAGTGACGAATGCTCTCCTGAGACCCCGCACATGCATAACCACCACTTCACTAACATAATGAAGCCTTAAGACTTTTGGCAGAAATCTAGGAGCCTTCTGCACACACACAGAAGGGACGTTCAACTATACAAATCTCAAAGTTGTGTGAATCATTAACACTCATACGCATCGTGGGTGCATATTCTGAAGTTGAACCACCATTTCAAAGAAGCAGCAGCAAGCTTCTACTTCATATAGAGTTACCTTTCTTTCACAAAGCTTGGGCAGCCCTCATTTTTCCATGAGTTCCAGTTTTCTTCAGTATTTAATATATGCTGGAGAAACATAATATTGCACATTATTAGGGTCATAATCACCTTCGGAGTTGACCCCAAAGTTTTTAATTGAGCTATTAAAATTAAGGGGAAGACTTTGTCATAGTATATGTATTTCAGCCACTATTTTGAAGCTCATCAGTATAATCTTAGACAGCTGGTTTAGTTTATTCAAAAATAGTGTATCTCCTCTCTTCAATAATTGTGGGAAAGACTTTAGGGCTGCATCTATTTTCTTGTTTAGAGAAGCAAAAAAAGTAAAGGAAAAAAGGAAAGCAAGACGATAATGTTTTTTTTTTAATTTCACTTGCATCTTATTCCCATGTCTTTGGGCACAGCACTCCTTTCTACAGAGACTTTTTAAAAATTATTATTTTTTTCCATAACCAATGTCTCCTGTATGTACACATGCACATATATGCACATTTCCATTTCTCCCAGGAGAAGGAAGAACAGCACATTAATGAAAACACGGGAAAAATACGACTACAAAATAAAAAGATGTTATAAGACCTTTTTTACTGAGATGAGATGAAATGATGTAACAGGTGTAACAGATGTAACAGGTGTTACATCTCTGTTCCAAAAGCTAGTTTAAACCAATACTGGTTTGGTGTCGTCCGTCCCCCCCCCCCCCCCCCGACTTTGTTCAGACAGGCACAAAAGTACTTACCTCTACCATTTTCGAGAATCTTTCCCCATCTGGAGGATTTTCTGAAAGAAGCTATGATTGGGAAGGAGGAAAAAAGTTAACTTTTTACATTACGTTTGTAGCAGAATATGTAGAAAAAACCCACAGAAAATGGTGGTTATTGCTTCAAAGGTCATTGATACAATATTACATAAGTATTTTTCCATGTAATATTTATAGAAGTATCTAGTATACTAACCTGGTAGACTGCTTTTGTAGTATCTTCAATCCAAAGAGACTGTTCATCTGTTAGAACATAGTTTGAACTGGAATTGAAAAAACAGAAACAAAAAACAACAAGAAAAGTGTAATTAAATCAGCTCACTTTTTTATATTTGAAGAGTTTACTACACATCAAAATAATGCTGAGGACACATAATTTACACTACATACTTTCTGAGGGGTTTTAGAGGGGATCTGAAGAAAGTAGTTTGAATGTGCTCTGGACTGGTCCCATGGAGTGACCACTTCTTAGTTTGTGGAGTTAATTAGATGTGCTTGTGGAATATACTTTCTGGTTTAGCTTCATCCAATAGGAAGTCCATTTGCATGATTCAAGATCACACCTTGATACTGGACCCAAAGCACAGCAAGTGGGCACAATGAAGAGACTTACTTCAAAAAAACCCTCTCCTAACATCATCTAAAGCACTACTGTAGACAAGCCATAGTAAAAGAAACAATCTACTGGGTGTATACAGAATACAGATCTTTAGTATCTCAAACAGTTCATTAAAAGAATTGATGTTTTAATGAATTGTCATTGAAATGACTACCACCTCTACAGACTGAACTGCAATTCAGGAGACCTGAATTCTACTCCTTCTCTGCCACCAGATTGCCTTGATAAATAATACTGAAAGATAATCTATAGAATAAGGATAATGATCCTAATCTAGTTTGCAACATTCTTTAAGATGTGTTTACAAAACACAGTATATTGCAGGTGAAAGATAGCTGCCTTAAATGTTAATCGTTATGTGCATGTGTGGTCAAGGGCACAGGAAATTAACAGAGAGGTAGGGTTTTTTGCAGCATAACATTAGAGTACAGAGTAGGAAAAGATAGGGTTTTGTTCTGTCCCATTAATTTATAAAAGCAACAATCACCATTGTTATTTCTTGCTATTTTAGACAGAATTCTGTAGCACATCAAGAAAAAACAAATCAGCAACCAATGCCACATCGCATCGCAGAGTCAATATGGATTCAAAATGATGCCACATACAAGTAGCTTGCATTGGTCTAACTTGCTGCTGCTAAAGAGAGGGACTCCTTCCCTCTCATGGCTGGCACTCACCTTAAGAAAGCTTTAGTGGCCTCTACTTCTCCGAGACCCTACTTGACTCAATTTCGCAGAAAACTAACTCTGCAAAGATGAGCAGGTTGTTTTTTTGCTGGCTTAGTAAACTGCACAAATTTGAGTAAGTCTAATGAACACTAGAGCTACTGCAAGGGTGGGCAGAGAATCATGCAGAGAGGAGCAGAGAAAGGTAAGAATGAGACTGCTGCCTTCCTGCTGTAAAATAACTTCAGCCACATCCTGTGTTTACCAATCCAAGGCTCTGCAAGCTTCACAAGAACCTTAGAACAAGTAGACATAAACTCTTTTAAAATATTTTGGTTTATCTCCAAGTTCCTAGCTCCCCATCCCCAAAACACAAAATATTTCCACATTACCTTTTAAATTTGACCTGTCCCTTTAGATACTGAAATAGTATTAGGTACTGCAACAAGATGTGACGGCGAAAGTTACTGTCACTCAGCTGTAAATCCATCAGCTAAACAAACAAACAAAAACCAAAAAAATAATTACACTTAAAGACAGTAAACATGCATAAGTGGAAAAAATCCAACAAATGTTTTCAGATAAACCAGATGGGGACTGGTTTTACCACAAGATGATGGTAAGTCATTACAGAACCTCTGTTCAGTATCACCTATCAGGACAGTGCTTCATAAAGGTACTAAGATTGGTAAACTGTCATCTAGCATAATTTAGGAAAGACAGTTATCAAAATTTCTAACGAAATCCATTTTTTAAAAGCATGAGAAACTGCTTGTAAAAGTAAACAGTGTATTCCTAGATTTTTGTTTAACTAGTTTTATACTGCTAGATTTTACAACATTCACTTTGAAGCGAACAAGAATTTAGAAAAAACATTCAAATTTTTCAGTAACTGAAGGACAGCTTGCTCCCTTTTCCTATGAACTACTGGCTATAACATAAGGGTTTGGTTACCACAGAAGGGTTCACACTTATCAACACTTGCACAGTGATACACTGCTTGGTTTCTATCCTATGTGCTGCAGCATGATAGATCATACAAAGGAAACATTTGAAGACTCTTTAAAGAAACAGACCTTTGACTACTGGGTGTTGATTAAGCAACTGGTTCTATATTTTCCATACTGTTATTTTAAAATTGACAATACACAGGTCACAGGAATTTACCTACTCTTCTATCTCAGAAAGAGAAAACTCATGCTGCATTGAGACTTGTTTTCTGTCATCTGCTAATGCATGCATTTAAAAGCTAAAGTTACATATCATTCCAAAATGAAAACAATGATTTTCAGATTAAATTCAATAGAGTGCTGTATTTTTTAGTTAATATTAACAGAATAAAAAACTCTCAGGATCTTTTTAGAAGCAATTTTAAACAAGATCATCATGATGCAGAAAATATAGTTAACACATCATCAGCCAAGTTTTGAAAATGTAATTCTACAGGCAATAAAAAAAGGAACAGTTCTTTAAATATTTACTCTTTTAACTTCTTTTCCTAAATGTAACAATATACATCAGCTTTACTGCAGACTCTTACTCCAGAAACTCTCAAAAGTCCCTGAATCATCATCTAACAGAGGGACTCCACACAGTGTAACGGGATACCCAGAAAAGCTGTGGAGTCTCTATCTGCAGAGACATTCAAAACCCAACTGGACATAATGCTGGTCAAGCTGCCCTAGGAAGAGCTTTGAGCAGGGAGGTTGAACTAGACACAGGTTCCTTCCAACCTCAACTAGTCTGTGATTCTGACAAAAGAAGTCACATACCTTTTCACTAGTTAGGAACTTTGCAAAATATACATGTTCTCCTCCTGTTTTTAGTTCTTCCAACTTTTTTCGGGAAGCCTGAGTGTCATCCAATTTGTAACTTTTGAAAACAGCCAAAACTTCTTCGGAATACTAGAAAACAGAGTTATTTACCACATGAAAATAATACAACAACTTTGTAGTTAGAGAACTACACTAGACTTGGTGCCAAGCAAATAAAATCATTTGTAAACTTGCTATCAGCCAGTTAAAACAAGACCCGTTTGCCACCCATATGTAGGGCTTCTCTGAACACCACAAATGACAGTGAAAGCATTATTTATCATTTCAGAACATCTAATCATTTGGAGTATTAAAAATATGCCAAGAAAAACAATGTTAAGGGTTGTGAACAGTGCACAATTGTTTTGTTGTTTAGATATTACAAAGAAAAACGTTCCACATGATGATAGTGCTATATTCAAACTCAATTTAAGTTGTTCATAATATATACAAAGAAAGGTACATAACTCAGAGTTAAATTTGCAGCGCTGCTCTTAAAAATCAATTCAGAGCCTTAAAGCTGCAATGAAGAAAAACTCAAAAATTTCATCTGAAAGACTTAAGCCTGGCCTTTTCAGTTTCTCTGAACCATACGGGGGGGGTGTGGAGTGTGCGGTTTTTTGTTGGTGTTTTTTTTTTTTCTTTGAAAGATGAGAATGTAGACATCATTAACTAGATGTATATTAGAATGTCTGAGCAGATGTTACCTCTTATTACCAGAGCACAGAGAATGAAGCTTAAAAAACCCAGTCTTCTTGCTATTAAGTAAACAGTGAGTGGCAAATCATGAAGAAACAGGTAGCTTAGCAGTAAATCCTCAACATTCATACTAAGCAAAATTGAAACAGCTGGCTGAAGGGGACATTCAAGTCACTGCTTCTATAAAGAGATTTCTTTCATTAGAAACATATCAACTTTAGGATCCCACTGGGATCAATATGACTATTCAAAAGTAAGGTCTAGGACTAGGTAGAACTATTTTTCTTCTTGAGAAAAAACACGCAAACCCACAATTTCTGCTTTTTGCAGCTGATGAGTCACAAAAAAAGGTACTTCTGACATTGTTTCAACATATGAATTCTTTCTGTTAGTGACTTAGCCAAGTTTTATTAGGGGATTTACTGTACATCTTAATATACTGTTTATTGTCAAAGGCTCACTTTAGAAAACAGCAAAATGCATTTCCTCATGCACTATTATTTTTCAATGGCATTAGCGGTTGAACTGTTCTATGCTTATGCTGTCACTCTTCTACTTGTATAAATGGTTATTTTTACTTAGGCCAAATGCTTGAAAGCATGAACTCAAGATTACCTTAAGAAAAGTTTTCCATGAGACCTTCTCATAGCACTGCACAGGATTTCTAAAATAATCTTGAAGTGACCAGAACTTTCTATACAGGTTATAATCTATTGGAATGGAACTGGGGGGAAAAAAAAAAAAAAAAATATTCAAATGGTTACAAAAATCCATACTGAGAGCGATATATTAAATTCAAGTCCACTCAGGAATGTGCAATCCCAGAAATTAATTATGTAAGTGAAATAATAAGTCAATAGTGAGCTCTTAGAGAGAAATCTGTAATTCAGAATTTGTCCCTAAAAGTGTTTTCCATCCAGTCTACTGTTAGTTTCTTACCATAAAAGCAAAAATAGTGTAAAACTCTTAAGATCCCTTTTTCTTACTATCTGGAGTATGAAGAGGAACACAGCTTTTTCTCCTAAAAATCATACACAGCATGTACTCAGAATCCCTGAATACATTTTACTAGGACAAGTTTTGTCAAGATTGGGAAAATTGTGAAAGACAGAGAGTAACAGTGGTTCTCAGCCAGGGTATGCAACTTTTTGAAATAATCCGTAGATTTCTTTCCTCTTCCAGGCATCTCCACTTAAACACATTAAGACATTGCTAGGTTGTATCCAATCTTGAGAGGACAGGAGGTAAGAATTCCGAGTACAACTTTTAAGGGTATTTCCCAAGCAGCTCTTTATTTTCACTTATAAAATTTTGTTTCAACTTTTAGAATTGTTATAAGCTCACCAACTTGTTGGTGCTTCATCATCTCCCATTTCACCTTCTTCTACGTCCATTCCTTCTTCTCTCTCCTCAGTGTGCTAGGAAAAAATAATTAAAAACTTATACAAATACCACTATAATTTACATACAGTTTTTATGGTGTTCTTTATTTTAAACATTCTATTACACTTCAGATCAGAAAGCTTAAGCTAGTAATTCAAGAGACCTCTAAAGTATTAGTCCAGCAAAATGCGCAACAAATTCCTGTTTTGGGGAAAAACCCACTTTTTTCCCCCACTTTGGGGAAAACTTAGTACAGTTAAGTGACAGTGCTCATCCCTCACAATCCATTTTTTTCCCCTCAAAGTCTGCACAGTTTAATGTACCAGGTAACATGCCTATTTCCAGAATGAGCAGCTTGATCTGGAAGAGGGAAAACCAAATTACGAACATACAGTTCTGAACATTATGCACAGTAGTGCATATCCATGCAAAGTCTTACATGTTTCCTGCAGAATGAGTGAAAAACAAAGGAATTTTCACCTTCTGTCCTAGAGTGCTCTCATGTTCATTGGTATTGAAAACAGTGACATTTTCCAGGTTAAACTGACTCTGCAAGTTAAGTCCTGTGAAAAACAAAGGGTCTTAGAAGTTGTGAAGTTCAAAAGTCTGTTCATTCAGTTGCTTATGAGATGCCGGGATTAAATTCTCAGAAACAGCATTCAAAACTTGTGTTTGAAATCACAGCAAATTAAAGTCACTTACAATATCAAGGGTAGAGACAAGAACTAAGATACAAGTGCAAAGTGATTTTCTCCAACTTTTTCGCAGCCATCGTAAACTTAAGATTCAGCATATTTAGTCTTTGTTAGATGTTAAATGTGATGAAATGCAAAAAAATCTCACCTGACTTTTCTGAAAGCGGAAATAACCTAGCCAAGAACAGCTGAATTCTTCCACAGAAGACTGTGTTTTGTGACTTAGATAATCTTCTTAGGAGGTCTAAATATTGTAAAAAGTAAAGAATATTAGTATTTATCCCTCTTCCAATTTCTCACACACTAGGATTTAAGACTTGCTAATTAGATGACCTACATAGCTATTGAAAGGAACCTAAGATTTGTAAATTTAAATGTTAGTAACTTCCTCAGATCAGCCATTTTTTTTTCCAAACACATTTCTACCAATTCTCCTAACACCTTCAACAGCAATAAAAAAGCAAGTTCAAATGCTACTCAAATACAGCCTCTGATATGGGCCTTGCCATTGCTGAGGAATAAATAATTGTCAGGTGTTCTGCTATAACGACCTCCACTGATGAAGAGATTTCCCAGAGGTCAGAATGACTTTTACATTAATCAGCAAGACTCATGGATATCTCCTAGGATGAGTGATCTGCCTTTTAACTTTATTACTTATTGAACACATCTGAATGTAAATCAAATTATTAAACTCACTTTCATTTGCGAGACGGGGAATTAAAGAACTCCCTACCACCCCCCTGAAAAAATACAACTCACCATTGCACATTCGTAGCAAGTAATTTTTCCCTGCAGAGTAAAATGTATTCTGAAATGGAGTAAAGGTATTTAGATCATTAAGAGAACACAAAACCTTCTTGAGCAGAATTTAAATCAATCACAAGCCATGAGTAAGTATAAGTCACTCCTACTGTTAACTCTAAATTTCAGTTTTCCCGTAAATAAGAGGCAGGTTTCACAAAAAGGCAACATAAAACAAGCAGTCCCACAAATTCCAAGAAAGCATAAAATACAACATTTAAATCCAGTCTCCATACAGAAAAACCACATGTGACAATGGCATTATCTATACACAAACGCAAAGAGGAATACACAAAAGATTTAGAGCATTCATAGTACTAGTAATCTGGCAGCAGAAGAAAAATTGATAGGTACTTGAATTAATGATAAAGTACAGTTTGTGAATATATCGCGGGGGGGGGGGGGGGGGGGGGGGGGCGCGGATGGGACGACAATGTTATCTGAAACAGAATAGCCTGAATGAATGCCTATGGGAGGTAGTCCCAGTTAGGAAATCCAGATTAGGAAAACACAGAGAAACTGGAATGCTTTTCAGGTGTTACCTAAGAGTTGCTGACACTTGTGGTCCCAGCAGTACTGCCAGAGAGCAAACCAAGGATAATGAGATCCAAGATTTCTTATGATCTTGGAATAAAAATGCAGGCAGCTTAGGACTACTGCCTGAGACCCTGAATTCCCTCTTTAATTAAGAGAGCCTGCAGCACAAGAAGCTCAGCAGCCTGTTGCAGCAGCTCTTCTCCTGCTACAGCACCACAGCACAGGAAGGGCATAAAACCCTCACACAGGCCTCAAAACAGCAGGTGGTCCTCAAGAGCAGAAACATTTTAAGCCAACATATTCACCATTGCTATAGTCCTGTAATGGAAAGCTCATTAAGGACGTGACCAAGACAACTTCTTTCCTTGAAAATTGTAGATCCAGGAATCTCCTGCAGCTCTGACGAAGAAGCCAAGTAGTAAGTCAAGAGAGAAGCTACTCACACAAATTGTGCATCAGAAGTTACATTTGTGGTTTCTAAATGTGACAGACACTGTGTACTGTAGAGAAAGGAGTTAGAAATAGAACATCAATCAAAATTATGATTTCTTTTATTATTACTTTTCTGACCTCTGCTGCCCAGACATTTTTAAGCCTCAAAACAAAATGTGCTCAATGCTACTACTATTTAAACACAAACAGATACAAAGATATTTAAAATCTGTTTGTAAAAATGGTTCAGGTAGACAGAAGCTTTGGCACAACTATATCACATTTTGGAAAAATACCTACCGATTTCCATGTAGCAACATTTTTCTCCACAAAAGTGAAAATTTTGTCACACTGATCCAAAGGCAGGCAATCGAGAACATCCCCCAGAAGCACAAAAGGGGTTGATGCAGTGCAGATAGCTATGAGGAACAGGGAATATCTTATTCAGCAAATTTGAACTGAAATGCAATAAAGGTGCACGGGAGTTGAGGGACATTATGTTAAAAAAAAAAAAAAAGAAGAGAGTTTTCCTGGGTTCCTACAAATACTAACAAAAAGCTTGGGCTAAAGCATGAACTCCCATTAAAGCTATTTCTATATGTACACATATGTAGATGAGCTTTACAAGAGCTTTGCACTAACATAAAACAAATAATAAAGAATAACTATTCTAAAAACCTCAAAGCCTGAAACAATGTTGCATCTCTTTGCAGACTGCAAGTGAACTTTCAGACTTCTAAAACCAGTTAGTTATACTACACACCCCCATGAAGTTTGAGAGTCTTTTCCTCAAGCAAAGTACCATTAAAGCAGTGCTCCAAGTCTGTCTACCCATGCTCTGTAGTTTGGTAGTGTCTGCATTCCTCATAATCACAGGTCTTGTTATTCTACAAGTTCATAAAACACACATGTAGTTGAGCTATACTTACTAAAACAAACAAGTGTTTGATGTGTAACGTGAACAAATAAGCAAAGGGAAGAGCACGAAAGCCTCTTCAGAAGAGATTAGCACAATGATTTCTGACACAAAAGACAGTTACAGAAACAGATTCAAGCATCTAAAAAACAGCGTGTACTGACAGGTCAGTACTGGGATACAAGCACAGATATTCAGGAGAAGTTATTTCTGGCTCTACCAGTGACTGAGAAAGAAACCTACAAGTCATTTAACCTCTCTGACTCAGTGCTCTTATCTCTGAAATTATGAGGGGAGACTTCTAAGCATTTTACAGTGATGGACAAAGGCAGAAAATGCTAACTATGTTGCAACCAAAACCATGTATCTTCCTCAATTATAAAAAAAAAAAAGATTCTAACATAAATATCACACTGATATTTGAATAACTGAATTCAATTATATTATACTTCACTTCTCTTGTGAAACAGACTTAATAACCACTAACTTAAGGACCACATACTATCAAAGCTAACTGCTGTAAACGACTCACAAAAAAATCAAGATTTTAAATGGCCCCTAAAACTGCCAACAGATTTGAGAAAGAGATGCTCACCTTCTGTGACTCCATTAATAGCAAGAGAAATAATTGCCAGGAGATTTTCACATGGAGCTTTGTTTATCTAAACAAACAGAACAGTGTTAGACTTCTCTATTCTGACCTAAATATACTTAACAAAACTAAAATTCTTGTTTCCAAGTAGGCATATTTAAAACAAATATTGACATTCAACTTCCCAAAACTTCAAACAATCTATTAAATCAGACCTGTCAGTTAACTACATAAAGTTTTTACTGAGCAAGCAACATTTCTTGACCACTTCTGGCCATTAAAGACCCCACAATGCCTACTGTGTACAGTGTCATTTACCTCTGAAAGTTAATATCCCACATTCAGCCTTCATTCAAGTAATACCAACAAAAACATTCTTTGATTCCTTTCATCATTCTTTTCAGTTGACAGGCAGCTTTGTCACATGCTAGTAACAGATAACCCACTCCACCCCACCCTTAAAGTACAGTGGTAGAATAATGCATATTTATGAACTAGAATTTTAAGACAGAGCAGACTTTCATAAGCATTACAAAGAACTGCTGGAAAAGGCTAAGCCAACACCTCTCACTATAGTGTGGTATCTGTAAAACACTGCCATTCTGTCCTAGCTATCAATCTCCTTTAATCATCTATATTCAATCTTAATTAGATAACTTTTACATAATTCATGTTTTTAATAAACAGTATTTCCTTATACTAAAGTAAGTTGCTGTTAAATTAATACATTAACTTGCAAACGGAAATTGGAGCTTTATCAAGAGATAAAGCAGTTAAAAGTACTTACTATTAGTACTTACTAACTACTTACTAAGCAGTTAAAGTACTAAAGTACTTACTAAGCAGTTAAAAGTACTTACTACTAAACTGTAGCAGTTTAAAGTACTTACTATTTCTTCTTCTACAATAACTCTAAAAGCTTGATCCAAGGTACACTTCTTTTCATTTTCACTGCAAATGCAAACATTCCACATCAGTTAATAACAACTATCAGGGACAAGATTACTAAAAGTTACCTGGATAGACACCTTTTAAAACCAAGCAGCATTTACTTACCTCCCAGGAATCTGGTTAAATGCGTTCAACAATGGCTTGATACTTTTGTTATTCAGAGCCTCTCTGGCGGACGTCTACCAAAACATAAAGAAAGAAAAGTTACAAAACCAGTACAAAACCAGAAGGATCTCCTCCTTCCTCTACCAGACAGTGGACAGAAATACTAAGGAATCTATTTGCCACACACCATGTGTCAGTTTATGAAGAGAACTCTGTAACAAGTAAGGCAAATAACAAATGCCTAGCAAATTAAGCATGTGAGCTAGTAGAGCATCACACCTCAAACCTGGGCTAACAGTGTGGTAAAAATACTATTTTTAAGTGAAACACAGAGGAATACGCTGTTGTGGCCAATGCTGCATCTACAACAGTTTTAAGTCCCACGCACACAACTTCACCTGCCTCACAGGCAGGTTATGGCGGTTTGGGAGATGACTCCTGCTAACAAGATGGTCTGAAAATTACTTTATCCTGTAATGAAATCAATCTAATGGAGCATGTGTCTTGTGCCTCAACCACTTCTTTGCAAACCTCATCCCCTTGTCCAACAAACTGGGCTGCAAATGGCGAGATCCAGAGGCCTGGGTGCCTATCCAGCCCCAGCTGCTCTGGCAATGGAAAAGCATCATTCAGCAAGCCGCAAAAGAGATAAGCTCAATAAGCTACGGGCGGTTTGCTGCGGGGGTTACACCAGAATTTCATTTTATTTTACACTAATTTTAGTTAACTAAACAGCAGATCCTGCCCTCGGCGGGCTAGGCTGAGCCAGTACGGAGCCCTGTCCCCAAACTTATACCGCTTTATCTCAGTTGCGCTGAACGCTCGTTAAAGGGAAGTCCGGGCCCCCCCTCAGGGGGAGCCCCGGCCGGGCCTGCCGGCCCAGGACCGGGCAGAGCCGGCGCGGTGCGGCCCGGCCGCTCAGGCGGAAGGGGAGGGGGGCGGACGGCGCGGGGAAGCAGAGCCCTACACCGGCGCGCAGACGCAGTCTCCCGCCCGCCCGGTCCCCCTCCGAGCGGCAGCGAGGGACGGGAGCCTCCAACCCCGCCCGGGCCCGGCCGAGCTCACCGTGAAGCGGAGCCGCGCCTCAGGCAGGCTGAAGAGCGGCGGCGACATCGCTCCAACTGAACGACGCTCCGCGACGCGCGCCGATGACGCCATACTCCTCGGAACGGCACTGCGTACCTCCTGGATACGCCCCGCCTCCTCTCCCGCCCCATGAGCGGCTGGGGGCGGGGCGGGGCGGGGCGGGGCGGGGTGTAGCGGGAGGGGCGCGCCGCGTGCGGGCGCCGGTTGGTGGCGTCGCTGCGGGCGGCTGTTCCTGGGCGGTGCCGGCGCCTCGCTCTCGCCTCCCGCCTGGGGCTGAGCGCATGCGCGGGAGGCGGCCGCGGGTGCGGGAGGTGGCGGTGCTGCGCTGTGGTGAACGCGGGAGGGGGGAAGGAGCCGGCAGCGCCTCGCGTTTGTCAGGAGGATCTTGTCAAAGGGAAAATGACTTTAAAAGGTGAACGTCTGGGGAGTGACAGATATAGTGGTTGTTTCTTGTGATAGCCACCTCAGAGCCGCGGTCTACCACCATCTTCAAAGGATCACCGAAGGAAGCATAATTAGGAATTTTTATATAATCGGTAAAATCACCTCAGCGCTAACAATTCACAGGTTGAACAATGTCCTACGGATACCTCCTTCTGAGTCACTTTTAATGGGAGTTCAATCATTGCTTCACTGGTAAATGTCTGAAATAGCCCTGCAAAAATAAACAAATGTTTGCTGTGAAATTTATCTTTTTGTGTGGCTCAGCTCCTTTAAAGACCACATTTTCTAGCTAGCCTAAATAGTGGCAGTTCCCAGACTTGGCTGTTGACAGTCTATTTCCAGGCTTGGGATGCCTCATCTCCATTCCCATGTCCAAGCTTTAAGCTATGGGTTGGGAACCCTTGCTGTGTTGTGTCCAGCCATAAAACCCTCCCAAATACATTCCTCATCAGCCTTTTCCTAGGACTCTCAAGGGCACCTCAAAACTGACTAGAGGTACTGTTTTCTCCTACCACTTCTTGATCCTGCTTTCCTTTTTGCTGTCAAAGCAGAAGCCTTCCCTTGCTTCTGGAGAAAAACACCCAAAATCAAACAAAAAACCCCACCCCACCTTTTCTCTTACCAGTGCTGAAATTCCTTAAGCAATCACTGTTATTAAAACCCCAGCTACTTGGCTGAGCCTGCCAGCGCATCCTGGTGATAAATGGCTCTCAAGATGTGTGGCTAGGACTAAAGAAACTGGTCTAAGTCTGTCTAGATGGTCACTGCGTTCCTGGGTGTGTGGCTGCCCTTAAATCTAAATTCCTCAACACAGCGAATCACAGTGTTGCGACATCAAACGGATTTACTTGACCCCCGAAAGACAAAGCTATGTTCTTTGATGAAGGTAGGCTTCTTCCCCTTGTATGTAGAGACCTGCCGGTCCCAGTTCACTGGGCAGGGAGCGCTGGTCTGCCAGAAACCCTGGGGGCTCTGCGAGGGGAAGATCTCTCAACGCATGCAATATTCTTTCTCAGCACCCTTTGACCGTCCATTTCTCATCGCTTTGGGTTGTGATTCCCCACGCAGCTGAACCACTGTTTCTTGCCGCCAAAGGGAGAAGTGCACTTGGGTCCTGTTCCACTGGAGACAACTCCTATGGACACAGACTCTGAGCTTATGGGAATTGTTGTGAGGCCCCACTGAGGTACCATATTACTTTGATCTGAAGAGGTAACTGTAGGTCTAGCCAAAAATATGTAATCACTGTAAGGAAATATGGAGCATCATATCTGGTATCAATACAGGCTGGGGATGAAGGGATTGAAAACAGCCCGGTGGAGAAGAAGTCAGGGGTACTGGTGGATGAAAAGCTGGACATGAGCCGGCAATGTGTGCTTGCAGCCCAGAAGGCCAACTGTATCCTGGGCTGCATCAAAAGCAGCGTGGCCAGCAGGTTGAGGGAGGTGATTCTGCCCCTCTACTCTGCTCTGGTGAGAGCCCACCTGCAGTGCTGCATCCAGCTCTGGGGTCCTCAGCACAAGAAGGACACGGACCTGTTGGAGCAGGTCCAGAGGAGGGCCATGAAAATGATCAGAGGGGTGGAACACCTCTCCTACAAGGACAGGCTGAGAGAGTTGGGGTTGTTCAGCCTGGAGAAGAGAAGGCTCTGCGGAGACCTGGTTGCTGCCTTTCAGTTCTTAAAGGGGGCTTATAAGAAACATGGGGACAGACTTTTTAGCAGGGCCTGTTGTGATAGGACAAGGGGTAATGGTTTTAAACTGGAAGAGAGTAGATTCAGACTAGATATACAGAAGAAATTTTTTATGGTGAGGGTGGTGAAACGCTGGCACAGGTTGCCCAGAGAGGTGGTAGATGCCCCATCCCTGGAAACATTCAAGGTCAGGCTGGACAGGGCTCTGAGCAACCTAATCTAACTAAAGATGTCCCTGCTCATTGCAGGGAGGTTGGACTAGATGACCTTTAAAGGTCCCTTCCAACCCAAACTATGCTATGATTCTGTGATTCTATGATCATGAAAAGTGTAATTTTGCTGGAAATATTTATGTATTTTTTTTTCCTAAATTGAGAAAAGCAAGCACAATTTTATGATGGATTTAAATCTGAAAGATTCTGCGATCATTCCATTTTTGGCTTTTTTTTAAAAAAAAACCCTCTCTCCTCCTTCTTGCCCTTCAATTCACTTCTTTTTTTCCCCCCAAAATCCCTAATAATTTTAAAAAAGGAAAGCATTGTGTCATTTATTTGGAATTTATTTGGAATCTCCCCTCTCCCCCCTCCCCCCAGTATATAATAGAGCAAAAGTTTGTCATGAATTATCCAATTGTCATATTGAAAAGGAGCTTTTTAAATCCCAGCCTGTTCTACTTTATGTTAGAAATACAGGGAGCAATTCAAGTACCTAAAGAAAGGTGCCCAGTGCCATGTTAAACATCTCAGGGTATTGGAGGCATCTACACAGAGCTGACATATGAGAGTGGGAGCCATGAGACCTGCATTCTTCTGAAGCAGCAGCTGGAGGCCAGGCGGGATGCCCTTCCACATCTAAATCGGCACTAGAGACCTGAATTGCATCCATAGAAAATAACGGTGGGATTCACCTCTCTGCCCTGTAGATGTCTATGCTGAGTTTGTCCTTTGTACTTCATGGGGAGAGAGAGGCTTAGGCTCATCTCTCAGGCATGAGTTACTGCAGCTTAAAGCGTCTGGGATAAGGCAGAGGAGGAATATGACCCTGCCAATGCTTGCTTCTCTGCATTCACCACAATGATCTGATTTAGATAGCTAAGGTTAGGTGAGATGAATCCTACCCCAGGGGATGTGTTTTTCCCTTTTTAGATGATACCAGTGGATAAAGAGAGAACAGAGTCGACACCATGCAAAACACATAGGAAATATGCACAGAATATTGTTTTGCTGAATAGCATGGAAGGTATTTTCATTTTCCTGTGTCCCTTCCTACTTTTGCTGTCAAGAGAGGCTGAGCCTGCCCTCATTCAAATACAAATGAGCTCATCCCATAGCTTTGCCTAGCTAAATCTCACGGTAAGCGTAGTAGTCATCTCTCTTTGCCACATAGCTATGATGGTCTCCTGGGAAGTCTGGAGGAGACATTTCTTATTTCTGTTGACCTTGCCATCCTCACCAGTGCATGAACAACTTGCAGAGGCCAGAGTACCATAACCAATATATTCCCCCACCCAGGTATGGTACCACGCTGAAAACAGTAACAACATGCTAGCCTAACAGTACTGAGGAAACTCCCAGTGGAGTGGGAACATTGTTTCTGAGCTTCTGAGTTACAATGGCCACTTTTTGTGTGGGAATGTTGTTTTCAGATAGCTACAAATGGCTGGTTTTTGAGCAAGACAATTGCTTTCAGTTGAGTTACAAGTAGTCATTTTTTGTCTCAGGAAAGAGAAATATTGGCCATTTTCATAACTCTTTTAAGTTGCTGAATTGGTCTGCACTGCAGATACCTAACCAGCCAATTGTTTTTTTCTCCTCATTTATCTAAAAGTAGTCATTATAAAAGTAGTCATTTATCTTTTAAATCACTAGGAGAGTGTGAGGAATTCAGCTCAGCACTGAAGCCCTCCATATTGTGGATCTTGCTCTTTTCCAGTACCGTAACCTCAGGCTTTTGGTCAGTTATGTCGTCTGAAGCGTGGCATGTGCACATCCCACGCTCCTGCCCATCTCTGGCTCTTCACATGAGTATTTCAGCTGTTGTCTTCTGCTGTTATGTCTGAATCCCTGAAGGGAACATGCTTGGCTGGGAGGTCCCTGAGTTACGGTATGCAGTGCTCCAGTGTATGCTTTGATCTCTATTAACAGGCTAAGAGCAGAAGTCCTTTCCTGCATCCAGCTTTGTGGGCTGGAGGCTCCAGCTTTTCTCCACTGTGCACCAGCGAGCTGGGACGAGCCCTTACCATCTGGCTGGCAGAGGGGATTGCACATATGCTTTGGGGTGAGCTGGCTGGGTCAGCGGGTTAGCTCACCCTAGCCTGCCCAGGGTCTGTGCAAACTCAGCATGTCTGCATTGCTTCCAGGATCCTTTCCAGCAGCAGAGCAGCCTGGGCCAAGGCAGTGTAGGGTTAAAGGTGCGTTTTGGAGGGGAGGTGTAGGAGGCAGCGGAAAACTGTTCAATCAGCAAAGTTGCTTGCAAGGGGAGGGTCTGACTAGAGTTATTGGGAGCATTAGAAAATGTCTGCCATTGCTAAGTTTTCCTTTTTTTATTTGTTTGTGTAAGGTAAAGGACTGCATAGCTTCAGCCCGTGTTTTAGTTCAGAGAACTGAGAAAAAGCCAAGCCCCAACGTGGTTTCCCAGGTCTCCTAAGCATGCTGTTTGGTGTCTGGCTGAAAAGCTCAGGTACTGCCCAACTCCTGTTGCTTAGGTGGGAAAAAGCTCAAACATCCAATATCCTTTTCTTATTGGAAGAGGCAAATAATATTAAAATTAAATTTATTGTTATTATTAAAGGCAAATATTTAAAATAACGTATGAATGGATAGATGGGAGTGTTTTTCTGTGTGGTGTGGCTATAGCTACCAGGAGAGGGAAGTGTTTGCCCAGAAAATGAAGGCGCAGAGTGAGGGACAGCTTGGCCTGTGCTTGGGGGGCTGGCGCCGATGCTGCTCCACTAATGGGGAGCTGGGGGCATGCCGCCAGCCCAGAGTCTGTCACTTCATCTATAAATGAAACCATTGTTTGATACTGCCTAAAAAATGCAGAATAGGTCAGAGCCATGCCTGTTCATTTCAAATCCCAGGGAAAGGGGCTTCATAACATTGAAAATAAGCTCCACGTGATTTATCATTTTGAATGAGTCACCTGCATGTACTATGAGACATGATGAATATTAGCCATTCAGGCTTGGAGGAAAGTTTGCTTCGTTTTTTACAAGGCTTTTTCACTATTTCTCATCTCTTATTTTGATAAATTAAACCATATTATCAGCTGAATAAAGGGCCATTCTAAATAAATAATTTGAGATTATTCTAGCCCCACCTCTCAGTGTATGAAAGAAAACCAGAGAAGAGCTCTCTGAATAGGTTAAAAAAAAAGCTTTTTAACTTTTACAAAGATAGTAGAAAGCCAGTTACAAGCATCCTAAGGAGATACTGCCAAAGTAAATGGAGTCTTTTATAGAATACAAATATTCCTTAAGCCAAGACTGACGTTGTCCGTGAACAGAAAGTAGGACTGCCAGCATGCTGAAAAGCAGTACAATATAATTGTTAGTGAGTACAGCATAGACAAAGACATTTTTTTCCTGGGGTAGGAATAGATAAGGAGGAAGAACAATGTTGCCACTGTGATTTAATAGCATTTTATAGCCACTTCTTGTTTGATACTGAATTTTTCCTCTGTTTAGAACAGTGTTTGTTACTTTCCCATAGATCTCATGCAGAGGGAGGATCAATGCTGACCTGTTGGCGCTCGTGTTAGGATATCGACAAATGAGTCTAGTGAGCTGGCTGCAGTGACTGAAGGTGTTAGCACCCCAGCAGTTGCTGTGCACCCCTGGCAGAGATTACTATTCCCACAGCAATGTCAGCAGCATGTCACTTCTGCTTGCCACTTGGTGTTGCCACAGTGCAAAATCTGACAGCGTCGCTTACAGCCATCTTCATCAACTATTTAAGCAGAGATACCAAACTATACACTGGACTGGCAGACAAAAATTGCGCTCTGTTTTGGGGATCAGAAACTCAGTCAGAGGAGTGGTGCAGTGTATCTGTAAGGCAGTAATAAATTAAAATGCCACAACTGTTCTTGATGTGAAGAGGAGCCAGTGTCCTAAATTAGCTAGCAATATGCTAGAAAAGTACAGCATCGATTAGGCAATGTCTTCTAGTATGTGCTAGGTGGGAAGCTAAGGGGGGAACAAACAAGTTAATATTACTTTCTTTAAAACTATTGTAAGCAAAATCAGTTTTCAGCCCAGATTTAAATGCTATCACCAGCTGAAAGCCCAGGTGGATGAAAGCAATTAACAAAAACAGTATCTCAGAACATCTCTGTGCTCAGAGGGCAGTTGATAGAACAGAGATCTTATTACCTTATGTCAATAGGTTGTGTAGTTTGAATTACAAAAAACTTCACCTAAACCAGATGCTATCTTTCCAAATAAAATCCTCTTCCAAGACCAAATTGAGTTTCCATTTTAACTTCTGCTGTTATTCCTACAGAAGGGTATACTTGGAGCCTCCGAAGCCTCCCATCTCTGACAGCACTGGTGCTTGGTGCTTCGTTCTCCCTCCTTTGTTGCCCTCCCTTGTGCTCAAGAGCTCTTCTTTTCAACCCTCTTTCTCCCTCGACAAGGTTGCACAGCATTCAGTGTAGAAGGACTGGCATGAAAGGTGGATAAATTGCCTTATTAGCCTAGTTTAAGTAGCTTACCTGTTATTTCCAAAGCAGTCATGGGAAGTTGCACAAGATACTTTCATCTTTTAAACAATTATGAATACAAGCTGTACTACCTTTGGTACTTAATTTTTAGGTGGCATCCTGCCAGCCACTTTAGTTTGTTACTGACTGTGAGATACAGTTAATAATGTGTGGACTGACGAAGGAGAAACTAGATTAACACAAAAAATAGCCCCGCAGGAAAATTTAAATTACATTTTTAAAAAGTGTACAACAGAGAATCTTTCTACCTTTTATTAATATGTTACACTTTTCACCAGAGCATACATATAACTTTTATATTTGTTAAATCTCATGATGATGTTCTGCTGCATTTAATACTTCCTGGGTTTCTTCTCCATTTCCTGAATAAATTGCTAGGGTATATATGGTATATATGGGATCATATATGCCATATGATCCCATTCTGTCATGCCAGTTACAGCAGAAATGTTTCACTAGTATATTTTGGTGGCATTTTTCAAATAACTTGAACTTTGAAACTTCCAATAACTTAGAAAGGGTTCATTTACCTGGATTCACCTAGAAGACTGTTTCACATGTGTATCTGAGAATGATTGATTTTTCTACTCCTCATCTGTCATCTGGGATGTGGGACTTACTAGCACAGTTGTCCTAGAATACTGCCACTCTGGATATAGATGGAAATATGGTCACAAATGGCAATGGGTCTCACCCACTAATGACATTAATGATCAAGACCTGGGTTTTGACCTTAGAGTAGAATAAAAACGGGAGTCAGTGGAAGCTGAGAGCTTGGAGTATGCTCTTGCAGCATGCTAAAGACACTTACAGGCTGATTCTGCCCTGAATCTACATTGAGCCAAACGAACTGTACTATTCTAACAAGAGATGATGATCAGACAACGAACTGTAGCTAGATACCTGCAATAGCCCAAAACCCAGGAGCCGAATGACTCCCTTTTTCGTCATTAATTCTGTGTGGTGAGATAGGAAACAGGACTATTTTTTTGCCTATGTCTAAAACTTTGCGCTATTTCTATATATTTTATTGTTGTCATCATAATTATCAACATACACAATTTTTGTACGTAATTATTAATATTCCACAGAAATAAAAGTCCATGAAATGTTTTCAGATAGTATTATTTGCTACCTTTAAATGTCTCTTTTGTATTTGGCTACTTTACCATCAAGATGTGGGCGTCTTGAGTATCAGTTTGCGAAAGTGGTTACCATATATTGTTTGTTTGTTCCCAATGCAGAGAACATGTCATTTTTGTTGCCAAAAGAATTTACTAAAATTCATATATCTGTGCCACTAATACTACAGAAATCTGGCTTTGTTTCAAAATCAAGGTGTCACACATCTGGCTACTGTTCGCAATAACCATGCTATCAACAGCTCCTTCCCTCAGTCAGTAATGTTTTTCGGATTATAACCTACTAATAACACTACTGTGAGTTCAGCAGAGAACTTGGATTAGTTGGACATTTTTTAGCTAGAATTTCCTTGCAACATACCTCTCATTTTGAGCATACTCTGATATGGAACCCCTTTAATTTTATTCACGAGTGCTTTATAATGCCAGGCTTAGTTATTAAAGAATGCAGGAAGGCATTTTCTAGACCACATACCTACGTTTCTATACCACAAGTGCCTGGGGTTACTTCTTTACTTTTACATCTGCCATTGGTATGAATTCTGAAGTATGCTGTTGTTTTGTGATTATGCTGCAGAAAAATGATACCATTTTTGCAGATTCAGTTCCTGTAGATTGCACTGCTGAAGCTCATTCCTTCCTCCTTGTCATCCTCTTTTTGACCTTCCTTGTCAATATTCAGGTAAAATACAGCTCTGCCCCAAAGAAATTGAAGTCTAGTTCAAGCATACACATAAAAAAAAAATACAAAAGCCAGTGACAGAGGTAGGCAACTAATGCCAATCGTAAGCTTTTGCAAATGAGCTTTTGATGATGAATTTGAAGTGAGAGAACAAAGCCACTCAGCAGTCCAGGCTTGGGGTGGGATGGAAGAAGACAGGAAAGTGCAAATCCCCGAAAGACATTGGCGAAGAGAGTGGGAGTTAGTAAGATGTAAGAAGGAGGCAGAGTCAGAGCCATGAAGACCTGGAGGATTAGCTTGGCCTCGATGGAGGGGGAGAGAAGGAACCCTTGGAGGAATAAAAGAGAAGCTAAAGGCAGGGAGAGTGCATCTTAGCTCAAACATTCAGCCTGCTTTGCCCTGAAATGGAAGAAATCCCCCATGCTGCAAATGTTTATCCTTTGGCCGCCCAATAGCTCTGTGTGGGGGGCTTGGTTAATGAGGAAGTGATCCCTAACTGGTGTTTAGTTCAGTCCGAATAACCTCTCGCTATCACATGCATAGGCAAGAGGAAAAGAAGGAGTCAACTCTTGTAGTTCACGCTACAGAAATACAGTCTGGAAAAGCCCTACTGAGGCTGTGTAGCAGGAATTCATCCAAAAATCTCCCCAAACCAAGGCAAACTATCTGGGCAAAGTCTTTAGATCAGGAGTTGTTGTCTGCTTCTCTCCTGTGCGTCAGCACAGGACATAATTTAGGAGAGGGGATTCTCTGTCTTAGGTGCTTCATCATCACTATGTGCTGCTCTCGTGTTGGTTTTCCCTAGCAAAGAATGAAGAAAAGAAATAATGGAAAACATGATTTTAAAAACTGTAGTGGAATTCAGTTAAATATGTTAAAATAGGTAAGGTCTACAGCTAACAGGTTTATTAAGATACACAAAAAAACCCCATGGGGAGGGCGAGAAGGGGAATTAGTAAACTGCGTGTGTCGCATCTCCTGGCTCACTTCACTAGTATGTCCCTTCCTACTTTATCTTGTTCTTCATATTGTAAAAGCCTAAGGTCTCCATGCCCAAATGGAGGTTTGTAAAATACCTTGCACTTTGTGGACCTGTGTTTCACCTCAGCCTGCTGCTCTCCAAATGTCATTCTAGATTGTCTGTGCGATCGTCTCAGATGGATTGTGGCTGGAAACTGCCAGCTTACGGCAACTGATGACATTCTTTAAGAGCCAGCTGAAGACAAAGTGGAAAATCCAGCCGTGTCCATGTGTAAATTCTAACTAAGGCATGTGTCATTGATAAACTTTGCTATCAGGGCTCTCTGTTATACTTTATTTATATCAACTTAAAGCCTGAAAGAATGTCGTTTTGGCTGCCTTTCAAAACATGAAAGCTGAGCATATGTGGATTCATTGAAAGGGAAATTAGTCACTCTTACTGCTTTAAAGAATCCAATCACTTTAAAATCCCTGCAACATCAATATGCCTCCCCATGAAATAAATGCCCCAGAGGATTTTTTTGTTTTGAACGTTGACTTAATGCAACTCTCTATCTAACTACTAAAGCACAGTTCACTTACTGAAGTATGGAAAAGCATCTGGAAGTGTAGCTTGTTCAATCAAAACGTCTGAACAGACTTGGAATCAGCACAGTGTTTACATTTTTGTCAGTTATCTGGAAGTGCTCGCTGCTAGTAGAAGTCATCTTTTTCCAGGCAGCCTCACATGTCACACAGTACTGGAAAAAGCTCATGAAGAGACACACTGTCCTTTAACACTGCAAATAGTAGCAAACCTAAAGCTGTTTACTGTCACTCTCACATGCACATGCATCCACACATTGTTTTCTTAGCTTTGTCCAGGCAAGCTTTTTCTCTAGGTGTAAGAAGACAGTACGGGCCCAAAAGACCAAGTGCAACCCACTAAGGTGATGCAACCCAACTCCTTTCCAAGGGCTCCTCATACTCCGTATGACCATGACATGTGGCGAGCAGGTTGCTGGGACTCTGTTATGGAAAATCTTCCCCAGTCTCCCGGCAGGTGAATCAGGCTAAGTGACAACAAAGGACCAAAGAGAACACTAATACCCACAATGGCAAAATGGCTTTGGTTGATAGCAGAGCTCTCTCTGGCTCCAAGACTGCTGGAAAGATCTCTCTAGTCATCACTGGGGAGAGTGGCAAACAGGCTGTTTTCCACTGGGTTCCCTCCTAGATGAAGAGCCTTCATGGTCTTGAGCATCACTCCTACAAAAGATGTGGGAATGGCAGGCTGAGACACATTGAGAGGAGAGAAGGGGAGGGGTAAAAGACCTACTAACCTGTATTCACTTGTATATCTCATAGCTAGCTCTGTTCCTTCAGTAAGGCCCAGATCCCAGTTATCTGTGGAGCCTAAGCTAGGAGTAGAGCCTTCCTAAGCACCTCTTCTGATAAAACCAAGGGTGATTCAGATTTTAGGTGGCATGAGTGATGCTGTGGTGGTGTGTTGTCCTTACAGAGAGCCTAGGGCAGGTAGGCTTCTCTCTTAGACACTCAGTTAAGTACCATAAATTAGGTGGGATGGATCTGAATGACAGAAATAAGTTAATGATCTCCCCTATTTCTCTCGTGCCATGTTCCTAACTGGCAAGTGGAGCAGACCAGCGTACTGACAGGACAATTTTCATTCATTGCACACACCCACCCTTCCTTCAGGCTGCAGCCTAGCAATAATGGCTGAATTGACTTAATGAAGATAATCTCAGATCTGCTGCTTTTCCAGATGGCTGTTGCTTTAGATGCTTCATACAAAACAAAAGAAAAATCTAATCAGCCTACTCACTTTTTCTGGGACTTGCTTATGGTCTTGAGACAGAGAATTTCTCATGAAAACTGATAGCAAACTGCATGTATTGAGAGATATATCTAGCAGTCTAGTACGTGGAGTGTCACTGTGATTCCTCTCCTTTGTTGAGTGGTTCCCCAGACTCTCTCACAAGTCTGGATTCTTTCTGTATTCATGATCATATTATTCACAGTTTCAGTTTCCTCACCACATTTGATATTGGCTTTGTATTTTTCTTCATAATGAGACTTAAATTGTCTAACTATTCTAATATTTCGGCATAGTTACCAACCAGTGGATTTTTTATTGTTGAGGAATTTCACAACTGTATAATTAAAATGGGAGTGTTTGCATGGCAGCATAATAAACTGAGCCACTGAGCTATGGTTTTGGATTTTAAACCAGTCGGTTGAGCTTGTGCTCAAGGCTATGATAGCAACAGATTCGTAAAAGCAATTCAGGAACAAGGTTTCACTAGGTCACTGTTAATAACACGAAGTCTGCTAAGGCTTTTGCTTTGCTCAGAAATAGGTTGAGAAAGCTGAAAAGTTAAAGCCTGCAACTAGGACTCTGAGGCAAACCAGCAAACATTTAAGTACCATATGAAGCGTGCAGGTAGCGCCATAGAAAAATTCCTAGACAAGTTCCTGTGCTTTGCTGGACCTGGGAGCTGGGTAAGCAGCCGAAGGAGAGCATTAGCTAGCATGTGAAAGAGTTCCCCTGGCTCCTGGGGGAAGAGCAAGTCTGGGGTGGACTGGAAGTATTTCCACTTTCTTTACTTGCCCTTGACTCTGACGGCAGATTTAAATGACTTTGTGGCACATTTTCTCCTTGTTTTCAAGTTATTTTTCTCTCACATCAGAGCAGAAAGAAAATGGGGAACTTGTTACATGGAGAAATACATGCAAAGAACTGCCAAACACACAAAGTCAGTCCACTGAAAAAAAGTGAAAAATATGTTTCCCCCTAATTTATTTAATAGGATTAGCAATCTCAGGTGCCCCTCTGCTTCACAGCAGCAGGGATGCTCAGATAACAGTGTGGTTTTGAACCTGAAGATAAACTATCCAATGACAAAAAAGAAAATCTGACTACAGCTTTCTATCAATCACAACTTTTCTTGCTATATATAACTTACCTACTTAAATTTCACATGCAAATTACTTCTCTGGGGTACCCAAGGGAACAGTAATAACTTATCAAAGTATTCACCTGAAGGTTCCTAAGATTATTCAGTTATCTGTTAGGCTCTGGACAGACTAAATATAGTCACAGGGGGCCTTTCTTTAAAATCCAGCGCTGGAAGAATAATTTCTGTTTCAGCAGCAGCCAGTGGGGCCACCCTCTTGCTGCAGCTCCGGATCTAAAAGTGTTTTAAAACCTCTGTGTCTTCTTCACATGAGAAAAGTGTAAATCAGGGAGAGAGGCGTTGCAAGAAAGGCCATCTGAAGCAGAGCAAACAGTACACACAAATCTTATCCCAGCTTTTTAAGCAGGGAGCATTTGGCACAGGGGAACTCAGGGGGTGCTGGTGAGGAGATCATCCTTCCTGGAGTAGCAGCGATGCTGTTTGCAGCTAGTCAATGTTGCCATATCTCACTACTCCTGTACCCCTCTTTTCACAGGTAGAGGCTGGTAGACCCTGCCTTAATTCTACAGTGTATGTGGCAATAATGGAAGTTCATGGTTTTCTCTATAAGTGTAACATTTTTGCTGCTTTTGCAAAAGGAGGGGTAGGGTCTATCTCAAATAGTCCTCCTAAATCCAGCCCCATAACTTCTGTGTACTCACTCAGCATAGGCTCTTCATTCATTGCCTTATTTAAGGAGAAGCTGTAATTGGTTTGGTCAGCTGCTGTTTGGTAAATGAGGGTAGTTTGAGTTAGTTGATTGCAAATATCTCGTGAACTAGTGGAATTTTCTGGGTGTTTATATTTCTAGTCCATCTTCCAGCCAACTTTCTCAAAGTATTTTGCAGGTGTTCCTGCAGGAATACTCACAAAACCTTTCTTTGGTTGGCAAATTTCATCAGCATCTGTAGTGAATAGTGAGAAAAACTGGGGTGAAGAGTCATTTAGACGTTGATCAATGGGACCAGTGATCTATTTAAAGCCAAGCACAAATTTAAGTGGTTTACCACACCAGGCCTTCAAATCTTTGCCAAATGTCATCCAGAAAATTGATGGTAGTACCCATATCTCCTACAGCTCTGCTAGGCTCAGGCTTTAATTATTATAGCAAACTACTGTTTAATTTAGTAAAAAAAAATCTGATAAGCTGGGAAGAAAAATGAACTGGTTTTGTGGTAGACTGCTGCACATGGAAATCTTGTGTGACAGTGGTACAAGATCAATCTGGTTGACTCCCCTGGAGAAAAGGCCCTAGAGACTGAGTGTCTTTGCGGAGAATCTGTGAAGTAGAGGGATGGACATCTTCTGAGTAAATCCTCTGTTGTCAGGCTATAGAGTTTTTAAAATAAGAGGCGAATTGCACCTGATTTCCTGAAAGGTGAAAAACATTAAATTATCTGTACCTTCTGTTGCCTAAACCGCAATGGCATTCAGTAATTCCCTATTAGGCATGGTTCAGTCTATTTTAAAATCAGTACTTTGTTTCATTAAAGTTTTAATGCAAGGTTGTTCTACACTAGTTTGGAAGAACGTAAAAGGTAAATGTCAATGAGCAGGACCAAAGAAGCCAATATTCTTGGCAAGTTCTGTTTCCTGTGGCAGCCAGGGCTGTCTGCCCTACAAAGTGCAATGCAAACCTCAGGGTGGCCATACTTCCTTCAGCTAGCTCAATCTGAATTAGCCTTAATGAGGCCCTTAAATACCACAGTGCCTTTAGCTTTTTGAATGTGACTCTTACCTGTTCAGGAAGCCCAGTCCTTGCTGTTTGGTTTGTCAAGAAACGATGGCCTAGGTGTTGGTCTGTGGGGTGTAAGTCTGGGTGCCTTTCCTTCCACGTACATTCCTCTAATTACAGGGTAACCTGGTCTCTCGATTTGCTAGTGAAATGAATATAATTCTAAATCCCCCCTTTCTTCTTCTTCCCCAAAGGAAGAAAGGAGCCTTCCCTGCTCACCCCATAGCACCTTTTAAGAGTCTGGAGCACATTTTACCACTGCCATTTTTCCTGTACCGCTGCATGGTGACCCTCGGAGTCACTCACGACCACAGTATGAGCACTACTGAAAGCAACTGCTTCTCCATTAAATTCAAGAGCTGAAGTTAAGTGTTACACTCTTTGCAACGCTCTTCTCTATTTAAGTTTTTTTCTTCTCTCTCTGGTTGGCATGTAGATGACATAATTTGGCCTGCTATATTAATTGCAGGATTAGAAGGCAACTTGAAAATCCTTTAGCTGAGGTTTTAATTAATATTTTTTCAAGTGCACACTCTTCATGCTCTAGAATTTAATCTATTTATGCCATTATACTCTTATTATTATAGGAACCAAACTAAACCAGGCCAAGGTTGTCTGTGGTGCTGCGTGACGTTAGTGATGTGTTTGCCGAGCACTCTCTGATGTCACCTAACCACAGGTACTGGATGCTGTGGGGTAGCTGAGATGTTCACAAAAGGGTGGCATATATGACACAGCCTGAGACCATACCCTTGTCAGCGGGAGAAGATGGCCCTGAGCACTAAGCACCTATGAGTAAGTGTCTGAATAAATCCCTTGCTCTCTGGGTTTGTTTTCTCAGGCAGCAATCTCTTTTGAACAGAAGCAATGGGTCTGATTCCGCCCTCCCACTGGTATTACACTTTGTGACCCCTTGGATGTGTCATCTTATGTGGAGGAGAAGCTCATGGTGTGTGCTCCTTTCCAGTACCTGTACAGCCCTGATCACGCTGACAATAAATAACAACAAATCATATATTTTCCTTAATTTCTACTTGTCATGTATTTTGGCTAATGATCAAAGAATTAACCTGTTCTAGGTTTGGTTTGTTTGGTTTTTTTTTGTCAGCAGAACTTCAGATCCTTCACCTGGTTTCTTCATCTTCCTTTTAATATGTTCAAAAATTAGGGCTGAACCTTGCAAGCTGCTGCATGTGCATTGGGAAAGAGCTGACCCAGCGCTCTCCGGGGTCTCTGGGCACGGAAACACCTCTGGCTGCAGTGTCAGCCGTGGTGGGGGAGCTCCCCCCCAACAGCTGTGGGGCAAGAGCCATGCACTTCTCAGCCGGCGATTAAACTGTCAAAACAAGGCTTGCCTGGGCTCCAGGAAGCTTGTTCTTGGCTCTCCATGCGGAAGGACTGTCATCCCTCATCCCTTACCCATGGCGTGAGGAGCACGGGGCCCAGAGCGTGGCCAGAGTGCTGTGGGAGTCAGCTCCAGATGGGTTTGTGCAGCCTGTTACATTGTGTACACTCTTTTTCACTCTCTCTCTGCGCTTGGAAAGAGCAGTATTCCTGGCTTTTTTGCGTGGTTTCACAGCCATATATTCGTACAGGGTTTTTACCCTGGCTCGTATGATTACAAAGGAAATAGTGCAGTAGCCCCTCAAATTGAGGGAAAAGAGCAAATCAAAACACACATCAGTCTCCTTAGCCAGAGTGCCAACTACCACAGAGTTGGGGAAAATGCCGTGCACGTGATTTTGCTGCATGTGAAAATGAAGGGAAGGGAAATGAAAAAATATACCACCATGTCATTTAAAAATGTGTACCTACAGAGTTGAAACAACCACAAGTGATGCTGTGCAGATGGTTTTTCTCTTGCCAGGGAGAAGTGTAGTGGGGCCAGAGTCTTTTAATCTGTCATATATATAACCTAAGATTTACAGTTGGAATCAGACTTGAAAATGTAAATGGATTTTCAATTGCAGAGTCTGCCCCATCATAATGGCTTTCATTCAGAGCTTTGTCTGGGTAGAACAACAGCTGTTCTGCCTGTGTTTTTTCTTAGTTTATTTTATTTTTAGACTTTTCTCATATGTGAGATGCCAGGAGATGGATGCAGGCTGGGAGACCTCATGGTGATGTCTGCTAAATAAATAAAGTGCTCCCAGTGATACTGGAGTGAAATGTACATTTAAAATGTTTTCTTCCGTATCTAACATTGCAAAACACATAGAAGGAGAGACCTGATTTCAGCTAGTGAAGAGCCCTGACCTGGACTTTTGATGACCTTCCTACTCCTAACATTGCTAATCTGGATAAAACGGGATGCAGAGATCTGACCTGACCTTGAAATTAACTTTTTGCTTGAAATCACTAGATGGTGACTGTTGAGAGTCCCCTGGAGGCTCCAGGTTTTGCCCCTTAAATTTAAAAATTGGGGAAAGCTGGTGGTCACTCTTTTAAAAATATCACCTTTAAAATCCCTGCCGAAGAAAAGTGCTTGGGTATTTGAAGTTGAACTCTCCCTGTTCAAATCCAACAATTGTCTATCTGTTTTTTAAAACCAAACTACTTCCCTTTTGTTTCAGTAATTCCTCTTTTTCAACATCTGTACATTTCTGCTGCTGTTTATTACGATTATTAAAGATGCATGTTTGACTGTTCATAAAGTGCACCTGTTCAAATGCAGATACCAATGAGAGTTTAGTACAGAAACAGGAGTTACGAGCCCAAATACCATTGTGGACCTATTTGCCACTGCACACATTGTTTTGTTGCTTGGAGACCTGCTGTATGTTCTTGCTTTAATCTCTTCCACAGTCGAGCTCTGTACTTTTAATACAGCTGGAAAACTAGAAAATATTCTGTGTTTCAAAACTTGTGTAGGAGGAAAAGGAGGAAAAAACAACCAACCACCAAAACAAAAGCCCCAAACCAGCTCCCGAGAGACCTGGAGCCACCAGGAATTTTTGTTTGTGCTGGGAAAGGAGTACATGACTTCGGGCACCAACTGAATGACATGCTTCTCTCGCAAGGCAAGGATGTAATCTTTTCACAACCGAGAATGGGAATTACGAGAACCACGACAGTGCCCTGTTATATTGTTTCTGAGAAGAGAGCTCCTCTGTGGTTGATCTTACTAGAAACCACGATGAGAACATCAGGATTCATTTTCCTCCTCAATCATTCTCCATTTATTTCTCTTTTCCTCCCTATCTGTCCCTTTCTCTTTTTCTTTTTCTCTGTTCCCTTTTGTCATGGTTTAACTCCAGTTGGCAATCAGGCTCGCTCACCCTCCCCCCGGGGGGATGGGGGAGAGAATTGGAGGGGCAAAAGTAAGAAAACTCATGGGTTGAGATAAGAACAGTTTAATAATTGAAATAAAATATAATAATAATAATAATAATAATAATAATAATAATAATGATGAAAAGGAAAGCAATGAGAGAGAGAGAGGAACAAAACCCAGGAAAAACAAGTGATGCAACCGCTCACCACCCGCTGACCGATCCCAGCCAGTCCCCGAGCAGCGATCGCTGCCCCTCGGCCAACTCCCCCCAGCTTATATACTGAGCATGACATCATATGGTATGGAATAGCCCTTTGGCCAGTTTGAGTCAGCTGTCCTGGCTGTGCTCCCTCCTGGCTTCTTGTGCACCTCTTTTCTGGCAGAGCATGGGAAGCTGGAAAATCCTTGACTTCTTAGTACAAGCACTGCTTAGCGACAACTAAAACATCAGTGTGTTATCAATCACATTGTCCTCATGCTAAATCCAAAACACAGCACTATACCAGCTACTAGGAAGAAAATTAACTCTATCCCAGCCAAAACCAAGACACCTTTCTGTCCTCAACTCTTCTCTCTTTACCTTTTTTCTCCCTTATCTCCCACAGTTTCTTTGAAACACTGCAGGCATGCAGGGTTGGCCCTGTCTGTCAGAAGATGGACCAGCAACAAGGCTGTACCTGCAGTTTAGTTTGCTTCCACAAGCAGATAGCACTAAGCTGTCTGCTGTTCAAATATCAGTTCATGCTGTTCTCACAGGCATTAATCCAGAAACATTATTTGCCTGCTACAGTGGGATACTGTAATGCCAAGGGATATTTTGTCCGATTTCTATCTCCAGGCTTTTATTTTGACATTAAAAAAAAGTGGACAAAAATACATTGTTACCATTCAGAAAAATAATTCATCATCTGTTTTATATGAGTGTGGGTAATAGAGCTGGAATCAAGGAAATGTCATCTTTGCAATACGCCCAGACTGCTGAATGAGAGGGATTCCCGAAGAAACTTCTTCCAAAGTCACATTTCAGACTTGCAGCTTCCACCAGCAGGACCTCTGGCAAGGCTGGCAGGAGCATGACTGCGAATGCGGGGAGTTTGGAAGCAATTCTCAGAGCCTGGAACCACACCGATGCCTGAGCCGTGGATTTGTGCCTTGGCAGGACAGATAGATCAGAAAAAGTAGAAGTCACATGTTCATCTCTGAATCAGAGATTTTAATCTCTTGAACATCAAGGGTTTAAGTCTGACCTGCACTTAGATTCTGCTCTGGTGTAAAACCAGAATAAGTGTGCTTAAGCTCAGACATACAGACTAATTTTTCAAATGTCTTGTAAAACATAGTACTACCTTATAAAAAGACAAGCACTTGCAACCTACTCTGATTCAGCAGGAAACCATCCTCTATACCCATTTTGTTGCTCCCTGTCCTCTAGTAGTACTAACAAGAAAAAAGTATGGAAACTTCCACCAGTGTGTCCTCGGATGCTCCCTTGTGGGGCTGGACGGTGGGACCAGAGCCAGGGTCTGTCATCAGGGCTCCCCAGCTGGTCAGAGGGATGTGTTTGTTCCCAACCATCCCTTACTGTGTCTCAAGATGAATGACTCCACACTGACCACTGCTATTGCTTGACGGTCCCAGGAGAGATGCTATTTAAGCTAAAGGACGGCACTGGAGTGAGTACAAATGTGTCTAAACTGGACATAATTGCATTCACGTGAGTTATTAAGAGAAGGTTCCTAATAAAGTTTTTGAAGAGCAACCAAAATTATTAAAGGGGCAAAGAAACCCCTAATTATTTTTAAAGTAGAACTTGGTATGTTTTTTGGAAGATTTATTGAAGTTGGGGTGCAGAGGAGTCAATAGTCTCAGCAGTCCTTTAACCTTCTTCCTGCTGATCAAGGGGTCTCTTGGTCATTTAGTGTCATTTGTTAACTCTTACCCACACAAGACGTTGCTCTCTACTGGGCTGATGTTGCTCTGCTGTGATCACACTGAGCTCTGCTCTCCAAAACAGCAGCAGAAATGGCCACCTCCCATACGCGTGGTGATACGGGAGAGACACCATTCTGTTTAATTTAGTGTTGAAAAGTCCGCTCCCTTCGCTGGGGTGTACGAAAACTAATTCGCTCTGTGCCAATATTGGTTTCATTGGAAAAAATCACCTCTAAAAATCACCTCGCCAGCATATGAAAACAAAATCCCCAAAACTGAGACATTAAAATTAATCATATTCTTGAAAATCTCCTTTTTCCTCCGGTCACAAAGTGGGGCTGGCAATACTTTCAATGCCTCTGGGAAGCCCGTTGGGTAAGAAAATCCCCATGGCATGCAAGATCTTCTCTAAAAAGAGCATTATTTTTCTAGTGATTTGCTTTTATTGTTCTGGTATTAAAAAAAAAAATCTCTACACAAATTTTGGAACGTTACACTGAGTTTATTTTGAAAAAGAAATCAAAGAATGTTTTTTTCATCTCTGAGCCAGATGGAAAGAAAAAACAAACGTATTCCACCCTAAGAAAGAAAACACATGAGAACTTTCAAAAACTTTTTTAGCCAAGTTCTTTTTTTCTTTTTTCTTTTCACTAAACAGCATGGAAAAAGTGAGGTGGAGGTGGTGAATGAACAAATAGGCTCTGGTTTTAGGAAGACCTGGTTTCTGGGGAACAAGGGTTTTGTCCATAAGGCACCGTGCTTTCCCATCTGTAGATACCAAACTACCTCTGAGCGAGCGTGGGTAAGCACCGGGAGCCCTGCAGCTGCCTCCTCCTCCTCCTCCTGCTCCTGCCGGGCCCTGGGAGGAGCGGGGCATCCCAGCCGCGGGCAGTGCCAGGCGTGGGTGGCTGTCCCGCTGCCCGTCGGAGGAGCGAGCATCTCCAGGGTGCACAGAGACACCCGCAGAAGCGAGGGGGAAAAAAGCAAAGCAAGCCTGGAGGCTGGGGCTGGAGACATTTTGTTCCCTTTGGATGCTACATCTGCGTGAGCTGCTGTGCTTTTAACCAAGGAAGCTGCACTGGGGAAAAGTGGTTTTGTTTTCTCACACGAGTCGACTCGGCTGCCTTTCCTCTACTCGCTGCGGAGTGGTTTCCTCCGACAGCCAGCGGCCGCCCTCCGACCAGCTCCTCGCCTTGCCAGTGATCAGAGACCAGCTCCTGCTACTTGCTAAAAACAGTGGAGCTACTTGCCAGGAACAGAAAATTAAAAGAGGAGGTCAGCCATCTGAGAGAGAGAGAAATAGCAAGATCAGATTAGCCATTATAAACAGCCGATTTAAGCTAGACGCAATAATGGCTAACCTAGGGACTGATCCTGCTCTACTCGAGGCAAGACATCCTTCACTTGGGGGCCCATCTGAGGTGCTTGGTGTGCTTCTGCTAGGACAGTGAACTGCAAGAGGGAATTCTTGCTTCTTAGGACCTTCTTAAAGGTCTTGTTCCGCTCAGACCTTTAAAAAGAAGTTTCTAGCACCTAGGTGCTGCAGGAACAATACACTAAAACTGCAATTAAGGGGTAAAATAGCCACAGTCATGCTTAGAACTAGGACGGTATAAGCGAGAAGAAAGGCTTTAATGAAAATAATTTTCATCAGTTTGATTGTTAACACCTACGAATGCTTCTGGCTCCACATCTCTCCGATCCCCACATCTCTCTTGGTTACGCAAGCACGCACAGAGTAAACAACATTCACTTCCATGTCTCCGCTTAGTGCTTCCTTTATTGGAACATTTGCAGGTATTATTTATAGGCATCAAAGGGGATGAGAGTTTGAGATTTATACGCTCTAATCAGCTGAAGGTGTTTCCAAATAAATTAATGAAAGAAGTCAGACATGGCATTCAGAAATCCAGCACTGGATGTAAACCACAATGACTTTGCACCCTCTCTGCCTTCCCCTCCCCTTCCTGCAACAGTCCCAGTGCTTGCCAGGGTATATGTACTTGCATCTAGTTTGATGTAAAACAAGAAAAAGGACGATGGAAATGTGTACTCAGTATGCCAAATTACAGTATTTGGGCATAAGAAGGAAAGCCAAAACTCGAGCTGGGACAAAATAATTTCCTATCAGTTAAAACTTTCCATTTGTACTGCGTTATCACTCAACCTTTCCAGGTTGTACTGCGTTATCACTCAAACCATACAGAAAGCAGATTTAATGGGGATGTTTTCCAGACCCTGTGTGGCAGCTCTGACTTTCAGGACAATTTCTTGGCCCTTTCTAGTGTCCTGCTTGCATCCCTCCCAATCTCCCCTTTCTGTGGGAGGTTCCTGAGCTGTCTTAGCACTCTCCTGATCCTCCCAGTGATTTCAATCTTTGTCGCCGTTTGACACCTCTGTTTCCCTCCTGCAGGAAGAGTGGGTCAGAGGGACAGTCTGTCTCAGCCTGCCTGGCTGCTCGGGCCAGATTTTAAGGATGACTGAACATGCCAGGCACGCAACTGCAGCATCCCTCTCCGGCCAGTTTTGCCTAACAGCTACACTCTTTGCTTCAAACATGTGAACGGAGAGCTTGAGCCCAGGCACGTTTCATTTCTCAGGTAAAGGTGGATAATTAGAGTATTATTATAGATAATTACAACCCAGCATTGAAATTCACTTTGAAATGAGTATTTAATTCATAAACATGTTGGCATCCTTAAACTGTCCTAGTTCAATGGTTATTTCCATGCTAAGGCCACCCAAAGGCCTGTAGTTTAGCATAGCTGCTGTGCTCGTTTTCAACGAGCTAAGCAGCTATCGCGGATAAACAGCCATTTCTGTCACCTCATGCAGGCAGAAGTGCAGCTATAGCTGTTGATGACCACTGCGCAGAAAACCTCTTTAGAGGGAGGAGAGGACACTAGATGACTCTTGGATCATCTCATCTCGATATGTACCATCGCTCCTATTGCTGAAGGAAGAGAAGGATGAAATCAGGGCGAGGAAACAGTACAGCTGGAGCTCACACAGAAGTTTCTCATGAACTTCTTTTGTGGACAGAAGTCTATCACATCAGTAAAAAGCAGGAAGAATGTCATTTAATGTGGCAGATGCTCAGAACAGGCTTATTTCACCTAAATAAGCCAACATTCAAAACAAAGGTAGCAGTGCTTCTAACTCAGTGTGGCTCTGCAAAGCTCCACTCACCAGGGTTTGTGAGGCTCTCTGGGCGTGCAAAGTAATAGCTTTGTACCTTGTTATCCAAAAATAGCAGTATAACATTATCTCCACAGACACTGTGTAAATATATATGTAAACACTACAGTGTGTATCTACACACAACTGCTAGGTACAGCATGGCAGAATCATGTTGTATTCAAAACCTGATGAAAAAGCCAAAAGAAAAGTCTCAGGAAATCCAAAATATCTGGAGAAAAGCCCTGCCTCCAAGATGGCAACATGTGGTTTCTGCAGCTGTAATAGAGAGACCTTTTGTTTTTAATTAAACATATGCAGTTTTCATGTTGTTCCTGTCTCATATCTAATACGTACCACAGGACAGATTCCCAAATGTAACGTTTCATGTATTTTCTCTAAGCAAATTACAGTTAAAATTAAAAAGCCATCCCCCCCGAATGAACACTGGAGGGAGTGTGGGATGTAGGAAAGCAGCAGGCTTTAATTGCTTGGTCTTAGGAGCAATATTTGAAAATCTGAAGTACAAAATCTTGTCTCTTTCCAACAGAGCTGGAGTATTTCAACAAACTTATCTGCATTCAGCCAAGGTAAATGGCAGGTCAGGAGGCAACGGAAAAACAAGTCTCCTTCCCAAGAAGCCAAAACAACTTCCTTCATGGTGTAGCGTGTGGCCGTGCAATGAGTATAAAAACTGGGAACTGAAACCAGGGTTTCTGCTAATGAACTTTAACTGGTTGCTAATTTTTTAAATTCCTGATAAGCAGCACTGCTGCCTAGACTATGGCTCATGGGACCATGGAGGAAACTGGTTGGGTGATGATATCATCTCATTAGCTACACTGCTTTCTGTTTTGCAGCATATTTTATTTTCTAGTTTGTTTGGGAGAGAAGTACTAGTCCAAGAAAACAGAGAGATCAATTTACAAAGCACTTTGGAGAAGTGCAAGTTGATTAGACTTTTCTGAGTAGGGCATATTTTCTTACCAAATTTTGAAATCTGTCCTAAAAAGAAACATATTTCAGGGTGTGCAGCTCCTCTGTTTCTGTTTTCATAAAATCCTTCATCTGGGCTTGACTTGCAATGTGGGTAGCACCTACTGGGGTAGAATTCCTCATGAGAAGGGAGAAGGAATGAAAACATCTCAAAATCATTCTAAAAACTCAGAGGTTTACTTCTGTGGCATTTTCTCATGAGTAGAAGGGAGGCAGGATGGCAGGCAGGCAGGAAAGCAGGCAGGCTGGGAAGAAGGAAGGTAGGCAGGCAGGAAGGCAGGCAAAAGAAGGCAGGCAGGAAGGCAGGCAGGCAGAAAAGGCAGGCAGACAGGAAAGAAGGCAGGCAGGCAGAAAAGGCAGGCAGACAGGAAAGAAGGCAGGCAGGCAGGCAGATAGGCAGGAAGGAGGGAAGGAAAAGCTTTTATTAACACGGTCTTTGCATAGTACTCCGATGGAACACTGGCTGTGATCAGAGCTATACTGAGTATCTAGTCCTTAGTCAACTTAATTGTTACACACGGAGACTAGACTGCATATAATAAGGAGAACACTATCTAACATCTGCTTTAAAAGTTATTTAACCAGAACAAATCATCTGGGAAAGTACAAATATTTCTAACTGGAAAAATATTTCTCTATAGCTGAGCTAGGCCTGACAGCAAACCTTAATGAATTATTAGTACCTTTATTGTTTTCTTTGGCCCCTGTGCACTATATTTGTAAAAAAAGTCAGTAAAAAAGAGAACAATTGTAAAAAGCAAATATTTTGTACAAAAATACAAAGTTTTAAAAGCTCTTAAAAGTATATTCCATATTATTGATAAGAGTTGGACTATATATATATATTTATATAAAATCTATATATTCGTGTATCTGTATAATTTTCCTACATTTGGGATTTTAGCAAATGAAACATACTGTTTACACAGTTGCTTTATGTTTTTCTATATGAGTGACCAACAGTCTTACTCAGACTGACAGAATGTCTTTTGTCAGAAGACACAAGTTGCTTATGTATGTGGTTACTGGTTGGGAAGAAAAATCTATAACAGAATTAGTCCAATGGTATTTCCTGATGCTGTGGGTTGAAAGGCCTCGAATAATTGCAGGATGCTGGAGAAGAGTTGCTGCTGAATTCCTTTATGCATTTAAACCAGTTTTCAGTGCTTCCTTTTGGGTTTTTTTTTTCAATTATTTTGGTAGGCAATGTTGCTCTCTCCGAGGATTTTCTTCTTCTTTAAGTAAATTTCCATAATATGTAGGTATCTGTAAAGTCATAGCCTATTACACTCCAAGTATTTGCCCTACAGTATGAGAGAAAAAAGAAAAACAAAGAGAAAACAAATCATGTAAAAACTCTGTGAGGATTAAATGCATTTCCAAAAAGAAAACTTACAGAGATAAAAGTATGTTAAAAATTTAAGTGGACTTATATTCAGATCCTGTAAGTCCTGGAGGATAAATATTTGTAAACCATGAAGTTTTCCTAAAATAACAAATATATGTAGGTAAACGAAGGCAAATTACATTTTTACTTACACACGGTCCTGCACTCTGGACACCCAGAGTTATACACACACAAAGCTTATTCAGCACTTTGTTTTGTTTTGTTTTAGGGGGGCATTTTTTGTGGGTGGGATGTAATTTTGGCTCTAGCTGACGTTTCCATCTGCCTTCACTGAAATTCAGCCTACATGTTTGCAACTGGAGCAGCCAGGCACCCTTGGCAAAACAATGTTTAAATAGGTTGTATGGAGGAGATAATGTTTTGGCCAGAGCCTCACCATGAACACAAAGACTACCTAGCTCTGTGATGATGGGGCTGGGCTCTAAGCAGCCATGTGAACAACCTGCCCTCTGCCAGTGCAGCAATGCCTGTATAACCAGAAAGAGGTGCCCCGTGGCAATCACCTGGGTGACAGCTTGGCCACATTGGCAGTTTATGAGTCCTTCGCTCCAACTGCAACAGATGAGTTGCTTATGGCCTGTAGACCCAGCCTCTGAGCCCTATGGGGCATCTCCTGGCAGCAGTGGGAATTCTAAGACCTCCTTAGCAGTCACCAAGTGCCTCCTGTTGCACAAACTCTCAAAACAGAGTCCTTTTGGTTTTCAAAGGCTGGTCCCTGAGCAATCCTAAGACCAGCTTTACCTGCTGCATGGCCATTGAGCCTATAAAAACAGCCTCCAGTGTGGCCAGGGTCTGGAGCACACATGCCAAATCACGCTTGAAATTTTAGGCACGTTTGAAGTCTACAGGAGATGGTCAAGATGCAGAGCATGCTATGCCTACAACCAGCTCAAAGGCTGCTCTTTTCTTGTGGTGAAAGAGCACAAGATTTATTGCAATAAATCCAGCATCTGCATCGTGCAGAGTATTAGAAAAGCCCATGTTGGGCTGGATCTACGTAGAAGTGCTCCAAGTATGATTCCCCCTCTTCCTTGACAAGGCACTGCCATAGCATCTAGCCTTATGCCTGGATCTTCTCCCCTCTAGCTGTGGAAAGTTTACTTGATTTTGGCCTGCTAGTGGTAGGGTGAAATAATCAAACCAAGTGCCTTGCTTACCTTTGTCCATGTCTTTTTCACAAATGAAATTGTTAATGTCTTCACAGTAGAAGTCATTCCAGAGCCCAGCATATATTAACCCAGCGCAATCTTCCCCTAGCCCGTGCCCGTGGCTCCAGTTATCAGGTTGCCCGGTTTTCCAGTTTCTTTCAACCAAAAAGCAAGAGATATGATTGCACAACGCAGCACACATGACAGTTTTTCACCGCAAGAAATTAATGAAAACATCATGAGGTCTGTTCTGAACGGGAAATACACATTGAAACAAACAATACATGACTCTTGCTGAAAATGGAAAACAGATGTATTACAGAGAAGGGAATCTATTTGGCCTCAGGCTGCCAAAACTCAGAGACCTAAAATTAGACTGATGAACTTTATTTTAGTTTCTGAATGTACATGCACATACAGTGGGAGTGCTCCTCCATGCTCCATGTGCGTTGCTCCAATCCTGCAAAGCCTGCCCACTGCGTTCCTGCCGGCAGATGGGACTGAGAAGAGCCGGCAGGCTCACGAGTGCTACCCAGGATGGCAGCACCCTGCCATCGCTCACTGCAAAGGCACTCAGCCCTCTGACCGCACCGAGGTGGGCCTCTGGGGAGGCACAGCAAAGATGTATCTGTTTTACGGACCCATATTTGGATGGGAAGCGAATTTTTGGACTTATAAGGAACGTACGAAGTATATATACATGTATCTTTTGAGATCGTTAGCTTTGATGGTGAAATTTAACGCAGCATGTAAAAAGCCTGCAGCAAGTGTTTCCTCATCCTGTTTTTGTTTAACAAGTGAGAAATGCTTCCAACCTCGGGACTTAAAAGCTCCATTTTCCTGAAGAAACAGGTTGTTGAAGGGAGCTTGTGATTGCTGGCTGATACGGTCCATGCTCAGCTAAAAACCACACCTGCCTGACACAGAGCGTCTGACCAGGCACCTGGGAGGACACACAGCCTTCCAGCAGTAATGAAATACTTTGAAAATCAGTAACTGACAGCTCTGAGGTTAGGACAGGGCACCTAAAACAACGGTGTAGTGGAAGCCTATTGAAAGCAGTGGCTGAAGTGGGAATCAGTCACAGTGCTGCCATAAAGAGAAAGAAAGATAAAAACGGGGAGGGAGAAAAAGGGAAAAATATTGCGGCTCATTTGAAATACATCTGACCTTTTCCATGTTTCTAATCAAAATGAACACCAGTGAGATCACAGCTAATCATTTCGTAACATCTGACTGACTGTAGCCTGTTTTTCTGGAGCACAGCATGCTCAGCTCTATAAGCTCTTTAGTCCACTCCTCACTATGAAAAATTTGGGTGGTTGCAATCTGTTCCACTTAGGACAAATTAGGTGTAGCCCTAGGATTCCTGGAGAGATGCCAATTCAGTTCTCAGCTGGCCAAAGCTTAGACACCCTCGTTTCATGCATTTTCCTTATGTTTAATACTTTCCACTTGGATTTGGGCTTTATCTAAAGGCTGGTCATTTTTTATCAGAACGAGCACTCTATTTATAACCAGTTGTAATGCAAATAAGGAAAATTCAAACCAAGACAGCAAAACTGTCTGTGCTTTCCATCTCAACTTTGTAATAAAAGTCAGGAGCAAATGTTTTGGCAAGAAACACTGCTCTATGTAGTTCTGTGATTCTTTCATTCAACATTCAGTTTTCTTCCTGGCAAGGAAGAAAAAGCAAGGCAAGGCAAAGCCTTGTGCATGGAGAAGGGAAAGAGAAAACACCAGTTCAACAGCACCCTCAGTAACGAATTATTTCATTGGCATCTACAACCCTCTGGATCCATTGGATAATTTCTAGATGCTGCTTTTACAAGTGTCAGCAAGAGTGGTAGCATCTGCAGAAAATAAACACCATTGTTTTTTATTTACGTACGTATAAACTGGTAAGGATCCATCCAGCCATCTCCATTCATTTTCCTTCTCTGAATCCGTTAGTCCAATCCAGAAGCTGCCTTTCCCCAAAATCTGCCTTTTTATCCATTGCTGCAGAAGAAAGATCTTAGTCCATAACAAACACAACCATCTTTGGAGCTAATAAGCTACTCCAGTTTCGTGAGCATCTTTGTTATCAAAATAGGAAGGGCCAGAGAAATTTTTCTAAGCTGAAGGTATGTTTCAGGAGTTGGCCTTGTGACCCCTTGCCCACACTAGAATCCATCACAGTGTTGCATGTGAGGTAGAGAGCTAGACATGAAAATTAGGTTGACATAAAGTCACAGGCAACGTCTTATAGATACAAACTGAAAAAAACCCAAAGAGTAAGCAGTTGTATCTTGATGTCCCCACTGCTATGGAGCCACCAAATAATTATGTTGAACAGCAGTAAAAGTATAGCTAGATTTATAGTTAGATTAAAAATATTTTTGGGTCAGAGTAGTCTTAGGATGCATGTATTAAATCAGACAATTTAAAATTAAATTATATTCACCGCTGAAAAAAAAACATTTTGGATAATACGCAAGGCATAATGGACTCCATCTTTAAAAGTTCAAAACTCCTACAATTCTCACCAGCCTTTCTGGCTGCTCTGTGCCCACCGCCTTCAGGGTCAGCACCAGCTCTGCTCATGCTGCCCTTTGCACATGGAGGAGCTGCTGAGCAGGCAGAGGGTGGACAAAATGCTAACTGGAGTCAACCACTGTGTCTGTTTCACTAGATGAATTCACGATGCTCTCAGCTTCCCACTTGCCTTGTGGCTTCCACATATTAAATAACTTCAAACTCTCTCCTTGAAAAACAGAACGAGAAGGTAATTACCTGCTCCTCTTTGTTGTTTATGATAACCAAGCGTGATGCCTTCTCTTCACAGAATAACTTTGCCTCTTCAAAAATTTCTCTTTCAATTGAAAAGTAGTAGCACTTTTCTGTATAGTTCTTCCAATGAGGAGAACAACCTGTGATGTGAATTTTTTGTGTTAAGCCAGTTACTGATATCTCAACGGGTCAGTGGTAACTTTCTGCATAAGGCCAATAATAAGTGGAGGATCCCATACTCATCTACAGCATGCTGCCACCTAAAGTACTTACATACAGTTTGGGAATGTACTTATTAGGATCCTGACTTTGTGAAATCAAGGCCAAACTGTGTGGTCAAGGGGATTATTTATTACTCATACTACTGCTGCCTTTTCTTTAGCCATAAACATTAACTTAAATCAGTTTCAGGTCATCAGAAGGAAGATGAACAGGTATGGCTTCACTTAACAGGGCTTTTTGCGATAAATCCCAGAGATTTAGTCTAACATAGCAGAGGTTATTTGAGCCCGCAACGAAGCGGGCTGGTGGTAAGCACCCTCCGCTACATATATTTGTATCTGAGTAAAAGATGCACGCGGTGTGTTGACAGCTTACCATTAGCCTCGGGCACTGATGTAGGTTCACTTTGTAGTGCCATTGGCATCCCTGGACCTGGTGGCCCTGGTGGGCCAGGTGGGCCCTTTGGACCAGGCAGCCCAGGGACTCCAGGTAGCCCAGGTAGTCCTCGAGGTCCTGGTACACCTGGTTCTCCCACAGTTCCTTGCAGGCCTTGAAATCCTGGTGGGCCTTGTGGCCCAGGTGGACCATCTTTGCCTTGTGGACCTGGTGGCCCCGGGTCCCCACTTGGTCCAGGCAGACCCGTCTTGCCAGGAGAACCTCTCTGACCTTTGGAGCCAGGCGATCCTCTTGAACCTTTCCCTCCTTTTTCTCCTGGTGGCCCAGTTGGCCCAGGTGGGCCCTTTTCACCTGCAGGTCCTGGTGGTCCGGGCTCTCCTTTCTCTCCTTTTTGTCCTTTTAGGCCAGCAGGGCCAAGAGGACCTTGAGGGCCTCTGTCACCTTTAGGTCCCCTTGGACCAGGAGGGCCTGAAACAACGTAAGCATGCAAAGTGGGGATATGGACAGAAAACAAAACAAAAAGTCCACGTGGGGTCTTTGATGTATCTCAGACCAGCAACGCTGGATATTCAGCACTGTGAAAACCGGGCTAACAGCTACTTCGAGCAGTGCTTGTAAAAGTACATCTGCTTCTCAGGCACTATATACCATTGCTCTTTCCTCAGCCTCCATGAAATACAGGATACAGAAGAAAATAATCTGATGCACCTTGTCCTGTGAACGGGACAGTGACACCATGCCCCAGGTGACCAGCCGAGGTGCCAGTCCCTGCAAGACACACTCCGTGCTGTTGATGCACGTGGTCCTGTGTGTTGATGCTCCCGTTCCCTCACTCTGCTACGCTCCCTTTTCCTTGTAGCCCCGTCTCTCCGCTCTTAAACTACAAGACTCTTTCTCCTGCAATGACCCTGTTTGCTGCTCTGTCAATAGTGTGTTGTCAAAAAGAGACAAAACGATGGGTAGCGAGCAATAGGCCAACTGTGGGAAACACCAGAAGTACTAGTTGCTCGCTGGCTGGCTATAACAGGAAAGAGAACAATACCCACCATAGGAAATGGCAATATTGTGATAGCAATAAACAACAAAATAATTTTGGATTTGGATCATGGATAAGCAAATGCCTTGCCAGTAACCCCCCTTCCCCACCCCAGCCAATCTACATCATTTAAACTCCTCCAGAGATAAATTCCTAAACTGGAGTCATTTAGGCCTGGTTGAAATGAGAAGGGCTACAGTTACTGACATGCAATCTTGGCTCTAATTCAGCCTTAGTTTATTTGGAGCAATGGATTTATATTTGTGACTAGAGTTTTAGGCCTGACTGGTTCACATCAGGTTGGAAATATGAGTGTTCTTTTCATTTGGGATAATACTTGGCTGGGAGAAACCTCCTAAACTTGATGCTATTTATTCCTGGAGAAAATAAAATATCTCAGGATTAAAAACTAAGCAAAGTAGGATGCTTTCTGGCATACTAACAACTGGCTTAAAGTGAAATAGCAACTTGTTTTTCCGTAAGGGTGGACCTTTCTGGGAATAGTCCAACATATATTTTTTAGCCATTTCCTCCTTAGCAGGGATTGGTTTCTTGAGGTTCCACACCTTCACTAGCTTATTTTAGAAACTAAATCAAAAGCAGATCCAGTCAGTCAGGCAGGCAGAATAAAATTTTGCTAAGTCAGAACCTTCTTTCGTAATATCCCCATTCTAGGTATATAGAGAAGGCATAGGAAAATTAGTAAGGAAAATTCAAGCTACATTTACATTTCCAAAGTTTAGGATTAGATAATGGAAAACTCTGTACCAGCATGCATTAAATTCCACAGAACTAAAGAAGTAATGCAAGCAGGAATTCAGCATAGACCATTATGGGCATCATTAGAGAAGCTGCATACCTTGTAGGATAGTGAAGTTCTTGATGAGCTGGCCGTGTTTGGAATCTACCAGCTTCATTTCTTCCATGATTACCGACAAATTGGCAACTTCAACATCTAACCTTGACCTCATCAAATCCTGTTGCATCTTGAGAGATGCAGAGTCTAAGCGAATATTGGCTAGTGTGCTGTTCATAAAAATCAGCTCATCTGAATGTTTACTTAAGGTGTCTGTACAAGTTGTCCTGACCTCATTGAGATTACTAGTCAGTGTCCGTAGATGATGAGCAGTGTAGCTGATGTTGCTAATGATATTGACTATATCGGTTTCAAAGACCTGGAACCTTTCTTCTAGCTGGCTGAATTTGGCAGAAGTTCTGTTTTCATATTCTTTATGCTGTTCCTGGAGATCCTTTAGATTTTGTTCATTGGCTTGGGCAATTGTGGTGATATTCTCCATTTGCCCACTGAAGGAGCTGAGCTGATTGTTCATGTCTTCAAGTGTATCGTTGTTAGCTTTTGCCAATGCTGAGTTGTTGGCGGCCAAAGTCTGTAAATTTTGTACTTTCTCCTTAAGCCAGTCAGTGTCCTTCCGGGCTTGAAGGACAACCTGCTGCAGATTTTGAAAGTCATTCTTGATTCTTAGAATAGCCAAGCTTGTATCTTCCATTGACTTCTGCAGGACACTGATAAGATTTCTTTGCTGTATTTGTGTCAGGTTTAAGTTGTTCAGGTTCATGATGACCACATTATGAGAATGCACTTGGTTTTGCAAGTTTGTTTGAATACTACTTGTGTCTTGTTGAAGATTGCTGATATAGCCAGTATATGCCTGAAGAGTCTTATTGACACTGATGATCATGAAAGAGTTACTATCTAAGGCACTTCTCATTTGGCTCTGTCTATCATCTAATACATTTCCAGACTCTTGCAGCTTCTCCAGTGCATCTTTGTTTCTGGTAGTTTTCTCTGCGATGTCATGAAGCTGCTGACGAAGAGCCAGAATGTCAGATCTGAAGCTAGACATTTCAGTGTTAGTATTCATGGCTTTTTGTCCAGCTTGGTCATCTGTTGTACAGGAAAAAAATTGAAAGGCTTTAGGATGAGTTTTTTAAAACACAGTATAAAAAAGCACGGTCTATTTTAAGTACAGTCAGGTTGTCAAAATATTCTGTCAATAGAACTTCTATGCTAGCTATTCCAGAAAAGAGAAACCACTAAGGAAAGTTCTGCCACTAAACAGAGAAAAAATCAAAGAGAGGAAGACCTTGTGTCTTGCTGAGGAGGACAAAATGGTGATTCTGTGGTCATATACGGGAAAAACTACCATTAGAAACTGATGAATATATGCAGTCAAGTAGTGCTTGTGTTCTCAATGAAAACTGAGTGGTAAGCAGAGTTCAAAATATTAAAGAGGTATCAGTAAGTTTATGTTTTGAAGTTACAATCAGCTATTGCTGAAAGCTCAGAGGTACATATTTTCTTCCTCCTTTTCCTGGCAGGTGGAGTATCTTCATTGTGATTTAGTATGTATCGTTTCATTTTTTAAAATCTTGGGTTTAGTTTTAAAGAAGTTCTAATACCTTTTTTAAAACAATCTGGGTTAGAGACAAAAGCTTTGCCAGCAGGCTACTCCAGATATGACAGGATATGATGTATTTCTGTTTTTCTCTCTAACATACTACTATTGCTTTTAATGACATTTATTTTGCTGTTATTGTTTCCTCATGTTCTGAGTTTCAGGAAGGCAAAACCTTTAATCTTAGAGGAACAGCTCTGCTCTTGCTTACACTACCCTACAGTATACTTCTGGGAGCTTGCCTGAGTATGATTAAGCTTTTGAGGCTGCACAGCTCATCAGCCAGGACATAGAAACCAAGGAAATAAGCAGTCAACACTCACTTTCAGGGAAGATTCCCTTTCTTGAACTCAATCACTTCCCTCTCCTACACACAGTCCATATATTTTTGTCCTCATCTAAGTGTAGCTATATTTATGAATTATGCAGTCTGAAGTCCATCATTTCAGATGACTCCAAGAGAGGGCAGAATGGTTTTCATAAACTACAGTGAATACAGCTGTGTATGGAGCTTTCTTCTGGGGTGTCTGAATGAGTCATGAAGGTGAACATCAAGTGGTGGCCCGTGAGACTTCAGCCTGAAGTGTTTACAGAGTCTTCCGTGGATGGCCATCTTCCCCGAGAGAGCACAGTTCCTCTCCCTGCCACTTCTCTCACTCCAGGATCTTCTCAGCTCTGACTCTATGTTTACCTCTTGGTTATAGATCAAATTATACTGTGTTCCTCACACAGCTCTGACAACTGCCAGGTCCACATACAGCTAATCCCTGAAGGCCTATCTTTCATTCACCACATGCTGTTATCCTTCTGGCCCTACAGCAGTTCTCTTACCTTTATGCTTCCCACACACATTGCCCCATAACTTTTTTAACTTCCTCCATGGCAAGTCCACTTAAATGGGAACTGATGGTCCTGAGCATCTCACTGGCCATCCATCCAGCAGCGTGTAAAAACGTGTGGGTGTGAATGAATCAAAGGTGCTCCAAGTTGTGAGAATGTAGTCAGCATAATATAATAACCCAAATATAACCCAAAAGGTTGCATTTGCTTTAAGGTGTAACATTTACTTCTGTATGTATGTAAAAGTACATGCCACTGAATTACCCCATGTCTTTGAACTAAATGCAGTGTGCAAATACTTCAGAATCCAGCTATTTTTTTAGGGGGAAAAAGTTGTAAAAATTTATGATCAAGCTGCAAGCAAGTAATTTTTCCTAGAAATACATGTCTCAATATATAGTTTATGAAGCTAAACAAAATTTATTTCAAGAAGCACATGCATGTATGTGTATATTAATATTTATATAAAAACTAATTATATAAACTATAAGTCTATGTATATATAAATTGCTAATAAACAGCTCTGCTTCCTTTCCAGACAAGGAAGAAAGGTAGAAATGTACACTTAGTGAATAGAATCCTCATCCATGATCTTTTTCCATCTTCCTGCAAACTGAGAACTGTGATAGCACTCGGGAGACCTGAACTCATAACAACCTTGTGTCCTGTATTCCTTGAGATGATTAAGAAACATTTTATGGAAGTAATCAACTTGCCTCAGACATAAGAGTTTTGAACAGCTGATTATTTGTGCACCCCTTAAAATGGCCTTCAGTTTTGAATCTTAATTGCTAAAACGGCATCAAGATGACTGGGTGACGGATTCTCATTTTATGTAGAATCTCTTGTGCTGAGGAACAGCTTCTGCTATGTTTTACATCTCTACCTCAGAGAAGACTCTCTCCTGAGGACAACCTTTAAGTGTCTGTTTATTTTAGTAGAAATTATTTCAGAGTGACTTCAGTGGGAACTGTAAATATTGAAGTATGCTTAAAATGCTGTCCCAAGTAGAGCTGATCTTAACTATGTTTAAGTGCTTTCCCAAGTACTTGAGAAATTGGAATAGAAGTGCTGTATCTTGTCACAGCCAGGATTTTTCAGACAAATTTCCTGCCGCTATCTGCCAGGAGAACACCCCAAAGCCATAACACAAAAGGGCTTTGCTTGTGTGTAGATTACCTAATTTCTTCAGACCACTCTCCACCTCTGTGAGCTTTTCTGTATATCTTCTGTGGGACGTTTCCAGGCCACCTGTCACATTGTCCATTTTTTCTACAACTAGGGGAAAGAGAACAGTATGTTATGGAAAGAAGAACAGTAAAATTATGAAAAAAGTCTAGTAAATAAAGCAAACAAAAAACCCACCACTACCATAAAACAAAAAAAGAAACCACCTTAAAATTGCCTTTCTTGCCACTACACTCTGCTGTTGGTCTGTGAAATGTTGGAAGGATGAGCTCCTATCTGCTGGTGGGACCCAGCATTCTTCCAGTTCTTCAGTCTGCCAACAGTCCCCAAACATTTCTTTGCTCATGAGCAATCTCTCTCCTGAATGAGGAAATCCCTCTTTGTGGGTTTTCCTCATGAACCAAGTCCTTTTCTTTTAACAGTATTTCCATGCTCCAAGCACAGTGCTGTGTGGCAAAGGCAGACTGATTGCTGAAGGCTCAGACACATGAGAGAAGACTTCCTTTTATTTTGCTATGAGCCATTTCTCCTTAAAAAGAACATAAAAATTTTCCTGTGCCAATTAATCATTACAATTTGTCAAAATTTGTATCTCAGTCTTTGGACTGAGATAACAGTTTGAAGATGCAATTACTAAACGTTTTGGGCATCAACATTTAAACACTTTGATAATGGTACAGATCACTCAAAACAGTCCTGAAACCATTCTGCCTCATTAAGATTGAAAGGATGGTCATTCAGCAAGTGCAGATTTATGGCTGATGTGCTCTTTATTTTGTAATGTCCGAGTCATTTTCTTGTCACTGAGACAATCTGATTATTTGATGGAATTGATATGGAAACGGAAAAAGCAGAGCAACAAATAAAGAGCCCAGGGTGGCTGCCAGTAGCAAAAATGTGAAATGCTTGCAAGGTTAGAGGTGGCCTTCAGCTTCCACACCAAACCTTGTCTAATAAGCTTTCGCATTCCAAGCCACAACCAGGGACAGAAATTTCTTCTCATCATGAGATTATTTAGCCCTTTTGCTACACTGGCAGCAGAATGGATCTGAACCAACCCTGGGAGAGGCTACCTGAGTTATTGTGCCAGCTCCCTCTTTCAAACAGAAGAAATAATGTGCTTCCCGTGTCTTGAGATAGTGAAGCCAATTCCATAAACTTGTGTGGGGTAGGGAGTACCGCTAACTTTTTCTGTCTGTGAGATAATCTGCAGCTAGGAAATAGTCTCATAGAAGTTGTTGCTATGTAAAGATTTGGTTTTTTACTAGAAGTGGAAATTTAGGGGATTTTTTGCTGCTCATGAGCAACCACAAGAATCCCAGACCTTTAAAGTGTAGTCCACCAAGTGCTCCTTCTTTATTAACTTTTGCCCTTGTTTTTCTGACTCTAGGTACCACAGTTACACAGCAGGCTTTTATTGCTTCCCCGAAACCAACAGGAGAAAAAGCAGACCAAGATTATCTCTGGCGCAACCGCACTGAGGTGAATGGAGTTACAACAGAGAAAAAGTCTCAAGGTTTTCAGAGAGACCAGACACCCTTTGGTGAATTACCTGCCCGCTCCTTTCTATACTGCTAGCAAGCCAGGGAAACAGAGACTCTACTGTGTGTGCAAAGATAGAGTCAGAGTGTGGCTTTCTGTATTTGAGATGATGGCAGATTGTTTGATAAACACCAGATCCAGGCTACAATAATGGCTTTGCTTTTTCAGGGGGACCATTGCTCAATACCTTCTGCTTTCAAAAGCATTTCCCCCCTCAATATAGCACTAATTTTTCACTGGTTCTTCTGCCCATTAAAGTTACTTGTCAAAATGCTGTATGCCATTTTTCCTAAATGAAGCCAGAGTTGATTCTCTGTTTGTCCTGCTCAACTGTCTTCCAGGCTGGAGCCCAGATCAACCAAGGTCCTTCAGTTACTTCTGACACTCCACTGATGCATGTATACACCTATGCATCACATGCAGTGAGCATGGGGACCATACTTGGCTTTTCCTTCTGGCTAGCTCTAGGCAGCTCCTTGTTCAGTCTGTGGTGTTCTGCTTTGCTTATGGATAGTCACCGTGAAGGACATGGCTCACTCAGAGAGGAGTCACTTAGAGAGGACCTCATGAAAACATCTGGATTTAAAAAGCTGGCCTACTGCAAGTGTTTCTGCTGGACCTGTGCCTTGACTAGCAATGTCACATCACCTATGGGTCTTGTTAATTCAGACTGAGTGTAATATTCACCTGTTTTCTCCAGTTATGCAATACACTTGGAGTTGGCAAATGAATATATATTATCAATAAGGAAAGAAAAATGTAGTTTCTTCCTTTTGGTGTTCAAATGAATGCCAGTTTGATGTGAAGTTTGTAAAACTGAGATTTTATACTGTCCTATAACAACAAGAATGTTTTCATGGTTGAATGAAATCTAACACTGGAAATCTGGATTAAAACATTTGGACCCTGAAGAGTCCAAAGCAAATGAAAATAGAACTCCTATCAATATGCAGTAGCCTGTACTGGCAGTCAGATGAGATTGGATGGAATTAAGGATACAACAGCATTGGTATTTTCATTGCTGAAAGTAAAAAAAAAGGTATTTTCATTGCTGAAAGTAAAAAAAAAAACCTACCCCACACTAAAAAGACCGAAGCTTGTCTGTAGCTGTGAACATTCTTTGTGTGGAACACCCCAAAAATTTGTTGAAGCAGGACTTTAATAAGAAGCCTTACTGGTATTATTGACAATTGGCCATGATATGTGGGGAAGAGCGTGCCTGGACTGTGTCTGAAAGATCACTAATGAGCACTGTTAAAAGGTCTTTCAGTCTCCAGCAGCTTGTCACCTACAGAAAGTAATAGCTTTTAATTCTAGTGTGTAACTGTACGCCAGACAGCAGCCCTGGATCAGGAGGGCTTACACGACACTTAGCTGGAAGATGCTGGTTTAGAGAGGCTGGGAAGAGAAGGCTGCTTTCAAATACACAAGGTATTGATTTTTGTCTATTTGACACTAAACTGGCGATGACTTACCCAGATTACCTGATGAGAAGTGCAGAATTAGCTATATCAGGCAAACCATTTCCTTTCTTTTAATTCTGTTTCCCCTCAGAGGGCAAGTCAGTCCTGTTGTGTGAAGTGTAGAGGAGAGAGGCCAGAGCCAAGTTCAAACCACCCAGCTCCAGCAGCAGAAACAGTAGAGGTCTCTGCAAACGTGAACTGCAGGGTTAGCTCAAGGATTCCCAGTGATTCAGGCTAAGCTCAATTTTGTCATCCCATAGGCAACTAATGCATACATTTGCTTTGTAGAGGGGCAGGATCTTAGCCTCCATGGTCAAACAAATCATGGGCCTGGGGGACTTGATCTCCTGCCCGAAGTCCTTCCCCAAGCAAGTTGTAGCTTATTTACTTTCCTGCTACTGTCCTGCAAGGGGAAACAATGAACTCTGGGGAGAACGAGTAGAGAGCCGTGGCCAGAATAGGTTTTGTTGCTTTTGCTGTCAAAAGAGGTCATATGGACAGATGTCCTATTATTGGGAATGCCTTTCCTTCCCTGGCAGTAGGTCCCACCACCATCTCTGGATGGAGCCTTCAGTGGTAGGTGAGCATGTGGAGCACTCTCAGGAGTGGAAGTCAACCTCTGGGGAGTGCCCCAGGTTTGAACAGCCACTTCCCATCTTCTTCAGAAAAAGGCAAAGGCAAAACAGGCAGACCAGCCGTAATATCCCTTACGAAGCCACTCTGCTGCTCCCAACAGTCTGCTGCTCCCAACAGTCTGCTGCTCTCAAAATGCAAAGTCTGTCTATGCCTTAAGCTTGCTTTTGGATAGCTTCACCTTAATTCTCAGCTTGGTCAGATCCCTCTACATTGTCATCTCACTTTCTAACAAGGTCACTGTGGAAAATGTGGTAAAGACCCTCAAAAGAAGCCAACATTTCAAGTAGTTGCTGACCAGAACAGTGAGGACTGTCTGCATCTGAGCCACTATTTCAGAAGCAGGGACAAAATGTGCCATCTCACCAGGGTGTGTTGGCCCCAGGTAATGGCAGGGAAACTCTGTCTGGGAGACAGATAAAAGAAGGAGATGAAAGTCACGGTAGGCATTAGTCAAGAAACTTAAAAAAAAGGACTGATCAGAGAATGAGAACTACCAGAAATTCAAGCTGAGAGCATGCTAGCTTCCCTCACTGGAGTGAGTCACAGGAAGATCATTCACCTTCAATAGGCTAATCCGATACTGGCTGGTGCCAGAAAAATTATAACTTTGTATTTTGCATTTAATTTAAGAAAGTATGTGTAAAAAATTACAGATTGCTTTATTAAATTTTTAAACAATAATTTAATATGTCTTCTCAAAGCAAACTAATAGTAAACTCGGCTTGTTATTCCTTAATGACCTTGATGTTTAATTCATGTTTTGGTTTCAGGTTTCTCCAACCTACTATGTAATTTTTACCACCAGTTTGGAGGTTTGTTCTGTGTTGACTTTGCCTCCCATTGAGTTATTTTTTTGCCTGCCATATTTAATCCACTGATTAGTAGTTTTAACGTTTTAAATCACAAAGGATATCTAAATACCACGTAGGAAATGAAAGTTTTAAAAGTAGTTTTGGGCTTTATAAACATAAGTGTGGGAGGCAAATTTAATGGAAACTTAGCTAAGAGACTGAAAGAATCCCTGATGCCAGCAGAATTCCTTCTTTCGGTGTAATATTGCAATAAAAAAGACAAGCCAAACTCTGATGCAGGGAGGAGAGTGCAAGAGCGCTATAAAATTTTATTTTGAGTTTTGTGCTTCCTTTAAGGCCTAATTCCTTCCCAATGATCAAAAATATTGCAATAATTCCTTTGAATACATACCGTCAGCTGGGGTTTTGTCTAACTCATGTTTTCCCTGCAAATTAGTGCTTAGGCACCGTGGAGACGAAGCTTTTAAGCTGCAGGTACAAAGGGCGAAACTAATACCTGACATATGACCATTTGCTGCTTGGCATTACAGAAGGGATACCTTGGACTAAACAGGACTTTTGTCCAGCATATGCCTCTTTCCCTTGGCATTCAGGTGGAGCCGTCACCAAGTTGGTGCATGGTGGAGCATCGGTCACCAAAATGTCTTAAGGTCTGTGAGCAAGGTGTGCATTATCCACCTCCCTATAATCTTTTTCCCATTTTTTTGTGGGAGAGGAAATTCTTTTGTCCTTGCCCTGCATAGATGTGTCTTGGTATTGCTATGACAGAAAGACTCGTCTCCGGTCAGGCACCAATGACTACTCAGTACAAGAAGGAGGTTTAGAAATGAGGGCAGCAAAGATGGGGCCTCAAGATAGGAGCAAAGCCTGGGGAAGAGACAGTGCTAGAGGCCCCCATGGAGAAAGAAGCTTGAAAACTGTGGATTCAAATGAGGAAAAGAAACTCCCTATCCCAAAGAGATCTTTTGGACAGTTTCCTTATTACTATTGCTTCCTATACACACGAACAAACGTTTGCCAAAGCAAGATATAGAGCAATGGTCCCTCCAACTTGATACGCTGTTTCTGATGACAAGTGAGGTCTGAGTCTTCTGGTGAGCCCCAGAACTGACAGCATTGTATAAAACTCTCTTGAGGAAAATTCTGCTAAATCCCAGGTGTTTAGTGGCTGGGTTATAGGCTGGAAGGATCCCATCCTCATCTGCTGTCAGCAGACCTCTGCAGATTTATATCTGCAAAAGCCCTAAGTTTGTCCTCCCCTAGTCCATATAATGAAATGATCTTATCTTTATAGATCAAGAACAAGTTTTTGAATCCTAGAAATTTTTTTTCCCTCGGAATCTGACTTCCAGAGACCAATTACACATTATTCAGGAGAATGTCTGACCAATTATATATGTACTGCATTTCTTTACATTTGATGTTCATTTGCCACATGCTGTCTGCTTTGTCATGAAAAAAGAATACCTACGTGTCTCTTATCTGTCCTTCACATTCTCTCATCTCCCTGGCTAAATCTTCCATCTAAAACCAAGCAGTTTTAATTTTCTTCCCACTCAAAACTGTACCAAATCCTCTTAAACAAGTATTTATCCCTTTCTATTTCTACAATTTCCTTTTCTTTCGCTGGCAAAGGACCAGAGGTGATGTCAGCTCTGCTACGAGCGCAGCTGTTGGCGGCACAGGATGCACTGCATGCTAATCACGGGAGTGTTTACCCAGCTTCTTGGAGGGGTTTTGAAGCTACTTTCAGAGCCATACTCAAGCAGCTAGTTTAAAGCTAGCTAGGTTTTCTCCGCAACATGCTGCAATGTCCTGTTATAATACTCAGAACAATGTTATTTACTTCCTTTTTCTTACCAGAAACTCACGTCTTATTTATTTAGGTTATTATAGCTGTGACTGCACAACAAGCAGACATTTACATCAATACATTCATAAGAATGCCTAAGTGGCTACAATTAATTAGCGCTGAGGACGCATGGGAATTTTAAGCCGTGCTTTCCAATGTGCCCTACCGATGACTTGCACAAATGAAATTTTCTCCATTACTGGGTTGCCCAACTAGCAGAATCTTTGAAATTACTGTCAAAAGCATCTAAGCGTCTTTGTTCATCAAAATAATTGTAGATAACTCAATACATTGGCACCTCCTGGTTCAATCTTTCTTCCAGATATTTCGAAGTAATATTGATCCTACACTTTGTTCCTGTGATAAATATATTAGTAACACTATTACTGGCTCTCCCATTAAGAAGGACATTTATTCTGGAAAGATGTGATACATGTAAAAGAGCTCAGGGAAATCAAGGTATACCACATGTTACAGAGCTTTGAGTCTTCCAGTTACTACTCCTTCATGGTGGAAGAATGATAATTTTGTTCTAACTTTTTTCTTTTCTTTCAAATGTCTAATCTAGTTTCAAAACTTCATAATCATTTGAAAGTGAAAATCTAAGGTTGCAGTTTGTTGTTATGTGTGTACAAAAAGGCAACATTGCCAAGGTATTGATATTTAAGGTGAAATGTGATAAATTGCCTGTCTATCTAATATGTGGAAATGCGCTTGGATGCTTGGCTGAAAGGGAAATGTTGGGCTCAATGCATACATACCTTTGTATCCCAGAATGGCTACTGTGATTGTTAACAGGGCACATAAAATATATAATAAGATGATGGAAAACTTCAGTGCCCAGTTATTTTTACATTTGGTACATTGAGTCCCCTCCTGAATACCTGCAAAAGAAGATTTTAAGAATTTTAAAACAACGGCAAAGAACACATTGCTGGTTTTATCTCCCCATTTCCTCTCCTCCATTTTCTAAAGAACAAATTATTTGTGTAAGCAGATGATATACGGGTGCCTATCTGCCTATTCTGCCAGGATAGCCTCCACGGTTGATAGCCTCCCTCGGCTTAGTGATACAATCACTTTGGGATTTTAGCATGTGGAAGAGAAGTAGGTTCTGCTTCGCTGGAAAACCTGTGGCTTTCCTGAGAGACAGGACTATTTTCCGATTGTGCTAACAAGACTATGGTGAGCTTTGGAAGTCAAATGTTTATTAGCATCTCCTGTCAGGCATCACGCCGCAGCAGCTCTTTCTTAGTGTTCAGTCTCCCTACAGGGGCAATAGGAGACAGTAAATGCTCCAGCAGAAGGAAAATACAGAAATAAAATAGCATTGTGAAAACCTGGTAGGAGTACTGGTCCTGCTTTGTAACCACAAATCGTTACCATGTGAACGCTTTCTTTCCATAATGAGAGAGACTTTTTTCTTATTTTGGGGGGGTTTGGAGAATACTATTTCCACAGAAAAGAAGAGGTGCTATACTGGTAAAGCTAGGTACATCTATACCAACAGAAAAATGCTGGTGAATTTCCCTTGGGGACAAGTTTAAGAAAAAGGGCCTCAAGCTGATGAGAGAAAACAGGCCTCTGCTATTTTATATTTGAGCTTTTTGCAGAATGGTTTGATATCTTTGAGTCTATTAGGGAAGCAATATTCCTCTTTCCTCTATGTGCTCCTTGGGAACAGCTCGAGAGTGTTAGAAGCGTTGATTAAGTTACCAAGAAATTAATTAGAAACACAAACGTGTAAAAACATGAAAACTGGACCACTGTGCTGGAACGAATGGGTGGGATTTATCCCTCCTTCCAGTGTGCATTAAGCAGGCCAGGATTAATGTAGCTTTCTGCGTCCCTCAGAAAATGCACTTCTTTGATATTTTACTCTATTTGTGTACTATTAGGGGAGTCCCACAGGAAAGCTTTAAACTCTAATAAATTCTATGCACCAGATTACTTAACTAATCAAAACTTGCTCCGTAGCTTTTTATGAGTAACTTATATTTCCCCCGAGGCCTAACCCACAGCTGATTTTACTTTTCTCAGCTCATGACCTTCTGCAGAGCAGTTTTTTATTTTTCATATTTTAAGAGAAAAGCACGGGCCACTTCTCCTGGGTTCATAGAGGACGGGTGACCGACATATCAAGTTAAATCAACTGTATTTCTCTCTCAAAGAACAGCAGTTTCCAGGGACTTCCTTAAGCCCAGGGTACTTGAAGGAGGGATTACCATACCGGACCAACTCAGGAAGAGGATTTATACAAAGTTTATTTGACAAGGCATTTTTCTCAGTTCCCTCTGCACATATACTAGCCATGGCTAAGGCAGAAATGCATCTCTCACAGGTCAGCCCACTTTCCATATTATGTCATCACGTGGTTTTTCTAAACTTTTCAGCTGTGACATCACGTTCTGTTGCCATGTGATGAAAGCGATGTCATAGGTTTGGGTTCCTTGGGGTTTAGGCATAAGATCAGTTGGGAATCTGATTCTTTTTTCAGGAACAGGAACATTAGGGGAAAAAAACACAAAGACTTGTAAGCATAAACCCAAGAACAGAACCTCCAGAGGGGAAAGGCTTCTCTCCTGCCTGTGCAGGTGGGATGGAAGGGAGCTGGCACGGAGACAGTTGCATAGCCCATTTATTGGTGACTTGGCTTTGGAAGGCTGATAACTCCTGCACCACAAAAGAAAAGGTGAAAGGTCCATAATTCAATAGCCAGGTTTGCATATGGATCCTGATGTGTGGGCTGGTTTTCTTTGTTTGGTTGACAATCTCAAGGAGTTTGCTAGTGGGGAAGCTCTGCTTGCTGAAAAAGCTGGAGAGGGAAGTGCAATTTTCTAAGGGTTTGCAGTAGGTATTCAGAGACTGAAATTATTTCACCGCGGGAAGTCGTGGTGTCTGGAGCACCATTTTGCTGCTGTTAGCTGGTACTAATGGGCTCATTGAGCCTCTGTGCACTGAATGCAAGGTTTCTTCTCCAAAGGGTTTAAAATTCAGATTCCAATCCTGTAAGTCTTTGAACATCCCACATATCAAAAAACACGAGAAGCTTGGGGCACAAAGCACATCACATTCACTTTCTAAATACACAGATAACAGAAAGCATGATCCTCCCTATTTTAATGTTAATGGAAGCAGGACCAGATCCGTAACTGGGAAGACTGATAGACTGCAGAGGTACAAAGCACAGAGAAAGGCAGAAATAAAAACAAAACCTTTGACAGCAACTGCACATAGAAAAGTTTCACTTGATTACAGTCTCATATTAAGATTACTTATTTTATGACATGGCCTGCTTTCTGTCACCATATTGTGGCTTCCTGTGTAGTGTAATGAGCTGAAACTTTGCTGATGTCACTGGACGTATTGCAGTTCAGCATCTAGCATCATGTATGTTCCAGTGCTTCATAAGGATCTTGTTTCACTTGTCTCAGTCCTCTCTATCGCTGGTTCAATAAAACAGCACTTTGGCTTTTTTGGAACTTTTACTTTCAGCATATTTCAAACTGACATCAGAACAGCACCCCAACAAAAGCCAGACCCTTCCATCCTTTAACAGTCCAGCACTGTTGGTATCAATAACATAAACACAGCGTACTAAAGCCATCATACAGGCAGGAATGATTCCATTAACTAAGCTGGGCCGGAAGGGTGTATTGCATTGCCTGCTGGCCCTTTCTGCCTGTCAGCTTAAAACTGCATCTGACTGCCATCGAACCCCCACTACCCTCAGCTCCGTGTGCCCCAGCTCCAGGGCTGGAGTAAAAAGCCACGGAGCTCTAACAGGGTCCTTTGTTTTCCTTTGCCTAGAGATGGACACAGTGAAGTCTTTCAGAGCTATTAAATTTACTTTTTATTGCAAATACATAGCTCTTAACTCTGTTGCTAGTAACAGCTGACTTTCTCGTTTACTAACCATATACAAATTACTAAAGATAGAGGTACCTTGAAGAAAAGATCTGGAAGACTCATTCTGATGTCTTTTTGTGAAGTTAAATAATCCAGGCTCTGAGCAAAGGTAAAAGCCAGGAATGCAACCCTCTCTGTATAGGGATGAATTACAGTGTAGTCAGGGCTCCACCACCCCCCCCAAGCACAGAGCCTGGCTTCAACTTGCCCTGTTGCTCTTCCCCACTACCCTGTTTAAGGCCCAAGCCCAAATAAGCTTGTTCTGATACAGGACACGCATTTAGTCCGCGCTGTGAGGACACTTATTTTTATTGAAGGGTTGCTCTGAAAAGATGTGATAGCCACACCATTAAGCAACAACAGATGGGAGACTATTTCAAACTCTGTGTAATTGTGATTACACAGAACCCAGCAGGCTGACATAAAATTATACAGGTTTATCACAAAAGCTGAGAGTCAAGGCTTGAAGGAGCCCTTGCTTGGGCTTTAATTTGAAAAAACTTCCCCACTTCTACCCACTTGACTGCTTGCTTTCACGGCTTACACAAAACGCAGTGTTCTTCCAGGAGATGTGTAACCTCTTAGCTAGAAAGCTGTAGAGTAAATGTGCAGGGAAAGACCCTACACACCCATTCCATCGATAGAACATATGTAAAACCTGCAAAAGGGGGTTCTCGGCTGAAGTCAGCTCTTCTCTGTTATTGTTGCTCCTGGTGCAGCACACTCCTCTCTGCGTCCTGTACACCTGTTTTCAACGTTGGTCTGCTCCCAGACATTTGTCACTAACTTGCAAACCCAGGGAGCCAGGGTGACTTCCGCATGATGTGCATTTCTCACTGCTCGTTTGATCAACATTTAATAAATATCAGATGGGACACAATGTGCCTCGTTTCGCTGGACACATGCTTTTTTCCATTCCTTTCCCCGACATTTTAATAAGGGCTCTGGTTTTTTGGTCTCACTGTTGGGAAGACATCTGGCCAAACAGACAGCGACCTAGTACAAAGAGATCCTGCTGGCTCACATGCTTTGGGGACCCCCTTCTCTGCAAACCAAGATGGTCGCAAAAAAATATGCAAGTGAGACATCCCCCTGTTACCAGGCTTTGTAGTATTTGTTTTTACAGCATTGCATTCCAGTGACTGAAGACTTTGTTCTCACGCAGGGGGTATACATCTGCAGATTCCTTTTGGGCTGCAGATAAGCAGAGGTTTTGCTAGAGGAGGAGCTGGGGGTTTTTTTTGTTGATTTTTTTGTTGTTGTTGTTCCGTGTTTTTTAATGGGAGACTAAATATCTTTGCTCTTTGACATGGAGTAACCACCTTACAAAATGCCTGACTCCTCAACTATATTACGCTTCAGGAGCACATCTTTGAACACTCAAGTACGATATGCATACACATTTTTTTGCTGAATAATTCTTTTAGAAGTATTTGCCTCTGTGTCCTTTTTTGGCTCTTGCTGCAGGATCATAGGTGGCCTCATAATTTTTCTGCTAGCAGATCAGTTGTGACAAAGATGCAAGCTTCCCTTCATAACCCTGACAAAAAATATACTGATAAGATGATTGAAGAAATGTAGTGCAGGAAATGAAAATACATACATTAGTTAGGAGGGGTTCTCCCCAGTGTGATTCATTGAAAAGAGATAACGTCCCTTGAATTTCGGAAGGAAGACTGCAAGCTTAGTTTGCAGCCTTCAAATGATAAATTTCTCAAAGCTAATGTTTTCAAAACTGCTGAGCACTAGATCTAATAGCTATATTTAAAGGGGCCTGAGCAAACTACGTAGATCTAGTTCCAACACCCCTGCCATGGGAAGGTATTCCTGCCCATAGTAGGGGGGTCGGAACTAGATGATCTTTAAGGTCCCTTCCAACCCAAACCATTCTATGACTCTATGATTCAACACGTAGGTAGGAATTAAATACTGAGAAGTACCTAACTATGCAGAGTTGCAACAAGCTCCCAGAGGGTGCCTATCTCAATAGCAAAAGTAGATGATCCCATGAGGAATCCATCTCGAGGATTAAATAACTAAATGCCTTGAAAAAACTGGCTGTAAGTGCTTAAATTCAGGCACGCAAGTGTAAAATGCTAGGTTTTTACTAATATGCATGACTAGCCATTAGGAAAGTAAGTCTGCCTCTTAGGACAGAGAGGATTTTAAAATTCAGGCATATACACACACACATATTTATGTTCAAATATATAGAAAAATATATGTGTGTATATGTTTTTTACAGAAAAGCTTTTGTACTGACACAAAACCAGCACATTACATTAGCACACTCAAATCAAAAGCAGACGCATCTTTGCCAGCAATAAACTTTGTATAGCTTTGAGATTGCTGGATCCAGCCAGCCACAAAATTTAGAGTGAGATTTTTGTCTTCTCTTCTGTGTGGTGTTACAGGTTATTAACCCACCCTTCATGAAAACAATTCCTGTGATCCTCCATGAATCACTTTGTTGCAGTCAGCAAAACTGATGATTCGATGGCTTCATAGGACTAACCTACCTCAGAAAGCAATTGTTCTTTATAATGGTTATAAATGGCAAAAACTGAGAGTGGTTGATGCTTTTTTAATTATTATTTTGAGATAAATCTCCTCACTTCAGTTTAGAGTATATTCTTACTCTATAAAGGCTATATCTTGAGCTAAGTGTAAATAGACACCCTACGTTTTTCCTAGCTAATGCGTAAAGGTCCATGCCCATCTCCAAGTTACTGGATGGGCATTTAGCGTGGGGCTGCAGCCATGGGAAGCATAGCATGTACTGGGGCTTCTCTGAGCAGCTGCCCCTCTAGCCGCTGCACGCTGCCCCAGCCCCTCTCCGGCTCTGCGCCCTAAATGCTGCTGGGCAACCCCTCCTGGGGGGAACTGTGGCTAAAAGAGCAAACATCGTGGTTGTTGCACGACCAGTCTGCAAGGGAGTACTGAGCCCTTAGGTTGTGGTCGTGAAGTGCCTGGTTTGGGAGAGCCATGCTGCTGCCTTCACTCAACCTGAGCCGTTCCTCACGCCACAGCTCCCTCACGCGTGCACGTCCATCCCCAGGGCTCTGCGGGGAAGAGCTCTTGACCAGGCAAACCAAGGCCCTTTATTGTACGTTATAAAACAGGGGTGATACTACTGAATTGTGTCCGCTGCCCCCACCTTCTTCGCTCCTCTCTCAGTCTCTCGCCATGATTTCCTTTCCACTCGGCCCTAAGGGGAACGTGAGTGCCAGCCTTCCTCCCACATCCACAGTCTTTGCAAGCCCTGTCTCCGCAATGGCAACGGTCCTGCTCGCCCAAGTGGTGCAGTGCTGGCTTGTGGGCAGGTGGATTGCAACAGCTTGCTTAACTTCATTGTCAGATTTTTACAATGCCATTGGAAAAAATATTTAGCACAAACATGCTGTCATTTGTTCCGGAATTTGCTAGTTTTGCTTCTGGTTTTGTAATCAAATAGGGATAAGTGCAAGCAATGCTTGTTTTGAAAAGGTTTCTCATTATTTACTAGGAAGCAATTAAAGCAGCGAAACTTGAAATCTAAGCGGTGGGTATGTACTCACCTAACTTGTGCCAGTTTTCCTATGCCAGGTGGAAAATCATGAAACATGGCAGCAAGACAGAGGTCGAAACAGCCACTCTATATTTCAAGTAAACACTGCAAGACACACAGCTTCTTTCTTCATAAATTAATAAATAAATGGACCAACCCCTAACCCCTCCATCCTCACAGGTTTCTACAGTGTCCTCCATAACCTGATCACCCTGTTACATAGCTGGCAGCTTGTACAAATAACCTCTAGAGAGGAAAAAAACACACCTCAAAAGCTTGTTCTGAGAATTTATGCCTCAAAAGAGCTGCGCGACTCCTGCCGGGGCCAGTGGTGCCAGTTCCTGTGATTTTATCCTGAGCCTCACACTGTGGGATTTCGTTTTCACCCTGGTGCCCCTTTCTTTCCAAGTGCAAGGTCCTACACCTGGGTCGGGGCCACCCCCAGTATCAACACAGGCTGGGGGATAAAGGGATTGAGAGCAGCCCTGCGGAGAAAGACTTGGGGCTACTGGTGGGTAAAAAGCTTCCGCTTGCAATATGCGCTTGCAGCCCAGAAGGCCAACCATGTCCTGGGCTACATCAAAAGAAGCACGGCCAGCAGGTCGGGGGAGGTGGTTCTGCCCCTCTACTCTGCTCTGGTGAGAGCCCACCTGCAGTGCTGCGTCCAGCTCTGGGGTCCTCAGCACAAGAAGGACATGGACCTGTTGGAGCAGGTCCAGAGGAGGGCCACGAAAATGATCAGAGGGGTGGAACACCTCTCCTACGAGGACAGGCTGAGAGAGTTGGGGTTGTTCAGCCTGGAGAAGAGAAGGCTCCAGGGAGACCTGATTGCTGCCTTTCAGTTCTTAAAGGGGGCTTATAAGAAAGATGGGGACAGACTTTAGCAGGACCTGTTGCGATAGGACAAGGGGTAATGGTTTTAAACTGGAAGAGGGTAGATTCAGACTAGATATATGGAAGAAAATTTTTACGATGAGGGTGGTGAAACACTGGGACAGGTTGCCCAGAGAGGTGGTAGATGCCCCATCCCTGGAAACATTCAAGGTCAGGTTGGACGGGGCTCTGAGCAACCTGATCCAGTTGAAGATGTCCCTGCTTATTGCAGGGGGCTTGGACTAGATGACCTTTAAAGGTCCCTTCCAACCCAAACTATTCTATGATTCTACGATTCTTGTAGCTATATAATTACGTGAGACTTTCAGCTTGCATTTTAGGAGAACAGCATATTCCTAGACTGTTAAAAAAAGTGGGGAGGGGTTGTTCCTTACGGTTTAAGACAATCGAATAACCCACCATTTACAGGACTTCTCATAATCCTGCCCCTAAAGAGCCACTCTCACCACTGAGGGGGCAATGCTGGGGCTGGGGCTGGCAGGGCTCACCACATCCCTCGTCCCCTGAAGCTGGAGGGGGGCACTTTGTCCTAAGAGCCCAGGGTATTTCAGTGGAAATGGGGGGTTTCCTTCTCTGGGACACCTTGGAAATACCCCACCCTTGATGATCCGCAGGTTGCAGCCCAAAGCTCTGCACGCAGGGGAGGCTGGGCAAATTCTCCTCCACCAGACTGAGTCTGTCAGAGGCAGCGGCCGCTTCCCGTAAATCCAAATCCCACATCTGACATAATAAAGAGCCTCAGAGGGCCAACACTATTATCTCTGGAAAGCTTTCAACCTAAGAAATACTTTATTCTATGTAATGTACACAAACCCTTTCATTAAAGGACGGGAGAACCCTCATTTTCAGCCTGACCATCATCTCTCACTTATTTATATAACCCAGCCAGCATTTTCTCTCTGCCTTTGTTCTTCTTCACAGTAGACCAGAGATTCACAATGAATTGTCAGAAATCCTAATTATACACTTCAACAACCATCACCATTTAATTATATAGTATTACCAAACAATGTCCTACTGTGATTAAACACTAAATATCTTAATTGAAAGGGTACAAAAAGCCCAACCACAACACAGGCTAAGCAAAGACTGCTGAGTATCTGAACTGTATGTTAGGCAAATATTATAAACAGAACTGAAGGACTAGCGCGGTAAATTTTAAGAAAAATCATGGATTTGCAACAGTTTAAGGTCCAGCCATAGCTATGTGGTAAGAATATCACACCCCCAGAGGGTCCAACATCCCATAGATGATTAGATTTAAAGACATGTCTAGAGCTTAACTCAAACCAGAACAAAAACCAGTAAGTGCTGGTGCTTTTAAATAACTGTCTGGAACAAGAGAGATGTGTCTGTCCTCAGTTACTGAAAATCAAGCAAGGGATCACTCAGTGCACGTCTCTGGAACTAAACCCAAAAATCTAATTAGGCTGTTCAGAAGATGAGAGAAAAACTAGAACAGTTAAAAGAAGATAAAAATTATGTATAAATTAAAGACCTGTTCAATGACAGGCAAGACAGCCACAATACATCACAGCAAAGAGCCTCTCTCAAACTGTACCCCAACAGAGAAGAATTTAGACTGACTCGCAAGAAGATATATAGCTAGCTCTATAGGGAGATCAAAGCCAGATCTTTGGTTTGTGCAACAGCCTCCTAAGACAACCTGAGGATATTCCATCCAATGAGTTAATTAAAACTAGAGTGAACAAAGCATTAGCAAAGCCACAGAAGGGATCTGTCCTTCAGAGTTATGCCAGATGGCAAAGTAATGCCATTTCTGTCTAAGTGTGGGCCTTCCATTCTGAAATAAACAAGCTTCCTAATGAAACATAGCTCCTAATTAAGGTGGTATAATTTGATGATTAATGTACATGATTTTTACTCTTAATTCAAACTACATTCAACTGAAAGCAGGAAAAAAGGTAACACACTCAAAGTGTGTATTTCCCCTAACATTCTCTATTTTTATAACACAGTATTTAGGTGTTAGTGACCCTAGTAATGGTGCTACATTAACTGGTAGGTAGAAAAAATAGTAACTCTGTGCCTTGTGGCTTTTGAGACACATTTCTTCAAGAGGGCAACATGATCTCGTCCGCGGCTGTGAGCGTGGTAGGTGCTGATACCGCCGGCAGTGACAACTGTACCGCGGAGCGACTCACCAGGGACGTGGTGAAGCCATCCAGAGCACAGGTGGAAAAACCATTCTCTTCGCAGGAAGCTTTCACCCTTTGTTTTACTAACTTCTTCTGCAACTTTTAACATTATGTTAAGGACAACGCTAAAAACATTGATCACTGTTTTAGAGAACAAGAAACGCTCGCCCTCACCAAATGAAGACTCCAGGCATGCACAACAAGGCAACATTTCTGTATTCACCGATGCTGCCACGAATGCTATTCCAGCTATCTACAGAAATTAATTTTTTTTATGTGCCTGCACAATTTAAATGGGAATACTCGGCAACCATCTATTCCACGTGTTTCTGTGCGGGTACATACATGCACACATGCACCCCTCATGCAGTCGAGGCAGGTCGATCGTTTAAGCGCATTATAAAATCCCATGTGTCTCTGCAAAGTGTGCTTTTAAACTCTTGTAACTTGGCTGAATCTAAACCAATTTTCACTAGGTAGTCGGAAGCACACTGCATGCCCTTCTCATTCATCAGTTTCTTTTCTCTCCTCCACTATCTAGTGGAGCGGAACAAAATAAAGTTTCAACCATATTTGATGGCATAAAAACTGTATTTGTCTTTCTCTGTTAGGGAAAAATACAGAGCTACTTTTGATGAGGCTTTCAGCAGGAAAAAATAATTGCCTGCAGGCTATGAACAAGTATGCCCAACTTCATGTGGAAAAGAAAAACTTTGAGAAAGTTATAAAGACTGTGGTTTGTTAGCATTAAAATGCAGATGTATCTGTATCTACAGGTTTTGTTACATATTCCAGCTGGAATGCTGCAATGAAGTGCTGACGTTAACAGAATTGAAAAAAGTTAATCAAGATCTGATGCCTCAAATAGACCTTCATCCACGCTTCCCTGGATTTAGTGGTAAGGCTTCTGTTGCCTTCATTAAGAAGCATTCTAATATAAAAATTGCCTATTTTCCATCTGGAAAGTCTATCTGAGGACATTATTTGGAATTTAAAAGACTTACGTGCACATAGAAGAGGTGAAGGTGTTTCTATTCGTGCTGGGTACTTAGAGGTTACATAGGCCCCTTATTTGGAACATGACCCCAAAAATGAAGAGGGCCACGAGGAAGAACACGGTAGGACCTCACAGAAGAAAGTGAGCGCAGAAGACACAGTATGTATATGGAAGCCTGCTCTGCTCATTTAATTACGTCTGTGAGTGCAAATTGCCACTTCTGACTAGCCTTTTCCACGATACCAAGACTGCCTGGCTGGGATACCATCACCGAACGGAGAAGAAAGCATCCCCGCAGGCACTGCATCGAACGCAGCTCACGGTCACAAATCCGCTAGCTGTAAAGTCATTCCTAATCTCCTGAGGCTACGTGTTCAACTACAGGAGAGAAATTATGTCTAGGTATAAACACTGCTCCTCTGGAAGTGTGCTGCCTTGCTCCCCTCGGCCAAATGGAGACACGGCATAAAATCACCTCCAAAGGAGAGGGGCTGGCAGGGCTAGGATTTATTTTTCACCCCACTGCCCTTCTAAAACCACTTTCTAAAGGTAGGGCTTTTTCCTCAGCAATATTGCAGGCTTGCCGGCAGAGACAATAAATCCTGTTTCCAACCTCCCCCGACCCGCCTCAGTCTCTGCCTCCTTTTCCTGAATCTTATCTTTTCAAAACGGATGTTTTCCTCTGGGAAGCTGGATCTCTAGGCTAAGAGGAAGGACCGTGACCCAATGCAGCTACCATCTTTCAGTTTTCTCATTCTGTTGTCCCCCTGTCCCTCTCTCCTGTCTTCTCTGTGTCCTGCAGTATCTCTGACTCTGAGCTCTCCCCATGCCCTGGCTCATACACACACCTCACTAGCATCCAATTTCCTGGATAAATAGCAGACTTAGAATGAATTCCTCAGGCAATCAGAACATTTTTCACACAGTTGTGCCAACGTGCAATGGCTGTACAATGTAAGGAGCAAACAGCCCTGATAAATGGATTTTTTCCACCTAATACCATCACAATTTCTGTGATTTTTCCCTGCTTAATATTCACCTGTATCTAGAGAGGAAGTTTTTATTCCGTAAATTACTACAAGAAGTTTCCTGTACAGAGGTGAAAGTGTGGTTGATGAATGCAATTCATGTTTTCCCTCCTGATAAAGCAGTAAGCAAATTTACACTGTCTTGACAAGCACTGGAAAGCGCTGAATTAAATCTGCTTGTTACAAGTGAGGAAAAACTACACAGAAGGGCATCCAGAGCATTGTAGTCACAGACAGGATAAGCGATTAGCCAGGAGTACAACAAACATGCTACCTGCCTACATAGCACTACCCACTGCCTTCCTAATGTCAATGCAATCACTGTGTTAAGTAGGTGAAAACGCTACTGCTGTCATGGAAATACAGAAGTTGACAAATCCATGAAAACCATTAACCTACTAAATCTGTAGGATGTACGTATGCCTTGTAACAACCTGCCATTCTTTTATAGCTTGGGAAATCTATTAGACCACCCCCTAATAAAGCATTAATAAACCAAATGCTTTTCTTATCCAGAAGACTAAATAAAAAAATTAGAAGTTTTCACTATAAAATTTATGTGCTTTAATGGAGAGAAAATCCCAGGTACTAAAGGACATTTTAGTTAAGAGGCAGAAGGAATAATATAAATCTAGAGCTACAAGTAGGAATTTGTAAATTTTAATTTAGACGAGAAGTTGTAAGGGAGATCTGTGTTTTTTTTCCCTAACTGATATGTAAATATATTATTAAAAGTTCTTGAGAAAGGTACAATCCTATGTAATAAAAAAACCCAAAACCAAATCTTAGCTTGTGTTTCAGTGAAAGCAATCCCAAGGTAACTGAAAATAATGTTTACTTCTTTGGAGGGCAACAGTTCAGGAAAGAAGGAAGAAGGGAGCTGAGTGAACTCAGACAATCGAGACATGTAAATTTTTTTATTTTGAAAAATTATTCTTCCTGAAGTTAATGCCAAAGACTTTCAGACTGCAAACCTAAATATCTGCCTTAGAACTTTTTCTTTGGTTTCCAATGTTCTTCTAGACTCAAAACTTTATCATACCTTTAACTTTTTGAAGAATGTTGAAGTCCTCAAATAATGGCTTTAATACTCAGGTTCCCCTATTTTGATATGATATACCACTGAAAATACGAGGAAAACGGTCCCTTTCTGTACTTATTGTAAAAGGTGGCAAGCACTTAGAAAGGTAATAAAATTGCACATATTTGCGTCAAGCCTGAATTTGCTTTTCAACTCTTATTTTTTGCCAAATACCAAGATTTATTGGTCCTTGAAGCAAAAAAAAAAAGACTGAAACAAATCTGGGGTCAATATTTAACTTCAGGGTCAATACATCTTGCTTTTTCACTCCCAAAGAAGTCAATATCTGCTGTTATTTATGCCCTACTCTGCAGCTGCTCTTTTGAACTCCAACAGAGAAATACATCACACCCTTGACCCACAGTCTTTCAACCTAAGTGTGGAGACACTATAATTTATTTGCTCAATGCAAGTGTCAAATGTTTTCAGCACTAAACTGCACTAAACACTCTTGTTCCTTATCACAGTTTCAGTCACACAAGTGTAACCTCTCTGGCTTCCACAGAGTTACATGCAATTTATATCAGTGCAGGTGTATCACTCAGCCAGGGAGCTGGAAAATGTCTTTCATTCCACATCAAGCTAAAAGCATAGAATGGAAGAGCAGGTGAAGCTGGCAGCTCAGTGGAAACTTTGGATTAAAAAAATTGACAGAGAGCACTATAATCTATTTAAAGAAAATCCAATAAACTACAAAATAACTCTTCTTTGTGTCTTCCGAGTCCACGGGCACTGAGTCCCTGTACTGCTCTAAGATTTATAAATAATAGGCTGAAAAATAATTTTCATGTATTAAGAGTAAAAATATTTTCTAGAAGTGTCTGCTTCTCAGCAGTTTTATTTGACTTAGAATATTTATTTCTTGGCTGGTTCCTTGTATGCCAAATTTCAGCCCAGTATGAATTTTTCCATGGCTGAACTATATACTCCTGAAAAGCAGAGTTCAAAACGTTGAAAACCATAAACTATAGCTAAAGGCACATATCACAAACAGGACCATGAAAAGCAGAGCTTTCAGTGTGAGCAGAACCTTCTTTCTTAATGAAAGACGTATTTTGTTTCTTAAGCATAGTTCATACATCACCTCCTCGTACTCTGACTGAATCTTACTCAAGCCTCCACACGGAAAAAATGTTTGGACACATAAGATGTAGCCTTTTCACGTATGAGACTAATGGTTTCCACTACTTTCCATGCTCTTCTTGTTCTGCATTTCTTGCCTGATCCACAAGAAAAGATGGCGTCCCGTTTGCTCATTTGAACAATGCATTACTCTATTTAAATAGCTTGGATAAGACTTTCTTTAATGCTGTGAAAACAAAAACTTTCAAAAAAGTTTTTAAGGTGAATTAATGGATTCAGCGCCTTCATATCCTATTATATGAATACTATTTTTCACTGGTGAGATCAATGTCTGTACAATTTTAGAAGATGAACTGTGTTGCGCAGTTGTGCACATGACCCTAAAATATATTAAACTGCTTGATAAATGTCCTGGTAGCTCTTACGCCAAAAGATGAGAGAGGATATGCCTAGCAAAAAGTGTTACACCCCTGTGGAAATTGTAAGGGTAGTATAATTTGCTATGCAGGTTCTTCTCTCTTCCACTCCTTGTTTTGACGAGAGCTTTGTTAAAGAAAAGTTAAAGGCACTTACAGAAATTTCCTCTAAGTATTCTGCCAAGGTGCATGAGCAAACTCAGGTCAAAATTTTGCTGTACATGGACAGAAGCCAGAGGACAGAAGAGCACTTCATTTTTAATCATTATTTCATTAGTTACTAAACTGCTTAGCTGCTCCATAATATTTTGGATTGTCTGAAAATGGCATCCGGCTTTGTGGGAGATCCTTCTTTGGCCTCTCTCAGCCATGGACACAAACCTTATAAGGTTTCCAAAGGAACACAAAACTTAATGCATAACTAATGATGAGTACAGGGCAGCCATTCAAGCACGCTGAATCACAGGATAAGCTGGGACCACTTACAGAAAGCGAACATCAATGTAGCTAAGAGTATGGTGGGAACAAAAAGCATGAACTGTGTGTGCTGTGCTTGGAGAGTAGTGGCTCCCAAAAGGATAACAGGGGTGAGATGACAGGAAGGCTACCAAAGAGTTCCCACAATGATGTTAGGGCCAAAAGGGCAGAGCCAGCTTCCCGGCTTGCTGCAGTGAGCTGGCAGTTGGACAGGTCTTGGGCATCGCGGCATTGATGAGCACCCGGCTCGACACAGGGACCCCAAAAGCCCAACCCACTGCTGTGGCTCTCCAGCCTTCTCATGTTGAGACAATACTTGGAGCCTGGACAACCTTGGACAAGCTCAGCAGCTCAGGGCCAGGCCGGTCACGCAAAGACCAAGAGAAAAGGGTCTCCTGGGGCTGGTGACTGAGGGCAGCTCCTGGTGGGGTCAGGAGCCTCGAGGGCCACTGGTTCCAAGGTAGCACATACAGGAGGGAGCTGCTATTAAGAGGATCATTAGATCCTCATGTCCATAGTGGGGAGGCTGCAAGTCTTACCAGGCGTTTCCCCCAGGCTACAAGTCTTACCTGGGTACTGAAGTTTACAGTGAGAGGCTTAAATTGAACCAAATGCTTTTCTTACTTGGAAGAAAACAAAACAAAACAAAACAAAGAAAAGAAAAATGGAAGACTTGGCTGCAGACCCTGGGTGCTTTAATGGACCACTGGCACTAAAGGGCACTTTTATGAAGAGGCAGAAGGAGTAACATACGCCCCTGGCTACAAGTTGGAGGTAGAAAGATGCCTCTTGGAAATGAAGCAAAAATTCAAGCAGTGGGGGTGATTACAACTGGAACAAATTACTGTCACAGGGGATTCCCTGTATTTTAATGTCTTTAGATCAAGCCTGACTCCTCATTTAAAAGATGCGCTTTAGCCAAAAACAAAGTCATTGGACTTCATACAGGAGTAACTGGATATAATTGTACGGCCTATCATACACAAGAGGTCAGAGTAGTTAAGTGCTTTGGCTCTAATCCCTACAAATGGAAATGCGTGTGTCTCTGCTCTGGCCTGCTGCACAGAAAATGTATGTCTTTAGGGGAAATTAACAGTGATGACAAGGCGTTTCACTGCCCTGAGGGGGACGTGCCTTTTGGATCCAGCTGAGCTCAGAAAGAAAACGGGGAGTGAGCAGATAACCCTCCCAGATGTTTTATGGCACTGGATGGAGACAGCAGATGATAAGGGTCAGCACAGCTCTGTACACTGGAACACGAGAGAGTTTTTTTTTTATTATAAAGCATGTAGTAAGTCTGTTTGTTCAAGAAATAAAATAGAGTGAATCAAAAGGAATAAAGGCTGGAGGCTAATTAAAAGCCTGTTTCTATTAATGCAATGGGAGAAACTGCTCAGGGACAGTCCATTATGTTGAATCATGGCCCTGTAATATTGCCAGAAAATGCTAAGAGCTTTGATGAGTTATCTTTGGTCCTGTTTGTTAAACACGACTGCTGAGAATCGCTCTGTTGTTTTCCCTGAGAGCGGGCACCATCTTCAGTGTTCGGGTATCCACCTGGAGAGACAACAACAAGGCAAGTATATGTCTCCTACCTAAGGGGGAAAGGACACATTTCTCATCTTGGCCCTTCTTTTTTTTTTTCCTTTAAATGAACGTACTGAATCAAAGTCCTAAAGCTGGCTCTTCCAGTCTGCAGGACCTTCTTCAGAGCTGCCCACCAAATTCTGGAGGGCAGCTCTTTTTGCCAAAGTGCAACTTTTTCCTTGAAGACTACACAAAGCTATGGAAAAGTACAAGGGAAGAACAATGTTTCAGTCAATTAATACAGATTGGGAAAAGATAATAGTACTAAACCACACGTATCATGACTGCACAAATCAATGAAAATTCGCTGATAATGCTAGTGACTACTAAAAGGCACAGTATGGAAAGTAAGGATGAAGGACCAGGATGTGAAACAGGAGCATTTGCTAGAAAACTGGAAAGGGCTAACTTTGACAGGCTTGTAGAAGCTATTTACTGAAGTACTATTTAAGACAGAGCTCACTTGACACTCACAGAAAACTTCTGAGATCCCACCGGTCCCTGCAGTCCCTATTCTGAGCATACTTTCTGTTGTATTTGCACCCCTTACTTACGGCAATAAAATTAAATGCTGCATTTCAGGACAATTTGGTTACAACCAAAAAAGTATAATTCATGATATAATAAACCAAATATACTGGAAGATTGCTAGAAGTACTGGACAACCGTGCATGAAGGCTTAAGCATTAAAACCTGTTTTCTTGCAAACTTTCCTTTATCTGCATCTGTCGGGAAGGTTCCTGCAACTTGCAAGAGAACAGAGACAGAAATTGGGGTTTTTTGTCAGCTTCTCATGCCATACGGGTAATCAGCGCATCAGCCTTTTACAGCCAAGAAACCTGCCTCCCTGTGAGCTGTAACTTGAATCATTCACCACGTTAGTCACAGCCGGGGGCGGCTGTGCTCTGCTTCCAGCCACGACTCTGCCGCGCCAGGAGAAGGGGTAAGGGCTCTTTTGGGAATCTGCAGCACGGCAGAGACTCCATCATTGAAGGGGGACAGTCACTGCGGAGACCGTGTGGCCACCTCCGCTTCAGGGCGACACGCTCCAGGGACGGTCACATTCATGCTGAGTTTTTCTGCAGCCTGTAGGTCTATTACTGTTTTTTCACCTTTTTCATCTAGAAGGCAGCAAAATGTGGAAGGCTGAGTGCCCAGACATACTATATTATCCAGTCTGACACCTGTTAACAGATAAAATGCCATTGTAGTACTGAGAGTGCTTCTTTCTTAAATGAACAGTGTTGCATTTCAACAAGGATGCTGAATGTGTTGCAAAAAGAAAGACTGAGGGTCTGTGTCTTCTTAACTCATCTGAATAGTACCTGGCAATCTTACAAAGTGAAAAACATTGCCTGAATTTTCATTAAGGCTCAGTGTTTGGATTCAGTGCCAGTTCCCATTGGCTTACTCCCTCTTCAAGATAAGTCGCAGATTAATCTATTTTAGTTTCTTACAGTAGCGAGGCCAAATTATCTTTGTACCTGCTCCAGTGGAGCCTCGCAGAGTTAATGTCATCACACAGATAAAACTCAGGCCAAAATTTGGTGTGCTGATTGCTTCCCATTCCCTGCTTTTCAGCTCTTTTTCAAAAAAAAGAGGACGGCCCATCCTTCAGTTCTGCAGGACAAATACCAAAGACATCACTTCTAAAATTTATATTTTTACTTTGCTTGATGAAGACTCTCTTTGGTGACTGTACATTTGTTTAGGCGGATTGAATTTGCTTAGCAGCTATTACAGACTGAAACTTGGCTCTAAAAGATCATTACCATGAATTAAGATAATTTTCTGTAGTGTAAATTCACCTCATAAATCAAGTCTGGTATTCATATGGCTGTGGAGATGCGCCAACTCACTTGCAGCTGTAGGCACTTGGAAATCAGCAGAATTTGTCCCTAAATCTGCAATTGTTTGGTGACATAATTAATGTATTATGACTTTAAAGTTAACAGATTATTTAAAGTTGTTTTATAATACAGAGTTTCAGGATATCTAGCACAAAACACCACTGCTGGTAAAAATGAGAAGAAAGTGGAAATTAGTGGGTTTTTCTAGTTCTGCCCTCACTGCAGTTATATCTTCCTCTCTCAAATATATCTTCCTCAAATAGCACTCAAATATATCTTCCTCTGCCTCTAACATGCTGGTCAGCAGAGCAAGCATTTCTTCAGTATTGGCATGCCATTTGGCTCTACGTGGAACATGAAAAAGAGATGCTCTCGCACCACAAGAATGTAAAGCACTTCCAGGATCAGGGGAGTCACTAAATAAACATTTCAAAATTACCTGGCAAGTCCTATTGAAATTGGGACCATTCATCAAAGAAACAGTTTAACATTAAATACATTAAGCAGGAGGTCAACTGAAGCTGCTGGTGGTTCAGCTCTTCTGAAATTTGGTCTATTATTACTGTTTAGCAAGTGCCTCCACAGCCAAGGTCCCTGTTTCGAAGACTCTCGACTAATCCCACTTCCTTCCTTATTTTTGTCAATCAAAAAGCGACTGGAGTTTCTGATTTTGGACGAGCAGACAGAGTGAAACAAAAGCTCTAGAAAAAGAAACCTACATGTTTGGGACAAACACTGAATTCATGAGAAAAAAATCTATGATTCAGCAACCACACAAGAGAAAACAAAAAAAATATTTCTTTCTATAATTTTGACAATTTTTCCAACAGAAAATTCTTTATTCACAAAAATTTTGCCTCAAATTTAGATTTTTAGCATAACCCAATTTTCAACCCTAAAATATGCCACGTTCACCAGATCTACAGTATTCTGTTACATTTGCTGCAGAAATTTTGCCTATGCTTTTCTGTATTTACACCTTTGTCCTTTAAACACAGACTGCCAGTCATGCTGTCCACCTTAAATAGCACAGGAACAAAGTTTGACTCCCAGCAGGTAGTAGTTTGAAATACCTGGTCCCTCTACTGCTGAGATACACTGAGCAAAGTTGTAATCGCAGGTTTTCCATGGAATTTGCTGCCTTCCTGAGCAAATGTTTTCTTCTGAACCAAATTCTCAACTCTTACATCAATGCAAATCCAGGGTAACTCCAGTGTAGTAACTCTAGATCTAAATTGGTCTGAGTGAAAACAGAACAGCACCTGAAGCATTTAAAATATTACTTGTTGAAATGAACTGTAGAAGCCATGTCCAAAAGCTCTGCCTTTGTTGTTTTAAGATATTTTGTGGGATATGCAAAAGGACTTCAAAAGAGGGGTCCTCAATTCAGAACAAAAATTACGTTCAAAATCAGCTTATAGCTTTCCAGGACCAAATCTTTCTGTACTCCCTCCTGGTTCCCTGTCAAGGCAACGCTTCCAGAAACACCCTCGGAGACTCCGAAAACATGCAATATAAAGTCTGGGCTGTAGGGAATAATGTAATTAGGAGAAATTAATGCAAAGTAGAGTCTCTCTGCAAGATCACGGTGTGTGATTGTAACATCTCTTGTACCTAAATTATCTTCCTCCTTTATGCAAGTTGTGCATGAGAAAAATCTGAAGGCTCACTTAACAGTTTCAGCAAGTGATCTGCATTCAGAAAGCCTCGTAATTAACAGCACATCATTTAGCCAAGTGAGTACTTAGGAAAGTGTGAGGTTGAAGAATAATGTGATCCCAGCTCACATGCCTCCATCCTGACCTGCTACTCTGGTCCCAGGCCTCTCTTCTAATTTAGCTAGTCAGATTTAGCTAGATACCAGACACATAGGAACCAGGCTGGGATAAATTAGCCCTCTGAAACCAGGCTTTGAATTTTAGCCAGATGAGGTAAAAATTGAGTGACTCACATGTGGTGCAATAACTCACTATTCGGTTATCTTCAGTCTTCTTCACACATCCCTATCTCCCCCCCCATAAACACCCTGAGAGCCTTGCAGGTCTCTGACACTTTACCTGGAGTACTTATCACACAGCTGATTTCCCCTGTATGAACATATATACAGATATTGCACACCATTTCTGTTGGTATCCCGCCTGCCTGTGCAGGATGTTTCTCACCTGCTCAGCAATTCCAGCTCTCCCTGTGAGAGTGCCTAAAGCCTTGTGCAACATGAGATTAAAACTGCCGGAAAGCCTTCCTATAGGTATTTACAACAATGTGTTAATTTTCCATGTTGTTTAAAAGGGGTGCATATCAATGGTTCATTCCTTGCTGGTTTATGAATAAATCTCAGACTTTCAACTCAGGCTGAGGCTGTCATTAAGTCATACAGGTTCTTTCTTTAAAAGTTTCTACAATGAGCTTTTTCCACATTCTTTCTGCTAAAATGTTGGACCCTAGGTTGGCTACCCCTCAACTCAATGATTAAAATCCCCTTGCCACCAGATTCCTTACATTTCTTTCTGACGTCCTCCAGAAGAGCTGTGAGGCAGCTCCTACCTGCCTTTCCCCCATCTGACTCCATCGTATTTCCTGCATCCCTCTGCTACGTGCCCCTTCCCCATCTCCGCAACACACGCATGGGCCTGCCAGTCGCTCCGGAGGGCCTTTGGAGTCATCCTCCCACTCCCAATGTCTCTCTTCTCACACCCTGGCCTTTCGCCTCCTCCTGTACACAAGGGAAGCTGGGTCTGCTCTCCGTCTCCCATGAGCCGAGCAGCACCCGGTCCTTGTGCACAGAGCCCCAGCCCTGCTCCATCACATTCTCCTCCCTCCTACTCCTTTGCAGAAGTTCCCGGTGCCCTCAAGATTCAGCGGCTGCATTGCACATGCGTCTGCCACTTGGTTGCCTTCTGGGTTTGTTCGTGTCACATACGTCCCTGTCCTTAACCTGGAAGCAATTCTGGGCAGGGACTCTACTGAATATGTTACAGTTTGAATGGTGTATTATAAATGACTTGGTGAATATAGTATTATAGTTACTCTGCTTGGAGTCTGACAGAGAGGGCTTTTGAAACCCTACAGAACAAAATTTGTTAAAAAAATCCCCAACCTCTAACATCCCCCTGGGTCCCCGAAAGAGCAGGAGACACAGTAATCCACCCATTTCCACAGCAATACCACTCCAACACAGGCTCAGAGGAATATCTGCTTTCCCCAAATCGCATCACGTCATGTAAGGAGGCTGCGACAGAAACAGATGTTGACGGTTTATCAAAAGGCAGTTACCACCGTGCTGATAAACTTGTTATCTGAAGGCTGCAGTTGTCAGAAGGGCTTTTGTACAGACCTCAAGCCCACCTGCCTGTTGAAAGAGGACACATCAAAGAGGCGCCGAGCCAGGAACAGCCTGACGCGAAACCCATGTTCAGCACCACATCCTTTCCAATGGCAATATAATCTCCAACAAGATGCATGAGTATATGGAGAATATGTCTGTACAGCATAAAATATCTGGCAACTGCCGTGGGTACTTAGCAGGGTTCACCACAGTCTGTGGGTCATAGCTGAAAACCTCACCAGAGGACACAAACTTTGGAAAATACAGATGAGTCAGATCTACAAAGCAGCTCGATTGTGAGGTAATTGACTTCACTCAGCCAATATTGCCTTTTTTTAAAATATTGCCAACTAAATATAAAAAGCAAGAGCCCAGTCATGTAGGAGGGATAGGTGACTGTGTTTCAGCAGGCGGTGAAGGCAGCGTGGGTAACCACCAGAGCCTGACAGTAGGGAACCCTGCAACTGAAGAGAGAATAAATGCAACGCCGGGGTGTATAAGCAAGATTAGAGATGTGGTATAACTGTGTCTGGTGATGCTACTGGAATTGCGTATGCCATTTTTGCCTCTACTCATTGAAAAACTGAAATGCAGCAATGGCTTGGATAGTACAGATGAAAGGGTGATAAAAACCTGCCTTAATATGAGAGGCTAAAGAATGTCATTTTACTGAGTTTATGAAAGACAAGGCTAAGCTGGCTTATTCATATTTTGTTCATAAATGAAACCCTTTCTGATAATACAGGGCTTTCGAGTAAACAGAGTCATGATAAGAGCCAATGTAGTAGACAGTGAAGTTAAACATATTCCTAGTAGACACAAGCTGATGATTTTTATCAGAGAAGATGATTAACAATGGGAAACAGTGGAAAAGACATTTAATGGATTTTCTGTCACATGAAGTTTTAAAATTAAGACTGGATGTCTTTTTAAAAGATATGCGTTAGCTCCAGAAAAAAATTTATGGGCATCATTCAGCAATTATTCTGTCTTGTATTATGCAAAAGACCAGGTTGCACAATCATGAGGGTCCCTTCTAATGTAAAGTTATGAGCCTATGCATTTTTAAAGCATTCTAAGCGCTTGAAAACAGTTAATTGCACCAAACTATATGATTATAAAAATGAGTCACTGTCTAGATGGACAGGCTGAAGAGGGTATCTTGCAACAGCTAGTAATCAGCTGCCGTGCTTATAGAAACAGACTCAACTGCAAAAAGCGAACATATAGATACCACATGGATGTCTATGCAAAAGACTCCCTGAGGGCACAGAGGCTGTCTGAGCCATGCTGGGTTCTTCTTTGGGTAGGAGATCAGAAAGGAAAATATTAATAATATATCGTGCTTGTTCCCTTTGTGCATTTGAAGAGATTTTTATCTGAACTCAGTTTTCCTGTTGCATCATTAGTCACCCCGGCTACCTCTCTCTCTCGCATCTCGTAACCATGCTTGAGCTGGGACTCGTGTTTGCAAAGCCAGGTGGGTCAGGCCGGTCATGTTCGGACTGGCTGGGCACGCAGGACCCAAGTGTCACCAGAGCCCCACTGTGCCGGAGCCTCCCAGCCTGAAGACCTGGCTGGCTCCTTCCACCCTCAGACCAGGGCTGAGCTCCCACGTAGGCAGTGTGTATCACCGGGGTGCTGGGGCGGGGTTCAGCCGTCAAACAGGGGGCTAACGTCACAGTACCAATCAGCAGGCATTGCTCGGGAGGAATCAGTGTGTGTCTGTTGGGAAATCTGGGACAAAGCAGAAACTGAAGAGGCACCAGACACATATGGCAACCGATGAGCCCCAATATGGTTTGGTGATGTCTTTTCATTTCTCTCCCCCTCCGGCCCCTCAAAAAAGGGCAGGGAGAAACTTTTCCTCTTCCTTTGCTGTTTTAGGAAAAAGGTTTTTTAAAGTATTGTGAGGCATCAGGGTAAGCCATTTAAAAGGGAACTCCTAAACAACATACAGAAAAATCGCTTTTTAAAAAAATCCATCCCCACAACTATTCCAGCTCGTTTCAGAGGAGTCACTGTGGATAAGTGATGTCTGCAGTCACTTTTCTTACTAAATAGTTCACTCTCTCTTTGAACACCAAAATAGCTTTCACCTCACATTTCAGTTTGCTGGGAACTCTTGTAATTGAGAAAAATATTCTTTGAGAAAAATGTTCTTCGGCTTTTTAAATAATGCCAAAAGATGCAGTTTCTTCATTTTACTCCACTTGTGCAGTATTAGCAAAACTCCGAACCTCCCTGAGAAAGAACGGGTGACCTGTTGGTAAGAGCCTTTGTCTTGGGAGACTAACAGATTTCCTCTGAGACCTTGCAAACGCACCATCCGACAGGACCGCTCGTGTACCTGTCCTGCTAACGTGAAACACAGTGCTGAGAGCCCCACGTTAACGCTGACCCTGTCCCTGGGCTGTGTTTTGTTTTGTGTCCTGCTGCCTGGTATGGTGAAACGCATCCTTCAACACTTAGGCACCATTTAATAAAAAAGGACTTACTTACATATGCAAGTTTTGAGAAAGCTTTTGGAAAGACACTGCCATAATGTAAAATGGATTTTGAAACCATACAACATTCCTAATCTTGCAACGTAAGGTTCCGCTTTTGTCTTCAGGTTCAAACTCACATAAAGCTTTGTCTACAGTATCTCACTAGCCCTTACAAGAGCTGGTTTAAAACAGCATTACCTTCATCAGATACAACTGAGTTCCTCCCCTGCAAAAAAAAAAAAGCTTTAATGATCTTCAAATATCAGGCTTTCTAAGAGGACCATAAGCCAAAATCTACTTGACTTTCCCCCTCAGCCTCCCTGTCTTGAAAAGCAAACTTCACATCTGCTTGTTATCAGTAGTTATCTCACAGCACGCCTCTGAATCATTTAGAAAACTCAAAGCACATGTTTATCCCTGCTGAGGAACCAGTCATTATGATGCTATTTACAGGCCCTTGGTGACCCAAGCTCACTACATGGTGTAGAAAACTGTCAAAGATTTTGTCTCAGGGGTTCTCACTGCTGCTAGGTTTAATTACTTACCATCAGCTTTTCAGCCATAAGGCTGCACTCCCTCCTTTCAAGCTGCATTGAGGCATGCCTGTGTGAGGACATGTGGGAAAGCTAAGATAAATCAATTAGACATATGAAGCACGTTGCATGTGACTTAAAGCAAGTTAAGTCCTCATGTGGTTACTCTTATTCAGGAGAAGAAAAAGGCTTTCACTTTCCTGCGTAGACAACTTCAAAGCTGCACCATTTTATAATTGTAATGTGTAGCGAAAAGCAATGAGGGGCCAGGTAGAGATGCCAATGGTCTTGGGCAAATGCATTCACATTTAAAAATGAAAAAAGCTGATTGATTAGTAATGTGGAAGGATGTTAAGTCCTCCTGTGACCAAAGTCTGCTTCTGACAAAACACTGTGCACACAAACTCCTCCAGGGCCTTTCTGCTTAGGTGGCGAGACAAGCCTTATACTCCTCTTAGCACAAGGATAAATAACTACATCACTACAACATGCTCAAAATAAGCCTGTGTTTTGTGGGACACAAAGTTTGATGTGGGGCTACGCTTCCACTGACTGTAAAGAGTCAGCAGCTTTGTTCAGTTTTTTCAATATTCAGGAAAACCATTTAAAGGTCTGATCTTACAGCCACTATCCAGCTTGCAACTGCTCCTTACTATACCATAGAGAAAATCCCCAGCATCAAATCCAGACCTTTGCCATTCTGGAGCAAAAGGCTAAGGATATTGGTTTCTCCTTGTACAAAGAGCGGAAATCCCTTCATATTATTCTTCTTAACCTTCTTGAAAATCTGTGCAGGGCTAGCCTCACATTTAATTTTTCATGATTTTGAGTCAAAACAGAGCCCTATGTTTTTTGCTTTCCAATGAATACTTTCAGCAGTGATCCATCTCTACCTTTTTTTTTTTTTTACCTAAAAGTGTTTCAACAAGTTAAAAAGTTCTTTTAAAGTCTCAGCAAGACTTCAGGAAACAGCAGGAATCCCAAGACTGCCTCCTCCTCTCGTTTTGCTAAAGAATATTTTGAAAAGGTAACAGCATCAGACAGGGGCATTGCAGCTTCCACTGCTTTCAGAGAATGTCTCTGTCAGGGGACATACAGAGAAGGGACCTACAATGCCAGACTCCAAGTCTTAGAGTACACATATGAAAACTTGTCTGAAGCTACTTACTGTAGCATATCTGTATGATGTACCAATTACAGACAGAGCCATCTACTATAAATTCTATAGAGAAATTATAAGGTGTCTGTCATCTTCTTAATTAAACAAAAAATCAAAAAGAATTAAAAAAAAAAAAAACCCAAACCAAAATAGTTCAGCAGATTGAAAACAGCTGAATGTCACCAGGATTTCCATTTCTTCATGTGGAGAAGTATCTGTAGCTGACAACTTCAACCACACGTTCTGCATGCTGCCTTGTTTCACACTGTGGGGGGGATGTTTATATACCCACTCACATGTGTTATGTTCTTTAACAACATAATATAGAGAACTGGAAAAGCTTAAAGAGAAAGCACTTGGGCACAGATAGGTCAAAACCAAAGCTAAGTCTAACTTAATTATGCCTCAATTCTCATGTTCCTATTACCAAACTAGTATAAAATTTGACTACAGTTAACATTTCTGGCTTTATCTTGAGAAAACCATGGAAACTTGGGGTTGGATTAAAAAAATGCTTCGACTGCATTGCAATGTGACACTGGAAAAAAAGTCTAGAGGCAATAAGTATATACAAAATATCTGTTCTGCCACGTAAATAGTTATTAAAAGTTTAGTTAACGTTCCACAGTGGTTTGACAGAATAGACTTTGAAGAAATCAAATTAGAAATGAAAAATGTGTATGCAATTTATTTTGCACATCCTAGTGCCACTGGTCCAGTTCAGTAAGTGCGAGGAGGCTGCTGCCTTACTCAGAGGCGAAACGTGTATTTCAAGTCTGCCTTCATTAAAGCAGTGCAGTACAGTTTCCTTTACTTCTCCAGTTTCTGGCTTGCACATGGACTTGGACTGGACTGATTCTTTTTGCTGAAGCTCGGCTTGAGCTGGGATGAAACTCCAGAGGTGTACGTCACCGACATACAGGAGGGAAAGACAGCGATGCACTGGAAGGGGTTGTTTCTGCTGCTGTTGAAGACTGTCATTCTCCTCTCACGCAAGCAGCTCATGATTTTGAAGTGACACCACCCTCCTGGTTAGCTCCCCACATAGTATTTGCTTCACGGAAGGTTTTACTTCACTGTAGGCTTTACAACCTTTTCTTCAGGCCCAGGTCCTGCCATAGTTAACCAAAGCTTTCCACTTCCATTTAATTTTTCTTCAAGAGGTAATTACTGCAATGCACTCAGGCTTGGAGCTACCCCTGAAGATCACTCGGAGGCAAGAGCTGCCACACACCGTGGCTTCCCACTTGCTAGGAATTGCTCACCACAGGTGACTTGTCACAACAACTCTTTCGACACACTGTACAGATTTGCATCTCTCATTCAAAGTTCAAAGTTGCATTAATCTAGACTAGCTGAGATGCAGGGAAGCTGGCATCTTTGCGCTAGCTTGCTGAGGTTGGAAAACCAAGGGCTTGATCCACAGAAAGCTTAGGCAGCATCTCACTTTTGGGTACAGTGTATTCCCAAGCCTTTTAGAGCTGGACGTCACTGCTTCTGCCCTCTCCTTTGCTGCTTCTTTACTCCAGGATCATCCTGGTGCCTCCTTCTGCACAGACCTCATCAGGTCTGCAGGCTCCTCCAGTGCCCCTCTGCCTTCCCGCTGTCTCTCCTTGCTGGGTCCCTGCCACACGAGGACGAAATGCAAGCTAAGGCCCCTGCAGAGCTGGCTACCTGTGCTGCGCTCTGCTCGGTGGTGTGCCTCGCTGGCCTGAGCAGGAGCTGGTGATCTGTAACTGAGGCTGCGTGTACCTTGCTGACGGTGGGAAATCAGGATACGACTCAGAGAAGGCACCAGGCTGAAAAGGGACGCAGGTGCCATTGTGTTAAGTCACTCCCTTAAAAGGTGGAAGGTCTGTACCAGGCGGTGGGTACGTGGGAGGTGTCGTGCCGGACACCGGAGAGCCAAAGCTGAGGCACAGCTTCTCGGGGCTGTACTCTAACCTCCAGTTCACCTAACTGCAGCTCCTGACAGTAAACACCACAATGGGAAGCCTGGCATAATGACGCAGGGATAGGGTCTTTCAGACTACAAACCAACATCTTCTGCGTAAGAATGCAACCATAACTGTTTGAATTTAGCTAGCCCTTGTTTTGATCTGGACGCAGCCTGTTTATACTGCCTAATTGTAGTCATTCCTGTGGCTTTGTTTGTTTGTTTACAACAGTACTGGGAGTTTGGGAAAATGTTGCAAAAGATTCAAACGGCAAAAATGGCGGTCATTCTTTAACCTAATGTTTATAGTTTATAGGAGGGCTTTAACATGCATTACAATATTGCAAAACTCCAGAATGTCTTTGCATAGTTCGTCAGTATAAACCTGGGGACAATTTATGCAGCGCTGAGAAACAGCTATTTCTGGTACAGTTGTGAGCTCTTGCAGTATCAGGCACACAAGATAAATCACCTATTCAAAGATGATGGAAACACTACAAAGAGATTCAAACAAGTTTACTATTAATTAACATCTACCATCGTGAAAAGACTCTACAAGAAGTTCTGAGATCAAGAAAATGAAAAGGAGGTGGCACCACCCTCCTGTTATGTCCCCACATAGTATTTGCATCATTGAAGGATTTACAGCAGTATTACTTATTTCCTTTTTTCCCAGACCCAAATGGGCTTTCTGAAGATGTCCTGCGCTGAGTTTGTATGCTATATTTCTCATACTTTAGTATATATATTCCAAAATTGTCCCTTTTTCCAGGATTTGTCAAACTTACTGATACATCAACCTAAAGAGTCTCAACCTTCTCATAGTCTGGTTGGAGATAGTATGGTTCACCTGAAGAAGCAAAGGTCTGGCATCTTATTTAGCAAGAATCAACGGGACAGTTCAGGAAGGGGGAGTTTGAAGAGCTGTATGATAGTTCGGAGCTGCAGTCCAGCAGACTTTTAAAGAGGGTATTTCACTTACACGTTCACTAGATACGTACACTTGAAAATTTTCCTTGCCTTCCAATGCAGGGCCCTAAAACCTATAGTTCTGGTACCATGAGACCAAAACAGTTCTTGAAGTGGGACATCAACAGCCTTCTTTCTTTTAACAGCAGTTAAGTGCTCTGACACATCCAAAACCACAGGAGCTTTCTAACTAACCTCCTTGTGGACACTTTCAGGTGAAATGCTCTCTCCACACCCTTTGCTTCTCCTCCACCCTACGCCTAAATTACCAGATTCACATAGTGCAGTGTAACTTTTTGTTGTGACGCTGATGACATTCACTTATCGTGCACGGTGTATTTTCTAGAAGGCACAAATATTTCATTCAAGATGTCCATTCTCTGTTGCCTGAACCTGAAATTTTCACTCAGAATTGCCCAGGGTTTTGCTTTGCTTCCTCTTGTCCTTTATTTTGTTGAACCTCAGCATGTTGAGCTTTGCAACCTCATGTTCCCCCTCAGTATTGAGGATTACTCTGGCTTGTGGTGAAATATCCATCTTACACTTTCTTCCCTCTTTGTTCACATCTGGAGCGAGGCATGATGTCATCAGTATGGTATGTCATCTGCCTCATCTCCCCTGGTAAAAATGAGGAAATTTGCTTGATGCTCAGCATTCATTCAAGAGTCCTAACACAACATGAAGCTGCTCGGAGCAGCTTAACCGCTCTGGCTGGTCTGATTTATCTGTGCCATCACAGTCCTCCTCTCTGGGAGGACTTTAACAGCCATTGCCTTGCTCTCAGAAAAAAATAACTCGTCTCATTCACAAATTCACATTCCTCTCTGCCCTTCCCCTAGCCTTGAATCCCATTTCTGTGCCTTTAAAGGTGAATTATTTTCTTGTTTCCCTTTCATTCCAGCAGAGAGATGGCCCCTTTTCTGTTTCAGTGGGATCCGGGTCTTCCTGCCGCAGCTGCTCCCTCCTGGCCAGCGGCCGACTCTCATCCGAGATCACTCTTAATGTAGTTTATTTTTCTCTGTCCTACTTGTTTCATTCTTTGCCTTTTCTTCAGGCTGGACCTCTCTTAATCAATCTCAGTCTTAGCCCTTTTTCCTTTCAATTCAGCCTTTTCTGCTCTGCTGGGTTTGGGGGTAAGGGAAACAAGGCTTCCTTGAAGTGATTTGCTTACTCTCTTTTTTTCCGATTTCCTTACTCTTCTCTTCCTCTGCCAGGGAGGTCAGCCGAGCTCTGACCTTGGGTAACAGTGCAAACTGGAACATTTGTCGTTGCAACAGAAACAATTGTTTAATTAATTAAATGATCCAGAAGTTGCAGAACGAAGCCAGCAAGAGCTCTCCTGCCCGCTGAGACCTGCTGCACTACATCTTACAGCGCCTTCCAGGCTGAAGCTCACTCTCAGGGAATAAAGGCATGACTCTGATACCATCCCTCCTTGTCAGTCAGCAGCAATACAAGCCAGACATATTTATTTATGTATATTTATTTTTACCTTTAAAAGAAAAATAAAAATGAACCCTTAAAACTCAAGTTGTGTTGTTGTGAACCCTTATTTTGCTTCATGTGGCTTTTGTTTATACAACTGAAGAGAAAGTTGATAGACTTGAAATATCTGAAGGGTTCTATAAGAAACGATGACATGAAATCTTTATTGGAAAGAAGTAGTGCCTATATTTGCTCCTATGGATGGCAGTAGGCACGTACCATTGAATCCCACGGAAACAGAATGCGGCCCTACGGTTTCCATCTGAAATGTTTTAAAACCATATTGGCCTGAATGGGGTCTGAGAATTTGTCCTGTACAAAGAGAAAGAAATACTCTTTAGGAGACTTTTTTGTCTGCTTAACACGTGTTCATAGAGATTGAGCCACACTCTCTAGGAGTGCCGGGGTCACTGAACCAAGTAAATGATTTAGGGAAAATACAGGGCCATATCAGAACGCCATTTGTTTCCATGGTGTGGGGTTATCTCACCAGTTCTCAAGAATCTAAGCCAACTATTTTACCAATGTCAACTGGCATAAAATCTAGGGCTGACCATTCTGATATAAAACCATAGTGCCTGGAAATCATGAGTAATCCATGGAGAAACTGTCCTTAATTAATAATCACATTTCTTTAGAGCCCCAAGTTTGCCATGTAGTGTTCAGTAGCCTCTTTTATGAGTAGCCACACTTTACCACGCCATCTGCAGAAGAAAATAACTGCATTTAACAGAAGCGTCTCTTTATTTAGAGCTGCAGGGGGAACTAATTAAAGGTAACTGAAACCACAGCTGCTAAAATAATTATATGGCATCTAAACTATTTTGGAAAGCTCTCATTGTTTCTCAGTGTGACATATGCAGAATATGATTGGAAACCTACCATCACCTTGAACAACATAATTGTGGCAAACGATGTACCTAGAACTCTATAGGATACTGCTTAACATAGATATGTGTAACACTCATTTATGTTTTATGTGTATGTACACACAAACACACACACACATTGTACACATGGACCTTTTTTAGTACTCTTACTAGCTGCATATAGTCTTCAAGACTTAGGAGAGAGAAAGATGTATTGGCATTACAAAACTGTAATAAAGAGATGCCCACTTTTTTGCAAAGCATTTTATAATCACACATGGAACTGATTGTTTGGAATTAAATACATTAAACATTACTCAACCAGTCTTCAGTTAAGAAAAATTTTCTTTCAATCATTTTCATGTAACAAAAAGGCTTGCACTTTATATATATACAAAGAATGGCAGTACTGAAGCTTGGAAAAAGAGTTTCAGATGAGGTTTGAATTATTCCAAACTCAGGGCTCAGTGGGGAGCTCAGATTTTACATCTGCACAGGGATGCAGCTGTCAAAAAGAGGTAAAATCAATTGACAAAAACCACCAGAAAACTAATCTGATTTTGTCATTTGGACCTTATTCAAAATGAAGTCTTTAAAATGAAGAAGAGGAAGGATGTGCTTTTGAACTCCCTGCTACTTTAACTGTTTCTCTCCAAATGATGTTCATCATCATGGTGTTTCAGTCTCTTTTTAAATTGATTAATACAATCGGGTCTGGAAAAGGCAGGCATTATCATAGACGGATCCAAAGTTGGATCTGGCTTTAATTTTACAAGCACATTCTTCTCTTTACATCCGATCCAACGTTTGTTATTAATCATACCAAAATGTTTTGGGGTAACACTGTTTCCCCAATAAAGCCATAACAAACTTGTGTGGGAGCGTGGGGCACTCCTCCGGGGGTGCGCACCCTCCCTAGCCTTCCCAAGCCCAGCACCTTGGGCCTTTCCAGAGCAATAGCCCCATATGCATCTCCATTAGTTGAATTGCACTTCACTCTTGGCGAAAGAGAAGTGTGGTGGTCTATAATACAGTTATCACAAAGTTTATCAACAGTAAGCTTGGTTTTGCTGATAGTCCTGCTTTTCTAAGTGACAGCCCAGCCAACATGCAAATACCTAAGTAGCATGCAGCATCACAAAACAAAGTATTAATAGTTTGTTTAAAAAAAAATCTAATGAGAACCTTGGTGACATCTTAGTACAAATATTACTTGGAAATAAGAATGAATACCAGAAATTAAATCATTTCCATACCTTGGAAACAACATGCTGTCCCCCTGGAGATGGAGGAAAGGAGATGAGGCCACAAATTGGCAGGACAACAGCTGCATTTACCACTTTAAACAATATATGGTCAGCAAACAGCTATTGCTAAAAGACTGAAGTACAAATCTCCAACTCAGGTGTTACTTTTGTCATCATATGTGGATGTGAAAGATGGAACTCTATCAAAGACATAGGCAGAGTCTGAATGTTTTTGAAAATAAACACTTCGGAAAAATACTAAGCACTAAATGGACTTCAGGGACAATATATACCAAGATATATCAGAGCATCCAACAAGTCATTATGTCTAAAGTGAACTAGAAAAACACCGTAACGAACAATGACAGGCAAATGGTGAGGAAATATGTAAAGAATGAAGTTGATTTGTTTGCCGTTAACAGACATTGAATAGGGCGGTGGATAAACCCCCAGAAGGCCTGACTAAAAGAATTCCCTCCTTCAAGCCTGCTGGTAGGAGGAGAGGGATAGCACTTAACAACATGCTCAGCATGAAAGCAGGAGTTCCAGTTAGTCAGGGACTGCAATGACTCCTAAGTGCCCTAAGAAATGCTGGGTGGCTTAAGGAAGCATTCAGACCCAGATACGACAATTTTCACGAAGTCATTTGCCTCATTAATTTTTTTTGTAAATAGTTTAATTTAAATTTTCCCCATTGTCCTCTTGTATGTCACACATTTTCCTTGGTACAGCCAAGGAAAATCAGGCCAGGAGCCAGGATGTTGGCTTGGAATGGACAATGTCCTTCCATTGGCTTCTACTGGGGCTCAGAGCAAGTCATGCAGGCACAGCCTCTTAAAAGCACTGTATCATCTAAAGATGCAGATGCAAACCTTCTCTGACTTTAAAAAGTGCCTTAACAACTAAATCCTGCTGAAATCAAAACAGCATTAAAAGATAAGCAAAAAACATCACCTTGCAACATTGAAAGCAAGCATGAATTAAAAATGCAAAATTTATTCAGGATCATCTAGTCAAATAGTCTGTCAAAGCAAAATATATTCTGTACAGTTTCTATTTTTTTCCCGAAGTTGTTTCTCATTGCTGTTCTAATGGACCCTGTATGAAACCAGGAAGCACACAGGCCAAAAAGAGATATATGGAAGCTATAGATAGACTGTATGAGGCCTGCTCTCAATTACAGCAGAGCTGGAAGGAGTGCAAATGAAAACCAGACTGACAGTCTGGGTATTTTATGCCTCAACGAGACCTGCAAATTTAGATAGTTTCAAGAATATCACATATGAAGTTTGATCGATAAAAGGCTCAGAGACTGAATGGTCTCAACTTGTAGACATCTTCATTTTGACTTGATTGAAAACATCATTCCCTGTCTTGGACGGTATGTGTGTCACATCAGTGGAAGGAGATTAAGTTCACCCTGTTGGTGCCTTTTCAGATCAAATGTGTTAAGAATGACCCTGACATGCCAGAAGTGTTGACTGACAGTCTCTTTCCCTCAGATGCTGGAGAGGTTATGCAAATCACCGTGTTTATGAGCTGCTACACAAGATCCGAGCCAAGTTTGGTAGAAACCACCCCTCCATTTCACTGGCTTATGAGCCCACCCAGAGGAGCTGGAAACCTCAGACAGTGTTCCTTTCTTATGGAATGAGAAAATGCCGCACTGAAACTAAAAAATAGATTGACTTGAACTTCTGAGCCAAGATATTTATGTTTCAATTGCCTTTTTAAAGTAACAGCAGATAGGAGTTTCCATTTTCCTTGAAGTCATTTTCAAACAGGAGAACGGGTCTGAAGAGTGAGTTACAGCCTGTGCCAGCAGAGAGGATTAAGGTTGTCAAGATACTATGATAAGAATTATGGTACTTTCACATTAGGATTTGGGATTGGAAGTATTGAAAGAGGGCCCTTACAGAGAAACTTGGAGGCTGTCCTCATTTTCCCTGCTCCACACTGCTCATAGCTGCCCCCCGCTTCATACTAAATAATCATTAAAATAGAGAAGCTGTTGATTTTAGTTTGGAAATCAGCTCTAAGGCAAGCAAATATTGATAAAATGCCAAGATGTAGTTGAATACATTCTCCAAATTCCTAAATCTGGCGAAAAATTTCCAGTAGAGTGATAGCACTGAAATGAATGCATGCCCTCTTCTGCAGAGGTAAGGACTGGGCACTGCTCAGAAAATGTCTGGCAGAGGACACACTTTTGTCATACAAAATAAAGCCATATCTCATCACTCAGATCTGCACTCTCTCCATCTCATCTCATCTCATCTCATCTCACCTCACCTCACCTCACCTCACCTCACCTCACCTCATCTCATCTCATCTCATCTCATCTCATCTCATCTCATCTCATCTCATCTCATCTCATCTCAATCTCATCTCATCTTTCCTTCTATTTCAGCTACAGCCATACCAATGCTGATCAGTGTAAAGTCTTACTTCAAGTGATAGACTGATAGACAACAGTCCTGTTTATATGTCCCTGTGTGAGACTGAGGCGGTTCACTACAACCCTGTGGAAATGTCTGGGCATCCTCTATGCTACATTAGCCATGCACACAGGGAAGGATCAATCTCTCCATCAGGCTCAGGGCAGCACGCTATGAAGAGCAATGTTCTTATTCTGGAAGTTCTGACTCATGAGCTCCTATGCATCTGCCAACATGTTCAATATTGAAACACATAACCACAAAGAGAAGGTAAAAGGAAGACAAACCACACTTAGGTTATTCAAGGCCGCATCTTTACAGCAAAGAAAAATAGGAGTGAATAAGGCAGGCTGAACTTGCCCCCACATGGGTTGCTTGTAGGCCCTACGTGAAGAGTGTGTTGGAGTGCGTTGGTCAGCATCTAGCTGGCTCCACAAACTGAGACACTGCAATGGACTCTGGCCTCAACCAAACTCAAACCCTATGAATTACTGTAGGCAAGGATGATGCTCCAAAACTTTCATCTACATGAAAAAAACCACATTCTAAGTCTTCAGAAAATTGTCTACAAATGAAAGGACGTTGTCCTGTTGAATGCCAAACTGTGAAGCTGGGACCCTGCATGTGTGGGTAAATTGTTAAAACAATCAAAAGAATTGAACAATTCAGTTGAGAAGTCAGTCATACAGCTGGTTGAGTAATGAACACATTCAAAGAGAAATATTTCTGAATAAAGCGTAAAAATATTGCCAATATTTCTGAGTAAAGAATTTCTAATGACTAACTTGACCTGTAAATTAATTCCATGAAAAAAGTGATTTGGATAAGCTTGGAAGTCAAAGGAAGTAAAAGAAGCTTGCAAAACTTTGGCATTTAAACAGACTCATAAATAGAAGACATGTAGCCATAGATGAACAACAAACTCCTTTAACATGCCTATTTTCTAAAGAGAAAATCACTGCAGATATTTTAGATATTTTCAGGACAGGCTGCTATGGTTAGGGTCTTCATTTTTGCAAAGTAAAAGAAGAGCAAGATATTGTCTAGAAACACAGCATTATGCAGATAAAGCAGATTTAAGAGTGGAAATTCCTCTTGCTATTGAAATTATTAGTGTCTTGTGCACCGAAGAGAATATAGTCTCAAAAAGCATAACCTCCCTGCAACGCACAAAGTGTAAAACAGCTGGCAGGATGTGCCAGGCTTATTTGCCCTGACCCGTCTCCCTGGGGCCCCCCACCCCGCACCCTCACCCATGGGCCAGAAGCACCAATAAGCTGAGTCCCGGGACCCCCCTCACATCCAGGGCTATGGCATCGCCTCGCACCCAGCCCTGGCTGGCTGTAGCCGTGGGCTTGCTGGAGGGCACAGAGTTGGTACATATGCTCCCCACAGGTGTGCTGCACCTGACCGGCACAAGAGAGTGGGGTCTTGCCCACCCAGAGGAGTGGTAGGGCTAGAAAGTGGCTCTTGAAAACTTGGTCCTTCCCAGCTTAAATAAGAAAGCTAATACAGAAAGCAACAGAGACTCTAATATATGATAATAATTAAAACATATTCAGATGGTGACGAATGAAAAGGGATATTGAAGGTTAGAGAAGAAGCATAATTGTAAGGCAGTAGCTGAGCTTCCGCTTCTAACAAAAACAAGAGAAACACTATGAAGGATGCCATATTGCACTTGGCTCCTGTCCTAAAATAATTCCACATTATAAATATTTGATGCAGCACTTAAGACTATTGCCTCCACAGGATTTAATGTAGTATAATGTAATACATCTGTTTGCTACCCACATGGTATGAAGAGAGTGAATGGGTAAGATACGAACAAAAAATGCAAAACCGTATTGTATAATACTACTTCTGCGTTGATCATGCTGAGCTCATTACCTGTTGAATTAAGATGATGGAAAATGTTTCATAATATCTGAACAGCATGATCTCGTTCATTGTTTTTTGATCTACAAGACTGTATCAACCCTGTTCCTACCTTGACTTTCTGTACTTGTGGAAAGTACCATGAGGAGTTGTGACTTGCATGGCCACTGCGTTTAATGTGAAAAGTTGGAGTGCCTGTATGAAAATGCAGCAGCATAAGACAGGTACGGTCAAGTAACTTAAGGAAATATGCCTGCTTTTTATATCTTCAATTTAAGTACTAAAAAATCTATCGTCACCAGCTTACACTACCTGAAAAATTGTATATTGAAGACATATGTGTTAACCAAGTTAATGAACCTTTCCATCAACCACATTGCAGCGAAGTGACACTTTCTTACTCTACTTTGAAGAGTTGCAGGATTGCCCTACTCTGACAGTTATCTCCTGTGTGAGTTCCTCTGCTCAGCATCCTTCCCGCTTACAGGGGAATCTTTCTTAAGAGAATCTTACAGTGTATCTTTCTTAAATCATAAGTGCTATAGTCAAAGAAAAATGTTAAAAGCCACAAGTCACATTAACAAGTAAACAAACTAATGTGCGGACAACACATACGGGATGACACACACTTTCATCACTGCAGGTCTGTCACTCCTGTGATAACAAACTCCACGCTGGCTTTTTGTTCTTCTGACGGCAGCTTAGATTGGTTTGAAAAGAAAGCTACACGGAGAAGGTAATTACAGCACAAACTTTTGGTTTCCACATGGTGCCGTGATCAAAGTGTGCCAATCTGTGGTGCTCCCAAGCTTGACAGAGTTAAAAAAAAAAGAAAGAAATTCTTACTGTGGGACAGAGTAAAACATTTCCAGCCCCAGAAGATGGAGCCTCTCTTCATTCATGTTTTACTTTCATCAAAGCATTTTCGTGCGGTGGTAGACTCAACCAGGATTTTCAGAGGGGCAAACCATCTTAGATGTCCTTTGTCCCTTTGGAAATGTCAGCGCTGAGCTCCAGAGAGACCACGCACGGTCTGGGAAGGGGCGCAGCTCTATGTGCCTGCATTGCAGCGCTACCCGCCTGGGGTAGCCAGGAAGCAGGAGGTGGCCAGGAGACACAGTTCAGCCAGGAGCTACAGCTGTGCCAGGCCAGGAGACACGGTTCAGCCAGGAGCTACAGCTGTGCCAGGCCAGGAGACACGGTTCAGCCAGGAGCTACAGCTGTGCCAGGCTCCCAGGTCCCACCAACACTGACTGACCCGTTACTGAGGGTTCTGGGAATTCATTACAATGGATCCACTTTGGTAAGCTCAGTATCTCTGTGACAATCTTTTCCTATGTCTAAACCACAACACTTTGTTTTCTCTGAAAGCTGCCGATGAAGCAAACACTAGTTTTTTTGGAAATTGCTTTGGCATCTCTCAGAATATCAAAATGAGTCAATCATTTAGCAGAGAAAAACAGACTTAGGCATAGTTTGGCATGCCATTATCTTGCCTCCTTTACTATATAACTTTTCATATCTGTGCCTCATCTGGGAAAAGACACAAATCCATCATTTGTGGGAAGCTAGATAATTAGTCACTCTAAATAACAACATATGAACTACAGCTAAAAACTAACCAGACTGGTAAACAGGAATTGCAAGACTGATTTTTGCTTCTTTACCCAGAGTTTCACACAGATGAAATAAATGCTTAATTCAGCCCTTCTCTAGCAGCGGTTCACAAACCAGGGGTGGTTTGTGAAACCACACAGCTTGCTCATGGAACCGTATTAAATCATAACATTTCTCAGTTCTGTTTGCCTGCACTGGTCATCCCCCCTCAAATTCGGTGTTTACTGGTTCATTCATCCACAGCTTGGAGATCTACAGGTTTCAGGTCAGGTCAACCTAATGACCAGAAATGTAGCCAGTTGTTCATAAACAATTTTCCACTCAAATGCACAAGAGCCTGATTCGGCAGCCCCTTAAGCCAACAGCACTCCTCCTGCAAGAGCCAAGAAACCAAGGTAACAGTGTCTTGAATAAAGTATTAATTTTTTGACACTGGACAATGTTTACATTTTTCCTTAGCAAATAACCCATCCATATGTACTTAGTTATGGATGAATTTCTGATTTCACACACACTGTGGGTAAACACTGTGGTCAGAGGTTGCTAGGAGCATATATGTGTATAGCTGTTAGTCATCATGTTCTCCTGTCCTTGTAGAGGACATAATTAAGAGTATATCATTCACCTCTTTTGTTTGCATTATGGATGGACCTGGCTGAGAGCAGCAGGAATGAACTTGAAACCTGGGTCATGAATGTGGATGGTTACAAGAAGGATCTCAGCTAGCATATTTGATCTCTTGAGCTTGGAGGACAATTAGAGCAAAACTGAACAGCTTAAGTTTTCCTTTAATTAGTCTCCAGTCTGCAATGTATGGGGGTTCAGAGCTTGAATCAATTCTTATAGAACTCATGGTCCTCTTTTCTTTTTCCATCAATATTACTATTTCCATTGAAAAATATTTAGTTTTTAGAAAGGAGGGAAATGTGATAGTCATTTATTGCCCCCACACTGCTAAGAAATTCCATGCTTTTATGTGCAGGAAGCATTGTGTTGATGTTGGCTTCCCCATGAGTTAAAAATCTTGTTTAAATGTTGCAGAATCTAAATGCTCTTTGAGGTTTTTCTGTGTTGTTTTATGGAAAGGCTTCTGCCTGATTATTTACAGATGCTGTCTCTGAGAAAGCCAAAAATAGTCCTTTACTAATTCAAAATTTAAACTAGCATTTTTATTATTTTATTGTGTAACCAAGAAACTCTGCACTGGGGTCCACAGTTCAAAGAGGAAAACAGAGCCCTTTGGCTCGCTGTTGGCATGACAGGCAGCGACATTCCCGTTTAGCTAACGGCAGCTCCAAGCCTTGGCAGACCACAGGGCCCTCTGCAGCAGAAATGCAGCCTCCAAAGCATCTTCCAGCACAGACTCCCCAGGTTACACGACCATGAAGGACTCGCATTGTTTCAAAAGTTACTTCTCCCACAGTAGCACAGGGTGTTTAAAACAATTTTAGGAATTACGACAGCCCTTCAAGCCATGCTGCTTTTCTATGGCCACCTTGGCAGAGCGTCAGTAAGGGATTTTTTTTCAAGAGTTCATGAAGTGCTAAGATATATCTTGAGCTCAATAAGCAAGAAATGTTGCTCAGCCAGCTCAGCAAGCAAGCGTTTCATCAGATGAAACACTCCTCCAAAGTTTCTCTTTGCTTCTCCAAGGTTAAGGAGTTGTGAACACTAACAAACAGGGGGACTACCCTTATCAAAGAGGAGCCAAAGAGCCTGGATCTCATCCTTGCCAGTCTAAAGACAGGTTTTAACCTCTATTCTCTCAGCAACCAGCAGCAGAAGAGCTGCACTTTCCTTGCTGCCTCAAGCGACTGCTTTTCTATCCTAGGTCCCGTATATACCTGGTCAGGGGGTTGTTCCACTGATTGGGAGACCATGCATTAAACTACTCCCATCCTATGGATATGGCAGCTCCAGCGATCCCAGGAAGGGATCCCAGTACAAACTAGCAATATGGGAGGTGGGTTACCAGACATTATTTCTGCCTCACGAATAGCTACAGTAAGTGCATGGTTCAAAAAAGCCTTCCTGACCTAGGTGAACTCATCAGCCTCATCAGTCTCTCCAAATCCCTGCATCGTGCAATGGTTAGGAGGGAGAGCAATGTATGAAAACCTCAGCATTGCAGTAGACAAGAAGATACATTACTGTTATCATTACAAAAAGTTCTGCATAAAATATTGTTGATAAAACATTTGTAAATGTAATTTTCTGCTTGTCAGCAGGTACTAATACTAACTGAAAGCTGCTCCTAACTCAGTCTGAACAAACACCTTCTTGCCTACTACAGCATGGCTTGGAAACAAAACAGGAGCTGTTCGTGAACCACCAGTTGTCTCAACCCACAGGTGAAGTAACGCACAGGTACAGGACAAAGTCTGTGGGCCTACATGGTAGACCAAATTGTCTTCTAATAGACTGCCCTACAATCTGGATGATATCTTTCAAACATAGGGTTTGGGAGGTTTGTGTTTATTTCCTACAGTCTAATTTCTTATCTGAAAATAGCATTATGGATTTTCTGAAACTAGCAGCAAACCCCTCTCAGGTGATTTCTTCACCACCTTTTTTAGTTGGTACAGAATGTGTAGTTGTTCTGCAGTTTCATTTAAAAAAAAAAAAGAAAAGAAAACTGGGCTATGCTTACTTCCTGCAGTTGACAATTTCCTTCACTTCAGATAGACACAGCTACCAAAGATGATCGGAGAAGTTCGTACATTGACAAATAAATTAGGTTCTTCTTTGGATGCAACAAAATATTATCACTTATTTTGAATGGCAGAAACCTCTCTAGAACAATTAGCATTTTAAGGCTTTAACTTCTTGCAAACTATAGATTTCTCCCAGGTATGAAACCACTTGAGAACCAAGATCACAAAGTCAAATTTGATCTAAAATTGAGCTCTGATCTTTCCTTCCCAAAACACAGTGGAGCTTGGATTCCTACAGGTTCTGTCTGGACGCAACTCATCTCTAGCACTGGTACAGCTGGCATCTGCTCCTTCTGAATGTGCCATCAGCTGAGACATGGGGCTGAACTTACGGATTAAATACAATATGGTGAAGAGGAAAGAATTCCTAAAGGATGTATTCCAGAGAAGCTGTTATATATTTAATTAAAATACATTGTTCTGCATGATATAATTAAAGTACAACCAAGAAACTCTGCTCTGAGGCCTAGGACCTTTTGGGGACTCTTACTAAGGATCATGCACTGGAAAGACCTGTATGATATATTTAGTCCTGTAAAGTTTCTTAGCCACAGCACAAGCTGGCCATATAGTTACTTCTTTTATTTCTTGTAACTCCATTTTGAAAGATAATGTACGTGAAAGATAAGTTGCACTGCTATCCTACTTTTCATCCAAGGATTTTACAAGCTTTAGAAATATCTATAAATTTCTCTGACAGTGCTGTTCCCCACCATTGCTGCAATTTAAGAACCTCCCAGAGTAACACTAAACTTTTAGTAAGTGTCCCAAAACTTCTGGCACTTACCTCTTGGGTTACAAATTACTTGTTCAATGTGTTTTATTCCATGCTGGGATCGTGGATCTGTGATACACTTGGGTAAAGTTAACTAGATGCCCTCCACCAGCCTTGCTCTGTCTCCAGCTCCCCCGCTTTCTCCTGAGCTCTGTGGTCTGCTGTTCTCAGAGGCGGAAGAACCACACAAATGCTGTAAAGTGTGTTTTCTCCTCCTTACCTCCTTACCTCCTTACCTCCTTACCTTGTCAGATGGACATTGAGTGAATTTCCCAACACAACACAGGCATTCCCACTAGAGCTAGAAGACCATCAGGATGTCCTGAGTCTCCTCCTGCCCCATATCAGAGCTAATTGCTCCACAGGTTCCTCAGGAACACTGATCTGCCATGACTGCAAGCAAATTCCTTACCTCAGTTTTGGTCTCCTCTCCCGTACCAAAAGGATAATGACACATATTTCCTTTGTTGAAAAGATCAATGATCACTGCGAGATGACCAGTGAATTCCTACTGTTGCCAAGGAAAAGATTTTCGTAAAAACCCTTCATCTCTCCTCACCTTGTTGATGAATATGCAGTTTATCAATGACATGACACACAAGAAACCGAAAGATTTGTGCTGAAGACGGAGTGATTTCTCTTTTTCTAATAAAAAAGAAGAGTGGCTATCAAAAATTTTCTTTGGCTCAGATGTCTTTAATAAGTCAAATGGATGTGCAAGATGTAACCGAGTATCTTCCTCTGTAAGTATATGCTGTGAGAGTGGCATTTTCTGAAACATGGCTGAGTAAAGAAAATCCCTTAATCAATTTTGAAATCCGGTTCTGAAAGAAAAATTGTAGGATAATGGCCTCTGATGAAACAATAATAACAAAAATAATAATAATCAGGATATTTCCCGAATTCTACTAGTATTATTTTCGTCATCATTGCATTCTGTACTTGTGCCTGTTGGCCCTAAATCCCATGTTGTTTCACTGTGTTGGAACATGTGAGGTATTAACTAAACTCCACAGCTATTTTGTTTCTTGCTTATTAAAAAATCAGGAAGCTTCTTTTAACAACCATATTGACAAGGAAAGCTTGCACAATTGACTGAAAATTGTATCCTTTTAATCATTTTTATGGTGGAATAAAACTGCTACAGTTGGCCCACAGTATTGCACTGATATTGAGAACATTAAGTGGCAAATCAAGTGCTTCACTTTTGAGGGATTTTCTCCCCTAACCTTTCAATTTACACATTTATAGGTCTCCAAGTGCTAAGAGGAAATCTGTGCAAAATTAAGTACTTGAGCACAGTTACACTGGCAAGACTCGCATCTAGCCAGAGCCTAAAACTGATCCCTTATAAGAGCACCTCAGCGGACTGAATTTATTAGCAATCCGAGCCTGGGTGCAAACCGCACATTGGATGCAAGTCAGTCAGAAAACAGGCTTGGTAGGGTTGGGGATTAAGCAGCCTGCCTTGGACACTAGTGCAGAAACTGAGCAGCACTGCCCTGGATGCTGTCGGTATTAATTATATGTGTGTTTGTGCGTCCCTGCATTGCACTGCGGTTACACAAGCAGACGTGCGAGTGCAGTGCGAGCTACCTGCATGATGAGGAATCCCTGTTGGGGTCTGCTGATAGTGGTCTGGCTGGCTCTTACTGTTTTGTTACACAGGGCCAGAGGATTCTGCAGGGCCTTCATACCCGTTCCTGTGACAAAACAGAAGGCACCAGCCTGAAATATTTTCTGTCTTCTCTTATTTTGGGCATGTGCTTACTATAGACTACAAAAGTCTTCTGTTCTCCTGTGCCAGGCCAGGTTTTATTTGTCATTAGTCAAATCCTGTGTAATCTCAGTGTTTCTCCCTCATACCTGGAGAGAACGTTAAGCCAAAATTAATGACGCATGGCTAACATGCATCATGGCTAATATGTCATCGGGACTGTATCTCCGCAAGCAGCAGTCTCTGCTGAGCATCAGTCCTTGCCTTCCTGACTCTGCCATACTCCTCCGTGTAGCTTACTAACTTGGATTACGTGTAACATCTTTTGTTGTTTAACACTAATAGGATCCAGTTGAACTATGCATAATTACATCCAGGTCTCCTTCAACGGATGGCTTGTTCCCTCTGTCAATGATCTAATAAGTAGAGAGACGTACCATAAAATGGAGAATGAGTAATGCACACGGAGGTGATTATTATGCCGTGGTGCTCATGCTAACAGCTGGAAGAGATCATGGATTACTGAAGCTACACGGGCTTTGGGATAGCCCCTGCAAAACATTTTCAAGAATCCAGAGTTTCTTTCAGTGCCCAGGTTAACATATCTTTCCAGGCTGCTTTATCCTTCTTCCAAATGACTGTTTCCTTCACCCCATTTCCCACATCCTGAGGAAGGTTATTTAATCTCATCATGGAGATATCCTTGTGAAGACTGGGGAAAAGTGGAAAAAGTCTGCAGCTCACAGTCATCCTTAGGTAATAGTTAGTGAAGGATCCAGGACACAAAATTCTCTCTCATCAATACCTCCTTAGTTCAGTTAGCCATGATAAAAGTCATCAAGAGGCATAAGAGCCTGATGCTGGACAAGTTAGATTGGTGAGATGGATCAAGTGAAAATTCCCCAGTTTGACAGGGTCAGGGGCCAAACGCGGGGGCAGACCCAGAAGCTTGGCTCCAGGACCCCCACTGCCGACCGCAGGCATGGGGTTGAGCTGGAGGTAGTCAATCTGCCACCCACCCTGTCAGCACGTTGTCCGGAGCTGAAGACGGCAGACTGAAGGAGAGGTCAATGCACTGAACGCTGCCTGGGGTATACACCGTGCAAGTCTCAGAAGTGCTATGACCACTCCAAATGTGCTCTGAATAGAAAAGGAAATGGTGCATGCCAACCCCCCCGACCCCACTGGAAGGCAACAAGGGTTTAATTTACATGGAATTGGCTCATGTGCTAAATAACTCGGTATTACCCCTCCAAAAGAGAGGGAGCCATCACAGGAACAGGGTCACTCGAGACGCACTCTGCCAGCCCCAGGAGCCAGGAAATTGGGTTTCCATGAAAACGCCTGTTGCGGCTTGTGGAGGAGATAGAAGGGAGCGAGAGGAGCAAGTCCCGAGGCCAGAGCGAGCTGTAAGTGCTCATGCTGGGTAGGGAAGTTTCTTACCCGCTGGCACAAGCCCGCAGCACGTTTGCTGGGAGAAGCCAGGGTGCAAAGGCTCAAGCAGCCCCGTCACCCCAGGGTAGCTCTGTTCCCTGAAGAGCTCCGGCCCCCCAAGTTATCCAAGGGTGAATCAGCCCCTCCTTTACTACCACATGCTTAGCCAAGGACAGCTACACTTCATTAGCCCTCAGCAGTGAGCACACCCTAAACCGACTCTAAAAATTTTCCTCACAATTTAATCCCTGACCCCGCTGGCCATTCTCTAGCTCCTCTGAGTCATCCAAAAGCTTTTGGAGAGGAACAGAGCAGGTCAGCCAGACTCCTTCCAGACTTCACCAGAAAAAGAAAAGTACTCATCCTGTTCACGTTACACATTTTGGGAGCTGGGGCGCACAACACCTCAGCCATAACGTTGCAGCTCACTGAAGATTTGCAGCCGATTCCTGGACCGCTCCGTAATGTGCCACGGGAGCCCTCAATGCTGACCTCCCTCTGTGGAGCTAAAGTTCTCATAGCAGCCGCTCTGAGAAAGCAAATGCAGTCAGCATCCACCTACAAACCTCCAGCAGGATGGGCTGCAAGTCTCCAAAAAACTGTTGAATACCAGTATAATAAATTACGCATCATACAGAAGCATGATCTGTCCAGCTTGCTTTACTATACCTGGCTACATCACAGTCAACCTAATTCAGACAAAAAACCAGGCAGAGCTGATGGACTCAGCTGCCTGATTAAGCCCAGGGAAGACTTTCATCAAGTTCAGCGGGCACCTTGCCTGTCTCCACAGTCGCAGAACAAAGATGTAACTGAATATCATGGATTTCTGTTAGGAAGAACTGCATGAGAGTCACATCTCACTGCTCTATTCATTTATAATAAAATTCAGTTTGTTTATTTCTGCTGAAAACGGTTTAACCACATGAAAGTTGGTTCTTTGATGTGAACACATACTACAGTAATAAAGAGTGGCCCATGCCATCATTTCAGATGATGAACAGAATAAGTTAAATATCAGAAAATGCCGTAACTTGACGGTTGTTTTTTCATCAGAGTAAAAATGTGTTTTCATCAGGTTCCATCTTCTCTGCCTTTAGAGCCTTTCAGGAAAAACACTATGCCTCTCTGTTCTGGACAGGTTACGCTCCTGCTTTGCCTCAGCTGTGAGCACTGGTACCACCCCTGGAATTTGTACAACCTGAACTGGTTTGTTTATATTTGCTTATAAAGAGCTGAGTTAGCTCTCACAAACACTGATGTGGAAGCACAGTGATACCACAGAACCCTCAAACTTGCCTAACCCCTGCCAGAGACACGCTGAATTAGCTGTAATACCTTCCGTGATGCTGCTGCAGCAAGGAGTCTGTCAACAAGTTCTCTTGCAGCGTACAACACTCGGGGCAAATACAGCCCTAATCTGTGTGGGAAGCTGAGCAGTTTTGTAGCGACAACCACATCACTTGATGCTAAACCTTTGCTGAACTTATCAGAAGAAATGGGAATGCTGTATCCCTCCGCATCCTCTGTCCCCCTGCCCTGTTCTTCAAGTTTTTGGAGAGGTTTTTATTCTCCAAGGCATATTTGGATGCATCTAGAAACCATACTTTGAGCGCTACTACATATTCTCTTGGTGATTTTTTGACTGCACATGATAAACTCATATTGTATTCTGATACTCAAACTGAAAAAAAAAAAAAGTAACTGGAAACCTCTTAGCAAAACGTCCCTGTGTTGGTTCCAGATTATGAAGTTTAAATGAGATGAAGATGATCAACACATAAAGACCCTCCTTGGCCTGTACCAACAGATGTAGATGTGTTAGGTGAAACAAACCAAACAAGTAAAAAAAGCCTTTATGAATTTGCTTGGATAATACTTCAACCTCCTGTTTACTAGCTGTTTACAAACAGGCCTAGAAGCAATTGCCTGTTCACAACAATTTTTGTGGAAGGCAATATAGATGAAAATATGTTTTTATATGACAGCTAATAGAAGAACTAATTCCTTTATTGCTCATAAAGGCTTGAGGACTCAGTCACTCAGTGGGGAGAGTCTCCTGGAATCATGCACACTCCTAAAATGCTACCTGAACTTTCACTGAACTCTACTGTCTTTTATTTCTACTCTGTTTAGATCTCAGGCCTAGAAGCCAGCAGAGTGGATGTGCTAATTGCTGCTATCACATCCTTCCCTTGGCTTGCAGGTTATTACCCACTTTTTGCTCATCTCAACTGCTGAGACCACAAGCTCTTTGGTACCTGCACGGTTCTTAGCATGAATTTGGGTTAGCAGCAGATGCTACTGAAATAAGCACCATGAGTAACAGCAACAGCCCATCTTTTAGACACTGGAAAGGGGACAGTTGTTCACTGCAAGCATGAAACATTTTAGTCACTTCTCAGATTTTCTGCATATATGAAATACATAGCTTCTATAAATGGAGGGGCAGTCTGTAATATTTTTAGAGCAGGGCACTGCTGATTAAACCATAGTGAAGAATGTGACACTTTTTGGGGGAAATTAATCCCAGTGGAAGTTCTTACTAGAATATGGTGTCTATGGAATAAGGCAGTTCCATTTGAAAGATTTAATTTTACAAACATTTTCAGATTTTGCTTTAAGGAAAGCTAAAATAAGCTGTGGATAATGTTTAGATGCTGGACAAAGTCATTATAATGAACAAACATCAAAACATTCTGTAAAACTGAAAAATTACATTACTCAATTGAAATGTGTTTATTTTGAGGTAACAAAAAGGGAAACAACTGAACAGTATTCCTAAATAAATCACTGTGGTACCCCATGCGTCTCTGCCTAGGGAGCCCAGCCTCCTGGTGAAAACAGAGACATAATTTACCTAATCTGTTTTTCCCATGAAACAAAGAGACAAAATTTAAAATCGCACCAGAATAAAGTGGAATAGCTCAGTCGTTCAGGAATTCTGAAATTGCACTTCAACTGAAGACCTCAAAATAAAGCAGTCTAGGCTTTTCCAAGACAATCCTTTCTACAACTGCCCCTTGGTGGTGGGGGAAGTGGGAGGCAAATAATATGTCGTCTTTATTCAGGGCAACAAAACAAAAAGTTAAAATACCAGAGTTTTCTCTGGGACAAAACAGTCAAAAGTTTTTGACAAGGTCTAATATTACAGCAATATGTCCGCATTGCATTCTCTTTGACCAGAAGTATTTCCGTATAAAAACAAACTAATATACTTGGAATTTAAGATTAAATTCAGCCCTGTGCAATGCAGTCATATTTGCAGTATGTAATCCCCCAAATGAGATCTAAATGATAGAAGTATCTGGTGCTTAGAAACCTCCATATCCCAAATATATGGGCCATTAATCATGGTGAAAACTGATATCATCTACCTGGACTTCTGTAAGGCCTTTGATATAACCCCCCCCAACATTCTTGCTGCTGAATTGGAGAGATATAGGTTTCATAGATGGACTGTTACATGGATAAACAATTGGCTGGATGGCCACGTTCAAAGACTTACAGTCAACTGCTCAATGTTCAAGTGGAAGCAAGCAATGAGTGGTGTCCCTCAAGGGTCTGTACTGGGACCAATACTATTTAATATCTTCATCAATGACACAGTGGGATTGAGTGCACCCTCAGCAAGTTTGCAGATGACACCAAGCTGAGTGGTGCAGTTGATATGCTTGAGGGAAGGGATGCCATCCAGAGGGACCTTGACGGGCTTAAGGAGTGGGCCCATGTGAACCTCGTGAAGCTCAGTAAGGCCAAGTGCAAGGTCCTGCACCTGGGCCAGGGCAATCTGCAGTATCAGTACAGACTGGGGGATGAATGGATTGAGAGTAGCCCTGCAGATGAGGACTTGGGAATACTGGTGGATGAAAAATTAGACATGAGCCAGCAATGTGCGCTCGCAGCACAGAAAGCCAACCATATCCTGGGCTGCATCAAAAGAAGCATGGCCAGCAGGTCGAGGGAGGTGATTCTGCCCCTCTACTGTGCTCTCATGAGATCCCATCTGGAGTACTGCATCCAGTTCTGGATGTCCATCCAGTGTCCACAGTACAAAAAAGGCACGGATGTGTTAGAGCAGGTCCAGAGGAGGGTCACAAAAATGGTCAGAGGACTGGAACACCTCTCCTATTCAGAAAGGCTGAGACAGTTGGGATTGTTCAGCCTGGAGAAGGGAAGGCTCCAGGGAGACCTGATTGCAGCCTTCCAGTACTTAAAGGGGGCTTATATGAAACATGGGGACAGACTTTTTACCAGGGCCTGTAGTGACAGGACAAAGGGCAATGGTTTTACACTGAAAGACGGTAGATTTAGATTGGATATAAGGAAGAAATTTTTTATGATGAGGGTGATGAGGCAGTGGGACAGGTTGCCCAGAGAAGTTGTGGATTTCCCATTATTGGAAGTGTTCAAAGTCAGGCTGGACGAGGCTTTTAGCAACCCGATCTAGTGAAAGATGTCCCTGACTGTGGCAGAGGGGTTGGACTAGATGATCTTTAAAGGTCCCTCCCAACCCAAACCATTCTGTGATTCTGTGTTTCTGTGATTCTAGATACCCAAAAAGGCACCCAAGCACCGAGAGAGTGGGGATCCAGTGGGGTTCCCATTACTTGGACGTTCTGTGCCATCATGGCTACAAGCTTGGCTTTTGTGCACTGACTTGCTTTAAATCATCAATTACTGTCCAGTTAAAGCTTTCCTCATGTATTTGATATGTCAGACAAGGAGAACCTCTGATTTTTTCAGTTTTACAGGGAGCCACCGGGCTGGTTTAATCAGGCTTTGGAAAATCAAACTCAGAGCATGTAATGAACGTGTACACAAAGATGAAGGTTACTGCACAGATGACAGGAATAATGCACATCAACATCTGGGTGAGGCAGGTGGTGCATAAGAAGGAAGAACATGACAGTTTATTATTTAAACATGAAAACTGCATTTTGAGAAAGTATTTTCAAAGTAGTAGCTAATCAGAGGTGAAGACCTTTGATTCTATTTGCTTTCTCTAGGAGATGTGATAAATACATATGTATTTTTTTTACAGATAGACCGAGAGTATATGGACCCTCCAAAACAATACCTGAGCTGCCTGGTGGGTATCTGATGAAGACATCAGCCTATAAGCCTTTAGTTGTGAAGCCTTGATGTCAAGAAAGTGAAAAATGCAAATCTTCTAGGAGAAACTGTGTAAACTAGAAGAACTTAGCAGCAGCTGCCCCCTCCTTTCATCTGAAAAGCTTATGCATTTACTAGTACAATTTTCCCAAGGATTTTCCCCTTTGTTACAGTACTCTCTACCACAGCTCATCACTGACCCCAAGTTATGCTAGAATGGCTTGATTGTTAGAAATGTTTGGTTTTTAAGAGGAGAACTTGGTAGAGGATTCACCATTTTACTCACGCTTTATGAAGAGAGGCTATTGAGGACCCCAATTCGTAGGTATGCATGAATATGAAGATCTGCCCACAGGTATGGTGTGGGAAGGGCATCCTCTGACCAGAGGGCATGAAGAGCTCCATGCAGTGTAGGCAACAGGACGAGCAGTTGACATGGATCCTTCCTCTGCCCCCTCTCACCAACCATTTGCAATCTTTGCTCTGGGATTCTGAATTTAGGCCAAAATAAATTGGGAGGAAAAAAAAAAATCCACATTTGGGACAGGGGGATAAGAGGGAAATATTTCTCTGGACATTTTTTCTTTTCATTGGCAGCCGCCGGACACCGCTCACAGGTTTGGTATGTCAGACGTGGTCCCAGCGGAGACCGCCCAGCACACAGGCTGCAGGTGAGGCAGCTGTTCAGCCAGGGCTGCCACCACCACAAACATGTTTCACCTTTGCAATCTAACAGGTATTTATTTGTCCTCATTACGCTGAGCACAGACAATATTATAAAACAAACAAACAAGCAAACTCATATTATTAATGGGTTTTCCAAAGCCAGTGATTTATTGTGACCAGAAGTCTGTGACAAGGATCCTGTTTGGCCAGTCCTGCCCTTGCAGTTCCTTTAACTGCAGTATCACGAGAGGAAAGTACATCACACTTCCTATTATCTTGACTCCTTACATAATAGAGGAAAATAAGCTCACGCTCAAAATAACCCAAGAACCCCATACCAAGACAAAAGAAAATACTGAAAAATTAACGTTCCACATGTTTAAAGAATGTAAACAAAAATGTCATCACACAGACATGCAGAAAACTGGTGTTACTCAAACCAAGCGCTGCCAATTCTCCATCTAATGAGTTGTTGAATCCGGAGACAATCAGAAACGGCTTGTGAGAGCTTAGTGAACAACAGCATTTGTTTTTCCTTCTGATTTCTCCTTATTAAAAGCTACAGGGAAATCACTGAGCTAGAAAGGCTACCTCAATTACTCTTAATTGCTGTCGGTTCTGATTAGCCCAGACCACGGTGATCCTGCAACGAGCGGCACAGGGGACAAAGCAGGTGCTCTGTCTCTTCACGGTGCACTCCCTCCGCTTGCAATGGAAATGCCATCGAGGGAATGGGTATGAGCTCACGATTCACAGAGACTGGTGATACTCATGACCGGATTTCATGTTAAAAGCACGGCTTGGCCTTCCTGTTTTGCTCAACTATCCATTTTCTCGTGTATGTATTTCGGGCAGCGCTCCAAGTAATCTTACAAACGAAACCCCACCTCCGCCGTGCGGTGCTCGCAGCCCACCCCTGCAGACCGGGAGGGTGCTACTGCTCAGACGGGAGCGCGAACGCGGCTGCAGCAGCTCATCTACCGAGCAGGGACGTGCACGTGGCCCGGTGGGCCGGTTACGTAAAAGCAGCAACAAACATTTTTCTGAAATCAAGATGAGGACAGAGGACTGCCTCAAGGGAGCTGAGTGAATATTGATGCTTTTTTGAGCAAAATAGAGGAAGTAAGATAAGCCTGGTCCCTGCTATTTCTCCTTTGGTATACATTTGCAAGTCAATTGGGGCATAACAAGAAGTAACTAACATGGTTCCTCGACACACAGCAAGAAATAAAGATTGTTGGAGAACAGAGCTTCAAGGTGGCAAACTCTGAGTTATCCAGCTGGTTTCCTTTACCCTTTTCCCCAACAAAGGAAACATACAGAGTGGGATAATATATATTATCAAATAGGCGAATATGGATATTGTTTTGAAGCACAAAATATAAAACCAAGTTTATCTGTTAGCCCATTTTTCACCCAGTCATCTAGGACCACATTCAACACCTCTTTTATTCATTAAAAATCAATAATACAACAATAAGAATGTAGGAATGTCCATCTCAAATCAGCTTGCAGTAAATACCAAATATTAGGTAAGTAAAGGGAAACAGACTCTCTTAATACTATTGATCAGCGAGAAGATCCAGTACTGGATTTTAAACAAAACATTATTTATTTTTATAAATCCCATAATGACCTGATGCAAAACTCCGTGACAGGATTAACTTTACCACTGCAAAAGTTTAAAACATTCACAGTGAGATGCAATAATACTTTGATGCTATTCAGGTCTTAGCAAACTCTTGCCTATGCATTTATATCATGTTCTTGAACTAGGGGGTGGGGAGAGAGGACCCTATGTGACTTACTAGATATAATATCATAATAATGTAAACTATCCTCATTTTTACAGTATGTAGAACAAAGTACAAGGGTGCAAAATTAAAATGCCCAGGTACAGATCCACAAAGGTATTTAGGATCTTAAAACATGCTTCGATGCCTTAGTTTCTGCAGGAGGCACCCTGAGCTCCTCTGACAGGTGTTAATGGACGGCACAGTGTGTGTAATTACAGAGGAAACTAGTCCTGCTCACCGAGAGCCTGGCTTTAATTCACTAAATACAATGAAAATAAATGATGGGTCTTACTGTGATTTAAAGCAACGTACTTATGTAGGCCTTTCAGCTGGCTGCACAAGTATCGTTTAACTCCCTGTCTCCCAACGGTGGGATGACACAAATCTAGTCAAGTCGTTTCACACTTCAACACGGGCAGGGACAATGCTGCTTTAATCAGTGGAGTTGTACCCATTTGCAACAGATTTGTCTGTGACCTAGGAATGTAATTCGTGAGAAATAGTCAGAAAATTCTCAGCTCTCCTCAGATTTCTAAGGGCCATTTAAAATTATTGTGAGAAAATGATGTTATAGACAGCTCCCATGAATTTCAAAAAGAGCCTGAAGCAAGAAATCCCAGAAAAAAACCCATTGCTTTGCCTACTGTACTACAGCTGAGATGCGTAATCAGTATTTTAAAGCCTGGGAAATCAGCATGGAAAATCCCAAATCCTCATAACAAATCGCAACCTGAAGAGAACGATGGTCTGCTTTGGGTATCTCATCTACACCAGGCAGAGCTGCAGAAACATTGCAGATCGTCCTCCTCCCACCTCTGTCTTTCACCGAAACCTTCCCCATGCCACTGGTGAAATATGTCAAAGAAGCCACTTTGACTTAAACGTCTAGTTTACTGGAAATCTGCTGGCAACATCCTTATGAGTTGGTTGAAAAACAAGCAATGTAGTCTGCAAAGCTTTAAGCCAGCGCATTTTTAAACAGGGAAGTTTGCTGACTGCTTTTTCTCTCTCTTAGTAGTGGTCAGCTCTGGCAGCGAAACGCTTTAAAAAACACACAGGCAGTGCTAGAAAAAGATCAAAAGCGGATCAGATGGCAGGGCCAGCTCACATCAGCCTCGCAAGAAAGAGGAGAAAACAAACAAAATGAGAAGATGAGTTTTTCTTGCTGTGCATCACCCCACGCGAAGGCTCCCGGGCACAGCGCAGCATCTCTGCTGCGGGGCCTGGCCCCACAGAGTGAGGGGGACCACACCATCCACCTCCACCCCATCCCTCTCCCCAAAACAATTCATCGCTCTTTATCCTGGCAGCAACCGGGCTTTTCCTCGCAGTGCTCCTCCTCGCTGGGCTGCCGCTCCTGGGGAAGGGAAGCAAGCCTGGGCGCTGGTTCGCCTCAACCATCAAACAGTGGTAGGGCTCAGGGTGACGGCAGCCCTTCTTGGAGGCTCTATCCCAGCTGAAACCAGGACAGTAAGCCATGCACACCTAGGGCCCGGTGCCTCCGAGGGTGGGAGGTGAAACACCACGGGGCTGCGCCGAGAGCGAGCAGGGGCTAGTCACGGCACGGCTCTCCCTCTCTGCTCTCCCTGCACCACATACCATTTTATTCGTTTGTGTTTGCAACACTACGCAGACTGTGCTAAAAACGTGCGACAGCGTGTGGATAATGCTCTTTTCTTTTTTCTTTAAGAACAGGAAGCCTTTTAAAAGCCTTGGAGGTGAGCACGGAAGAAAAGTCCCCACCCAGAGTCTTAAATACCATACTCATTTTCTATGGGATTTTCCTAAAGGGCCGTGTAGGGACCCGTATAAAAAGCAATGAGTTAAGTTTATAGCCCTGTATATCCCTTCTAGATAGGCACACGACTGCAGCTGACGGGTAAGCACCCCCTTCACCGTCTGCTCTCCTCCTTTCCGCTGGGCTTTCCCTAGCACCCAGGGCAGGCAGTGAGCGCCCACTGATTTCGGGGCAGACCCGGCACGGCTTAACCTGCACATTACTAAACTCTCTGCCGGGATTTCGGAGGCTGGCTGTGCTGGCCGTGCCGATGTCAGCGATGGCGGCAGCGGTCCCTGCCCTGCTGACACAGCTGGGCCGGGCTCAGGCTGGTTCGCGGGCGAGATTGGGTTACAGGGCAGAAATCATAACAAAGGCAGGAAACAGATCAGCACTCCCTGGGTTTAACACCCTCTCCGGGGACCCTGCCGGTTTCCAGACTGCAGATGGTTTTAACCCTGTGCTGAAACGCGCCCGTGTTGCACGCTCTGCTCTGATGAAGTCGAGCCCGGTACATAACAGCAGTTCAAGGCAGCACAGGAACAGCCCCGACAGACGCTGGTCGGAGCAGTCTGAAGGGTTTTACATCGCTTTCTATGAATGGGCTCGGAAATATGAACCCTGCTGAACGGCATCCAAATAATAGTAGCCAAACTCTCATGACGGAGTCCCTTGGCTGAGCTTTGGGACGACCCTCTCCCCGTTGTTCCCTGCCGGCTCTGTGTGGTTTTGCCACGCTGCTGCCGGGGCCCGAGCCTCCCCGCAGCCGCAGAGCGTCTCCCTCGCCGTGCAGCCTGGCTCTCCATTTCTTGCTGCTCTCAGCACTGCGTTTCCAGCACGGGGCAGGAGGAAAACCCCAGCTGATCTCATTCAGCTTCATTGACTCCAGTGCCAAAAACCGGTCGTGTCCTCGACTGCTTCGTTTTGGCGGCTGAGTTAATGCAACGTATCCGTCGGACAGGGGACAGGTATTCTTTCATAAAATAGATCAGCTCTGCATGACTGGGAGTATATTGTTTCAAATAGCTCGAGGGAAGTTGTGCAAACACGTCACCAGTTCCCCCAAGTACTGAATTTCCTCTAGGTGTTGGTTTTTCACTTTGCAGCAGAATGCTTTAGGACCAAGTCCTGCCTGTGACCTGAAGTGGTGTTGCTCAGCGTGGGGGACAAGCTACGCGATCTCCAAATTGAAGGTGTTTGGGGAAAAGAGGACATTCCTCATGAGACCGTAATGAGCACAGCACTATCCTCGGTCCCCACTGGGAGCTCTGATGTTCTGGAAATAGCAATCTCAAAAGGTGAAACGCGGTCACTTAGAGGTTATGAATTCATTTCATATACAAACCCGATAGCAAAAGGGGAGACAAGCGCCTGCCAAAAAATCCTTGCTGTGAATTTGCCCAAGTGAAGGCTGCAGGACTAGAGCGGGATCACAGCTTCCTTCCAGCAGAACTGTCCTAAGGGCACGTCTGCAAAGCTGGTGATAGTCCTATAACACATCACCCTGCAAAGCTCCCATAACTGGTGGAATTTGGAGGAGTTTCTTAATTCTGAGGCCACTGTGTTAAAAGCATATGAAAACTATTAAAAAAAAAAGACATAGGAGTAAAGTATTATAAAAACCCAAACAAACCTCAAAACACACCCACCCTGGAAATGTCTCCCATTCACAGCTTCACTGAATATTTTCTTTTAACTCACCACAAGTCTTTCCAGAAGAACAACTGAAAAGACATTAGAGATTATTTATTTTTCTTTCTAAAATACTGTTTTAAAATTATTATAGTGCCACATCAGTGCAATCGGCAAGCTCAAAAGGAAGAGGACTACAGTGACATAAGTATTCTTTTGACGTAAGATGCATTTTAATTTCACAGTCAGCTCTTCTGCTTCCTTTTACAAAGATGCTTTGACTTAATCTCTTCTAGCCCACCTTGAACACCCACTGGACATATACATATTCTTGGTAGGTCTTTTGGTTATTTTGTGGGGTTTTTTTGGTAATCTGGTTTCATGCATATGAAAATTCATTCTCTGCAGTAAATGAAAGGCTTTCACAAGGGGTCTTCTTTCCATTGGAGACATGACTAGAGGCTCAATTGCTATTCAAACCAAGTGTAATAAAAAAGGGCTTGTTGTGGAGAATACAGCTCCGTTTCTCTGTATTAAAGCACAGAACTACTCACAGTAACCTCTTGCATAGAAGACTGAGAATAAAAACAGCCCCACCATGCCGTATTTCACAAAGCAGCTTGCCCAGAATACGAGTTTCTCAGGAGCCGGGATGCAGAGCTGCAGCAGAGGAGCAGATGTGGCTGTTGCTGCAAAGGTGGGCCCCAGCTGACAGCCTCCCATCCTGCGCGTCGGCGTGCACAGCAGTAACAGGCTGGGCAAAGGGGTTCAAACTCGTGCTGTCTCCTCATCTCTTCCTGGCCCAGAGTCAGGGTTTGCTGAAGCAAGAGGCAAGCTGTGAAGTTTACGGGGTTTATGGGGTGCCGATCACCCTCTGACAATGGCAGGCATTTCCTGCAGCCACCAAATTTCCCTGCTCTGTCCTCTTGGTGGGCTCAGTACTGAGCCTGAGGCTGAGACGTGCTTTTTACCATCTGCTGGACTACTCCAGACCTAACCTGTATGGGCAGAGGGAACGGGGAGAATAAGGGACAGACTTCCAGCTAAACAGAAGGAGGACAGGAGCCAACTCTGCTTTGCTCCTGCTACTGCTTGAAAAGAAAAAGCAGAACGTGGGGTTCCCTTATGGCACCACAGACCGCCATCTCCACAAAGCACGTTGTTTTCGGCACCCCGATGAACTACAACTTGAACTGTGAACGCTACACAAAGCAGAGGCATCTTCCATGGATGTGGCTTCATGCACTGTTTTGGACCCTGCAGAAAGGATATGTCTGATCTGTGACCAGCAGGGACGGAGCAAAGAGGGCTGAATTACAGGTCTCTGAAAAATGGTTTTTATTTTGGTTCTGTTTGATGACCCAAGAGAAAGACAACAAAGACATGTGTAATCCTCCTCTTCCAGCACTATTTCGGTTGGTCTAGCCGCTCACACACCCCAAACTCATTACTTTGATACCTCAAAGTTTTCTCCTACTTTTAGCTAACCTTGACTAACTATTTAAAAAAGGCATCAGTTTTAAAGTTTTCAATATTTGGGAAAGCTTTTTCAGCTCCTCTGCAATGAGCAGATGATCTGGATGTTGCTTTGTTTGCTTCCCCTTAAAACTGAGCCACGCTGTGTATTCTCCAGTCCTCGCCTCTGCTGCTTTCTGCAAGGCACTTAGTAAAGAAATTTCACCTAACACTGAAAAATGCATATGATAATTTTTGCAAATTTGTAAAAGAGGTTAAACATGGACTATTATTAATCAAGCAGAAACCTGTTTTCCTAAGAAGACAAGTAAGTTATGGAGCAATGATTAGTTGGCCTGTTTTAGGAAAGCGTCACTGTTTAGGGTAGCAAGAGGACTTGTGACTGGGGACTCGGAACAAGGTGAGGACAAGAACCACCTCCCAGAATTTTGGCTTTCCAGACCTGGGGAACAATATTGGAGCACAAATTTCCAGATGGAACCTACATGCAATCTAAATGTCCACAGGTCTGGTTTTTGTATATTTGACGTCGTGCTGTGAGGTAGTCCAACACACTGACCCAAATCCAATTTGGATGCATTCATACGAAACCGAGCACATAGGTTTAAATATAAACATCTGCGCACACAAGTAGTGGCATGCAATAACTTCTGGGGGCAGGTGAATTTAGCTGTGCACAGATGCTATGCTGAAACCTCGACAGCGGGTGTTCGGATTATTCTGGCTTCAGGCTGTTCAAAATGTTAATTAAGGACAAGAGCTCTCCCACTCCAAACTTGAGTCTTACGGGTCAGTTTTAAAATTAAATCATCAGTTACACGGGGTGTTATATGCCGTATTTCCACCTGAAGCAATTAACTTCAATGGAGAAGGGAGGAAGGAAGAAAAGTATCCCTTGGCTCTATGTATTATTATTTTTCATAACCAGATTGTCCTCCGTGATATGATAAAGCAGAAATGTATGTAAGGAATTTTTCAGTTACCAGTTGTCACTACATACACAGATGGTCTGAAATCATACCTTAAACTCTTAGCAAAATATAAAAGGCAAGTCTTTTTTCTGCCATTGAGCACTACCAAATGTAGGGTGTATTGACCTTAACAAGCCTGGCAAGTAAAAGCATCCATGCCCATTCCTGGGCTAATTCAAAATACAGAACTTGGTAGAATTTCCCATGTTCCTGGCCAAGACCTTGGTAACAAGCACAAAGAAACATGTTACGTAAAGCAAATCAATAAGCATTTTCCAAACTTTTAAAATTTCAGGTTTTGAAAGATATGCACCGAAACCCTGTTAAGCAGATCCTAGTGCCCAGACATCCTTAAAGCAAAACCTATCGCATCCCAGGCTGCATCAAAAGCAGCGCGGCCAGCAGGTCGGGGGAGGTGGTTCTGCTCCTCTGCTCCACTCTGGTGAGAGCCCACCTGCAGTGCTGCGTCCAGCTCTGGGGTCCTCAGCACAGGAGGACATGGAGCTGTTGAGTGGGTCCAGAGGAGGGCCACGAAGATGATCAGAGGGCTGGAGCACCTCTCCTACGAGGACAGGCTGAGAGAGCTGGGGTTGTTCAGCCTGGAGAAGAGAAGGCTCCAGGGAGACCTGGTTGCTGCCTTTCAGTACTTAAAGGGGGCCTACAGGAAAGATGGGGAGGGACTCTTTAGCAGGGAGTGTAGCGATAGGATGAGGGGTAATGGTTTTACACTGAAAGAGGGTAGATTTAGATTAAATGTTAGGAAGAAATTCCTTACTGTGAGGGCGGTGAGACACTGGAACAGGTTGCCCAGAGAAGTTGTGGATGCCCCATCCCTGGAAGTGCTCAAGGCCAGGTTGGGATGGGGCTTTGAGCAACCTGGTCTAGTGGAAGGTGTCCCTGCCCATGGCAGCGGGGTTGGAACCAGATGATCTTTAAGGTCCCTTCCAACCCAAACCATTGCGTGATTCTGTGATTCTGTGATTCTATGATTCTATCCGCCCCGCAACTTTGTAGCATTACAAAATAGCTGTCAGAAAACATGCTACAAAGTCTTGTTACGCTAGGCCTGAGTGTCTGCACAAGGCTTTTAACACAAAAATCTCCTCATGAGCCTTAGCTGGGCTGAAGAGAAGCGGAGCCCTGTGTCTTGCACTTTTGTCTCCTACAAAACCCTCAGCTGCCTCCATTAAGAGTCACAAGCTGAAACACGAAAAAACACATTCACGTTTTATTTATTTAAAGCATCGATCTCTCTCTGTCTGGGTGGATTTTCCAGATGCATTCCTGACCGAGCTGAAGAATATCTGCAGGACACAAACCTCTCCATGCACTCATTGCGCAACGCTTGTCCGGCTCTGGGCACCGACCAAGGCTCCTTCCCGCTCACGCCTCCCTCTCCGCCCCCCTCTGCTTTCCAGAATCTCAGCCCACTCACTTAACCCAGGTTGAAACAGGACAAATGGAAATTTCTCAGCTCTCCGGCTGCTTCGCTTAGGTTTACCCATATGCAGAAGGTTAATTGAGACTGGATAACATTTTATTCCAGCTTTCCTTTGGCTAATCGGTTGTACTGCAGTACAGTGGAGTTTGAATTGGTTTCAACTTAGCAAAACAACATACTGTTCCTTGTTGGTGTCTGCAACAGGCAAACCCAGCCTAAATTACTTATAGATTCTTTATTCGCGCTATCTCCATTACCATTCTCTCTCACAGGCTTCTTTAGGCAGTTATATGCTTTCCCCAGCATTTATATGCTTTCCCCAACATTTATATAGGACCTAATACAGAGATCTGAAGATCTCTATGTAGTAACTAAAAATGACCATAAGCAAAGCTCTTGCTCAGCATGGAAGTCCCTTCACGCAGAATTAGCCTCTCCTTGCTACTGCCATTTTAAGGACAGGTGTCTTTAAAAGAGGTAGATGTCTAGGCTCCCTGAAAAGTAGGTGAAACGACTCCCACGCTAAGCCCTATATTGAGATTTCACATGGAAGTCGATCTTCAGACGTAAATTTTTCTCTCTGAAAATCATCAAGAAATTTGCAAAGTATGTGATGCACGGCATTCATGGTGTCGCCTGTCCCAGGACACTGGCCGGGTTCAGAGCTGCTGAGTGCGATGGTGGGGGACAGCAGAGACCTCTGGGTCTAGGTCCGGGTCTGGGTCCAGCTCTGGGTTCGGGGCTGGGCCAAGCCAGCGAGGTTTCACACCTCCCTTGCAGCGGCTCCCCCGGGAGCGTGGGAAACCAGGCACCAGCCACGCAGAGGCAGGGAAGCTTGATGTAATATTAAATGACATCTTATGTCAAAACATCACAGCACTTTTGTCCTAATGCTTCTGAGAGTTCAGCAGACAAAATGCCGTACTAACAATTTAATCTGATCTTTCCCCTTCCCTGGGACGCTGCTGAAGTGGACGGCAGGGGACACGACTGCTCCTTTAACTGTAGCAAGCAGGAATGACTACAGGGGCTTTTGAGCAAGGTGGCCAAAGGAGGAGAGGCTTCCTAATCTGACAGCTAGGGGCTTATTGTATGAGGCAGTGCGTGTGTCTATCACCACGTCTGTCAAGCTAACTTGTACCAACTATTTGTCTTGGTTGTTGCTAAGTAAAACACACAGCTCTTTGCTGTTAGCGTACTTGTTGTTCAGAAACTGCTGACAAAGTAATGGCAGCAGCACTGCTTCACGCAGACTGCACGTTCGTGGGTCCGACTCAATGGGATGCTGAGCGGCGTTTGCAAAGGGCTCAGTGCCCTGCAGAATCAAGTACGGGGATGTCACCTCTGCCATGTCACTTAATGCTGCTGTTAGAGCTCCGGGAGGTTTCGAGGAAATTCCCAAGAAATAAACGGAATCTAGGATACCAATGTAAGCAGCACCTGACAGGTATGTGGTTTATTTTTCAGTGTTGTTAGATATATCTGACAACATACTCTCAAGGGAAAATAGCACCTCCTTTCTCACGAGACAGCGGTGTGTCTCTTTCAAAACTGTGTCACCCAGCAGTAAGCACAGCACAGCAACTTTCTGACGGGAAATGACGCCGAAGTAGGTACAGAACAACCAGAGATCAGTTAGACACATTTGAGCACTTGCAACCTTATAGTTAATAGCATGCAGTAAAGAGCGGAGTATAATAGCAGCTGGCTACAGATGCAGACTTGTATTTTGAATAAAGCTTAAGAAGAGCTCAGGAGTAATGCTGGTGTGCGCTACAGTCCCACAGCAGTGCTGGGAGAGTCAGCTAGCAGGTAGTTCCAACTATTTTATCTTCCCCTTCCTTCTTCTGATGGCTTCCTACCTGAAATTTTCATTTCTCCTACAGTTTTCCTGTGCTACTCCTTTGCACGGAAACATAATGGTACCAAGTACTGAAATACAATTCTTAGTTTCCTTCCAAGGCATTAATTTCACAGGTAATTTTGTTATGAAGTTGAATAGCCCATAATGCAGTCTAGGTGTTCTGGCAGCAACCTGATGTTACCAAACATCATTATTTGTCCAGTTAGCTTACAGGGAAATAAATACAAAATCCCCAGGTGTTGCTTACAGTGTAGCCAATATTTTTCATTCCATTCGTAAATACACTGCTCTGTTCAGCCCACACACCTATTTTACAGCTCTAATGAAAAATAGAGAGCAAAATTCACACATAATGGTGACCATACCACCTTTCAATGCACCTCTGTAAAAGACAGAGATTGGTCAAACAGGTATCGCTCCAAGCGTGCAAATGCAATATATGAAGAAACATGTCAAGAATTTTAATTGTACTAGATAGGAAAAACCCGTAACTAAGAGAAAATAGTTTGCCTACATAAGAGCAAGCAGCTGGAATGACTTTAGTCCCCACGGCATGGCTAAGAGGCCTCTTTATGGGTTTGGATTAGAAAGAAGTGCCTTGAGCCAGGCACAGCAGGACAGGTTGGAGAGGGGCAGCTCCAAACCCATAGACTTCAACGGCTCCTACAGCTCCTGAGTAAGTTAGCACAGGACACACAAATCCAGTAACTTTTTGGATCTCGCTATTACTACCTGACACTGATGGATTTATCAGGGTGCACCAACTATTTTCCATCTTTAGGAAGACTGGCAGTTTTAAATTCATGGTTTGGATACATCAGCCATAATCCATTTATCAGCCGTGCCTTTTATATCGCAAGAGACAGAAGCTACTGACAACGGAGGGACATGCCGGTGGCACAGAGGCACCTTGACAGCTCATGAACACCTTGATGTTCCTCTGCAATGGCAATACTGAGCACACATCAGCGTTTATTTACTTATTGAGACTTCAAGTCCCTGCCAACTACCCCAGTACTCTGAGTAGGTACTGGAAAAGAAAAGAAAGACAAAGAAACCCTTACACAGGCAGTCCCTCCACACGCAGCCCCTGATGCATGGGACTGAAGCCCCAAAGCAAACCCAGGACCCCCGGGGGTGCTGGGCTCTCTCCACTGCCCAGGGCTCACCCCAGGAGAGGGCAGGCTCGGCCCCCTTCCACCTTACTGGCCATTGCAGTTAAAAGGGTCACTCCAAATGAAATTTCTCAGCCTAAAATGAACAGCCACACGGGCACCGCCATTCAGTGGGGATTTAATTACCCGAGGACGCATGCAGGCAAAATCCTCATCTGATAAATACGGCCAGATCAGTGAACTGGAAGCAACGTGCCCGACTTTCCTCTGGCTTTGTGAGTATCGGTGACCCCGTGACTTTTTATTAAGCCATATGATTACACGCTGCAGGCATACATGTGAAAGAATGCTCTGGGAGGGATGTGGCTTGTGGCACCTGAAATCCCTCACTGGTCGTTTACAAACCATAAAGAAAAGTTGACAAATTCCTAAAGCTTAGAATTTTTTTTTTTGTTATGGGGCTTAAGGTTTGTGTGGATATAGCACACTGCCAGACTGATGCCAGACATTTTTTTTGTGCATGTTATTACAGATGTGAACAATGGCCCGGATTTATCCAGAGATAAGGACTAAAATTATTCCGTCTGTGCAGTGTTAATGAATAAATGCTATTCCTGAACTATCACAAAATTCCAAGCCATGAGTTTTGCTTACCGTGATGATGTTTGAACTGTTATTTATAGGCAGAAGAAAATTGTATTTTCTTAAACCCTTTTCTGAAAAAGTTTTCTATCTCAAAGTTTTCATTTTTCACTTAAACCATTCCTAAGGCTTTTATCAATTGTTACACTCCTAAAACTCCCCAGTTGCATCCTATCAAAGGTGGAGAAATAATATATAGCTTCTCACTGTATAAAATACTATAAACAATATATAGTGAGAAAACAGTTATTAAACGGATCTAGTTCAGCTGCTCCCAAGCCACTCATCAGAGAAAAAAAAAATCATATTTTCCAAATATGTTTTTAAACCAGGCTTTTTTCCCCCCTCACCTCTTTTTAGTATAGCAGATTTCATTACTGCATGACAGGATGAGCCATCCATTTCTGGTCCAGAAATTCCTAGATTTAATTCTTACACCTGGAATGATGCTCAGGAGCTAGGTTGTCATAAGCGCACAGAAGGGACATCGTGACCCAGTCATCTCTTGCATACCCCATGGAAGGTACCTAAAAAAGTACCTACCTTACTTCAGGGGGGCCCTAAAGTAATTTTTATCCTTCGCCTCCCATCAGCTGCTGACCTACACGGTGTGGGGAAGGCCGGAGGACCACTGCCTTGGCGTGCACTGGAGATACCTGGGGACACGAGGGACTGTCCCCTACTGACGGCTCAGCCCCATGGCAGGGGACTGGGAAGGTGAAGGCAGGAAGGATCCTGACACACAATCTAGAACATGGGGGTGACCAAGATGGGTCCTACTATGGAGGTCAGGCTTACAGCCGGCAATTCTGGCTGTGTTTGCCAAGGGCAAAGGGTAATTATCTTACACGAGCTGTTTAGTCTTCTACTTATCTATAGTGTATTGGCCCTATCTTTTGGTTCCTTGGGATTATTCTCTTCATCAGCAGGGCTTTCAGCTCATTTCTTCAAAGCTTATTTTCTAAAGCATTAAAAATGTGCTCCACAACAGTTCAAAGACCACGTCCTTTACTTTCAGCTGTTCCATATTGTGCTATAGCTTCAAACTATGCAATGAAAAACTTCACACTAAAATGTCTACATTAAATACTCTATTGAGTAAAGTGCAGGTTTTAAGTTCTAAAACATTAAAACAAAGAAACAAAATTCACGATGATCTCTATGTCTATCACCTAGGAAGGCCACAAGTTAGGAAGAGGAGATCTGCCACTTCGGAGTCTATTAGTTCCGTTCAATTCCCTTGCCTGCAGCTATGCCCGGAGTTCAAATCTCAGAAGAGAGAATCAAAACCCCCACAAAGAGATCTCGCCCTGTTATCTACCATCTAAAAACTAGTCTGAGCTCAAGCCCAAGATTTAGCATCCCTGAAGTGTGTAATGTTGAAAAGCAAGTTTTGCCCTTGCTTCATTCATTCCTTCCCAAAGAAGGGTGGTGGGGGAGTGCAAAGCAATGACACTGATTGACGAAAGAGTTAACATCGGTGGCAATCTGGTAGAGGAAAACCAGTGGAGAGGCATAGTTTGTTATCTGGAGCAGATAACTTCAAAGCAGCCTGAGCAGTGACTGATGATGAAGTAACGGTGATAAGAAACACGCTTCCTCACGTGCTTTCTCACTGCAGCAATCTGGAGGCATTGCAGCTGAGCACTGCACTTCTGGCAGCATCCCTGCACATCTGTAGCATCCATTGAGAAGAAGTAAACATCATCAGTCAGCTGGAAAGAGCACTTTCCTCAACCTCCCTGACCCCCTGCAGCAAATCTGTCCCAAGCTCAAAAGAGAAAAAATCCTGGTGTGTATTTTCCTAGCATCTTGGAGTTGTCTGCATCTGTATTCATTGTTATTTAATATGTTAGTGTGTTATGCTTCATATGTTTGGCTTAATATCACCAGTTAATGTTCTGCTGACTAAAAAATGAAGTAGCATGATAAACTCTCTGAAATTAGCTTATCTGAGAAGGAGGGACAGAAAGATTCAGAAAAAGGGGAAGCAGTGCAGGACAGCGTGTATTCAGTCCTCTTTTCAAAAGCTTCTTCCCCAAAATGAGAATTGTTGGAGAATGCCTCCGTCCCTCCGTCCCTCCCTCCCTCCGCAGATCTCTTCCTTCCTTGAACCAAACTACAGGCTCCAGCAACAAGGCAGCTAATAATAAACTCTTCAGCCGAAATCTAGGAAAGCAGTTTGGTCAAGGCTTTGCCTGCCAAGCACTGACCAACACATGTTCCCAGCTGCCAGCAGTGACTCACCGCAAGCCATGTTTTTTATGAACCAGTCGTGCTTTAGGCATCTCCCCCTCAGAGCACTTTTTGCTCCAAACAAGGCCTCCCGCTTCCAAACAATGGAGTCAAAGGCACTTGAGTCATGGTCCTCCCACCATGTCTCATGTCAACGGGGTATACAGGGACTACTCCGGCCACAATATATTAACACAACTGCTCTTACACCGTGGCTCCTGAAACAAAACCCCCACTGCTGCTGTTATTGCTGCCCACTCCAGCAGGCTGTACACAAACAGCGCTGGGATTTCTACAGCGCCAGCCAGCAGACAGGACTCCTTTCAAAATGACCTTTTATCAAGGGTTTGTATAACGAAACTTGGTTCTTGCCTTGGGCTTCCCCCATATGGCCTTCTCTTACCAGTGAGGACACAGGGCAAAGAGGGAACACCAGCTGGGACAGCAGGCATAATAGTTCCTACTGCTCAGGCAGCAACTTGGGCTACTCGGCTGCGTTTTGGCCCCAAGAGCAACCTCTGGTGCTTTACTGGAAATGCCGACCCAGCTGGCCAGTGAATTTGGAGTTTTTAAAAGATGTGCATGTCACCCTCCTGAACAGAGGAGCCTGGTGGCAGGTGAAGCAGCCAGCGCTGCTGAAGGCACAAGGCTCCCACTCCCTCCAGAGGTTGCTCAGAGGCTGCCTGCATTCCTCCAGAACGCGGCAGGGACTGTAGGAATGGGAATGCACCAAGCCGGGTTTTCTGCGGGAGGGGAAATAACCCCTTTAGGGGCCACAAAAGCAGGAGCACTTGCAGGCAAACAGCATGCGTGCTGGTGCAGGGACGTATGGAAACCAGGTCAGCCTAGCTCCTCCCTGTGCTGCCCCAAAGATGAGGAGGGCAGCCCCAAAGATGCGGAGCATGGGAGGAAGTTTGGGCTCAAAAATAGTGTGGACAAAGAAGGCTTCTTGGATCAGGATGCTACCGAATCACACAGCTCTCGCCAGTGCCAATGCTATGGCTTCATGGCCCCATTCCCCCTTTTGATGAGGCTCTTGTAAAGCAAGGAAGGGTTTGGGATGATTTGGAGTTTAACTCTCAAGTACTGCAGACATCTGGGACACCCCCCTGACCACAGCGATGTTGTTTTCATGAAGGAGAAGTGGGTTATGGTTGTTTCCTAAGGGTGGAACTACCCTGTCTCCTCCTTTTGTGGTGAAATCTCCTCCTCCTGCCACCGCCAGACCGCTGGCCCTCTCCTCCGTCTCCGCTGCCCCACCAAGCACAACAGCACAAACATTTCTGGAAATGCTCAGATAAACTTTGCATTTCTAAGGGGAGAAATAATTCACATTGGTAGCACCACATTAGCCGCAAGAAAGGAAGAAATGAAAGCAAGTTAACACGCAAAAATCCCATCATGTCACAACAGTGCACTTACTATTGCGATAGTAAGGATAGTGGGGTACCCACTCCTTGCTAAAACCTTCCGCAGTTCACTGCAACAGCATGCTAACCAGGGATAGCTAGGTAGTGGGCAACACGGAGGGAAGCTATTTTTGTACGTGTTAATGAATCCCAATATTTTTTACTCAGCTGGAGGTGGCAGAAATGAACAGTTAACATTTCTTCCTATTTCTCAAAATTTTTTTCTTTTTTGCTATTCCAGGGCCTAATCCAGAAAAAAAAAAAAAAAGAGTAGGAAAAAACCCTGTGTGCAGCCTTGTGCTAGGACTTTCCAAGCCACAGATGCTGGCTCTGTGGTTGGCTGACCTCTCCAAAATAAAGCTCAACAGCAGGGAGCGGTGGAGTAGTTCAGGGGGTAGAAGAGGTCATGCGAATGTGATCCCCACCTCCCGAATGCTGCGACTCCTTACACTGCCTCCCCCTGCACCTTTTGGGATGGAGGGAATTGTTGACTTTTATTTATTTTTTTTTTTATTTTCAGCCTGCCTTTCCTATCCGTTTGCCAAGTGGGGTTGTTGAAAGTGACTCTTGTTGCAGCCACTTTCCCAGGAGAGAAAAAAACAAGGTGAACTTTTATCCTGATGGCTTACAGTTGAAAAAGCAGCTAGCGGCTTGGATGATGTGCCCCGTTGGCTGCTCCAAGACAGAGATGGCACTGTGGGAGCTCAGAGGCCACTGTGTCACCTCCCTGTGTCCAGAGGCACAGGAGTCAGCCTGCCCTGGGCGAAGCTGTTGGCTGCAGAGCCTGAAATGCTTCCCCGAGGGAAAGAGAGCACGAGCGCCTTGAAAAGAGGAGCCTCAAAGGCTGCTTCCCCCTCCGCAGAGATGCGTGGCACCGCCTTCTTCACACGAGAAGGCCATTTGCAGCCAACAAACATTGAAAAAAGGAAAGGAAATGGAAAAAAGGAAAGAAAGTGACCAAGTGTTTTAATCACCCTGTTTGCACAAGCCAATCCTGGCTTGTATCAGGAACAGTGTGGCCAGCAGGACTAGGGAAGCGATCGTGCCCCTGTACTCGGCACTGTGAGGCCGCACCTCGAATACTGTGTTCAGTTTTGGGCCCCCCACTACAAGAGGGACATTGAGGTGCTGGGGTGTGTCCAGAGAAGGGCAACAAAGCTGGTGAAGGGTTTGGAGCACAAGTCTTATGAGGAGCAGCTGAGGGAACTGGGGTTGTTTAGCCTGGAGAAAAGGAGGCTGAGGGGAGACCTTATCGCTCTCTACAACTACCTGAAAGGAGGTTGTAGCCAGGTGGGGGTCGGTCTCTTCTCTCAAGTAACAAGCCATAGGACAAGAGGAAATGGCCTCAAGTTGTGGCAGGGGAGGTTTAGATTGGATATTAGGAAAAATTTCTTTACCGAAAGGGTTCTCAAGCATTGGAACAGGCTGCCCAGAGAGGTGGTGGAGTCACCATCCCTGGAGGAGTTCAAAAGACGTGTAGATGCGTCACTTCAAGACATGGTTTAGTAGGCATGGAGGTGTTGGGTTGACGGTTGGACTAGATGATCTTAGAGATCTTTTCCAACCTTACTGATTCTATGATTCTATGATCATTTTTGACATCAGAATACATTCATATTGTATACTTTTCTTTTTTGAGAGGAGTGCACAGCATATATACTGGCTCAGCTGGCAGTACAACTTCTGTGAGTCTACAGGAGGTCCCACACCACTGCTCCCAGGAATACCTACAAACCCCGCTGCACATCAGTCTGGGGCCGAAGAAAAGCCCAGCTGGGCAGACGACATGTAAGAGGCATGGTCCCATTTTTATAGCCAGCATATTAATTTCTATTGAGGTATGGGCTTCATTTTCGTAACGTTAACGATCAAATAATGAAACGAACCACTTCTTGTTTCTGATCAGGGATATTTCTGAAGCATTATGTTTGCCAAGAAAATAAAACAAGTCTAAAAATCACACCTTCCTCTGGGCAAATATTACAGTGAAGTGGATAACAGGACTGTACCTGTATGTTTTGATGCTGCCAGCAAGGGAGGTTTTCATAGCAAGTGTTTGACTTACCCTAAGCACTACGCAAGAGCGAGCTGAAAGACCTGCTGCCACTTACCAAACCTCTTGTAGCCAAAGGACTGCACCTCCTCCTCCTCTGCAAAATCGTCTGGAGAAAGAAAGAAAGACACAGCAACAGATTACTACTACCACTCAAAAAAGATGGGAAGAAGTTTTTACAGGTGCATGTTCATAAATTAACGTACTTGAAAGTTTAATCGATTTGTAAGGATGTTACTGATCTTCCCCTCCGTTGCTCGTATCCCACCTCTGTCCCCAGGTAGAAAAGGCAGTTCGGAACCTTTCCCTCAAACCAGTATCACCAGCAGAAAGCCAGACTACAAATGACTTATCACCTGGCAGCTATCCTGGAGCCTGCTTGGCCACCTAAGTATAGACCAGAGCAGACACGTCCCTCATCATGATGATGGCCACAATTGTCACCAGCGTGCCGCTTGGGCAGGCTCGCCCGGACCATGGCACTTGCTCCAGCCTGCTGCCTGTGCCGTCCAGGCGGTCAGGCTCAAGTTATACATGCACCAGCTGGGCCATTTGCACAAAGTGCTACACATAGCTATGCTGAGTAATGAGAGAGGAGTCAGAGGGGATGGCTGTCCGTCCATCCACCGCCTCCCATGGGCACTGGCTTGGCCTGAAGAGGCAAGATCTGATAGAAAATGGGAAACAGAACTGATAAACTCAAACAGATGAGAAACATAAAAACCATTTAAGCCCTTTTGCTCTCATCTTCACCAGCTAGCAAGCAGTAAAATGCTAATAATCACAATTTTATTTTGTCAGAAGCTTAATTTCTCTCCACTTCCTTCCAGCAGCAAAGGAAAAGGCTGGCATCAGCAGAAGAAACACACCCACGACTTCTTTAAAAAAAAAAAAAAAAAAAAGATATGTTTGCTTTTGTGTGTTCAGCCTCTTTCTGCCAACACAACCCCTATTTCTGCTGAGCTGGGGAAAGCGAGAGCCCTGCCTTATCACCAGCACCAGCCTCTGGGCGAGGTGACCAGCTGCCAGGGAGGGCAGCACAGCCCAGGCTGCTCATCTCGGGCTTCCCTATTTCGTGGGGGAAGTAGAGTAGACCCATTCCCCCTCCCACAAGCACCATTTCATGTGGGGGGGAAGCCTCTGCGGGGCTCTTTTTAAACGGGACCTAGAACATGGCTTCCCAAGTGGCAGCCATCCATTCGCAGCCCACCGCTGCGCTGGGGAACCACATCTTTGCTGCGTTTCTGAGGAGAAGCACGCAGGCAAGCCTGCCTCCATGCTGCGA